>NC_134834.1:112791068-112981370 GCF_004210375.1 Tachypleus tridentatus
TTTTATACTCCTCAACTGCTGGTCTTCTCATCAAATCAGTACTGTGTGTCTTATCATTATCACTTTTATACTACCTCAACCACTGGTCTTCTCATCAAATCAGTACTCTGTGTTATCACTATGTTTTATACTCCTCAACCACTGGTCTTCTCATCAAATCAGTACTGTGTGTTATCATTATGTTTTTATACTCCTCAACCACTGGTCTTCTCATCAAATCAGTACTGTGTGTTATCATTATGTTTTATACTCCTCAACCACTGGTCTTCTCATCAAATCAGTACTGTGTGTTATCACTATGTTTTTTATACTCCTCAACTGCTGATCTTCTCATCAAATCTGTACTTTGTGTTATCACTATGTTATTATACTCCTCAACCACTGGTCTTCTCATCAAATCAGTACTCTGTGTTATCATTATGTTTTTATACTCCTCAACTGCTGGTCTTCTCATCAAATCAGTACTCTGTGTTATCACTATATGTTTTATACTCCTCAACTGCTGGTCTTCTCATCAAATCAGTACTGTGTGTTATCACTATGTTTTTATACTCCTCAACCACTGGTCTTCTCATCAAATCAGTACTCTGTGTTATCATTATGTTTTTATACTCCTCAACCACTGGTCTTCTCATCAAATCAGTAGTCTGTGTTATCACTATGTTTTTATACTCCTCAACCACTGGTCTTCTCATCAAATCAGTAGTCTGTGTTATCACTATGTTTTATACTCCTCAACCACTGGTCTTCTCATCAAATCAGTAGTCTGTGTTATCACTATGTTTTTATACTCCTCAACCACTGGTCTTCTCATCAAATCAGTACTGTGTGTTATCATTATGTTTTTATACTCCTCAACTGCTGGTCTTCTCATCAAATCAGTACTGTGTGTTATCATTATGTTTTTATACTCCTCAACCACTGGTCTTCTCATCAAATCAGTACTTTGTGTTATCACTATGTTTTATACTCCTCAACCACTGGTCTTCTCATCAAATCAGTAGTCTGTGTTATCATTATGTTTTTATACTCCTCAACCACTGGTCTTCTCATCAAATCAGTACTCTGTGTTATCATTATGTTTTTATACTCCTCAACCACTGGTCTTCTCATCAAATCAGTACTCTGTGTTATCATTATGTTTTTATACTCCTCAACTGCTGGTCTTCTCATCAAATCAGTACTGTGTGTTATCACTATGTTTTTATACTCCTCAACTGCTGGTCTTCTCATCAAATCAGTACTGTGTGTTATCATTATGTTTTATACTCCTCAACCACTGGTCTTCTCATCAAATCAGTAGTCTGTGTTATCACTATATTTTTATACTCCTCAACCACTGGTCTTCTCATCAAATCAGTAGTCTGTGTTATCACTATGTTTTTATACTCCTCAACCACTGGTCTTCTCATCAAATCAGTACTCTGTGTTATCACTATGTTTTATACTCCTCAACCACTGGTCTTCTCATCAAATCAGTACTCTGTGTTATCACTATGTTTTATACTCCTCAACTGCTGGTCTTCTCATCAAATCAGTACTGTGTGTTATCACTATGTTTTATACTCCTCAACTGCTGGTCTTCTCATCAAATCAGTACTCTGTGTTATCATTATGTTTTATACTCCTCAACTGCTGGTCTTCTCATCAAATCAGTACTCTGTGTTATCACTATGTTTTTATACTCCTCAACCACTGGTCTTCTCATCAAATCAGTACTCTGTGTTATCACTATGTTTTTATACTCCTCAACTGCTGGTCTTCTCATCAAATCAGTACTGTGTGTTATCACTATGTTTTATACTCCTCAACTGCTGGTCTTCTCATCAAATCAGTACTGTGTGTTATCATTATGTTTTTATACTCCTCAACTGCTGGTCTTCTCATCAAATCAGTACTGTGTGTTATCATTATGTTTTTATACTCCTCAACCACTGGTCTTCTCATCAAATCAGTACTATGTGTTATCATTATGTTTTATACTCCTCTCAAATCAGTACTGTGTGTTATCACTGTTTCTATACTCCTCAATCATCAAATCAAATCAGTACTGTGTGTTATCATTATGTTATCATTATTTTTATACTCCTCAACTGCTGGTCTTCTCATCAAATCAGTACTGTGTGTTATCATTATGTTTTTATACTCCTCAACCACTGGTCTTCTCATCAAATCAGTACTGTGTGTTATCACTATGTTTTTATACTCCTCAACCACTGGTCTTCTCATCAAATCAGTACTCTGTGTTATCATTATGTTTTTTATACTCCTCAAATGCTGGTCTTCTCATCAAATCAGTACTTTGTGTTATCACTATGTTTTTTATACTCCTCAACTGCTGGTCTTCTCATCAAATCAGTACTGTGTGTTATCATTATGTTTTTATACTCCTCAACCACTGGTCTTCTCATCAAATCAGTAGTCTGTGTTATCACTATGTTTTTATACTCCTCAACCACTGGTCTTCTCATCAAATCAGTACTCTGTGTTATCACTATGTTTTATACTCCTCAACTGCTGGTCTTCTCATCAAATCAGTACTGTGTGTTATCATTATGTTTTTATACTCCTCAACTGCTGGTCTTCTCATCAAATCAGTACTGTGTGTTATCACTATGTTTTTATACTCCTCAACCACTGGTCTTCTCATCAAATCAGTACTGTGTGTTATCATTATGTTTTTATACTCCTCAACCACTGGTCTTCTCATCAAATCAGTAGTCTGTGTTATCACTATGTTTTTATACTCCTCAACCACTGGTCTTCTCATCAAATCAGTACTGTGTGTTATCATTATGTTTTTATACTCCTCAACTGCTGGTCTTCTCATCAAATCAGTACTGTGTGTTATCACTATGTTTTATACTCCTCAACTGCTGGTCTTCTCATCAAATCAGTACTGTGTGTTATCATTATGTTTTATACTCCTCAACCACTGGTCTTCTCATCAAATCAGTACTGTGTGTTATCATTATATTTTTTATACTCCTCAACCACTGGTCTTCTTATCAAATCTGTACTTTGTGTTATCACTATGTTATTATACTCCTCAACCACTAGTCTTCTCATCAAATCAGTACTCTGTGTTATCATTATGTTTTTGTAATACTCAACTGCTGGTCTTCTCATCAAATCAGTAGTCTGTGTTATCACTATGTTTTTATACTCCTCAACCACTGGTCTTCTCATCAAATCAGTACTCTGTGTTATCATTATGTTTTTTTTATACTCAACTGCTGGTCTTCTCATCAAATCAGTACTGTGTGTTATCACTATGTTTTTATACTCCTCAACTGCTGGTCTTCTCATCAAATCAGTACTGTGTGTTATCATTATGTTTTTATACTCCTCAACTGCTGGTCTTCTCATCAAATCAGTACTGTGTGTTATCACTATGTTTTTATACTCCTCAACCACTGGTCTTCTCATCAAATCAGTACTCTGTGTTATCACTATGTTTATACTCCTCAACTGCTGGTCTTCTCATCAAATCAGTACTGTGTGTTATCATATGTTTTATACTCCTCAACCACTGGTCTTCTCATCAAATCAGTACTGTGTGTTATCACTATGTTTTTATACTCCTCAACCACTGGTCTTCTCATCAAATCAGTAGTCTGTGTTATCACTATGTTTTTATACTCCTCAACCACTGGTCTTCTCATCAAATCAGTACTGTGTGTTATCATTATGTTTTTATACTCCTCAACTGCTGGTCTTCTCATCAAATCAGTACTGTGTGTTATCACTATGTTTTTATACTCCTCAACTGCTGGTCTTCTCATCAAATCATTACTGTGTGTTATCATTATGTTTTTATACTCCTCAACCACTGGTCTTCTCATCAAATCAGTACTCTGTGTTATCATTATGTTTTTATACTCCTCAACCACTGGTCTTCTCATCAAATCAGTAGTCTGTGTTATCACTATGTTTTATACTCCTCAACCACTGGTCTTCTCATCAAATCAGTAGTCTGTGTTATCATGTTTTTATACTCCTATGCTGGTCTTTCATCAAATCAGTACTGTGTGTTATCACTATGCTTTTACACTCCTCAACCACTGGTCTTCTCATCAAATCAGTACTCTGTGTTATCATTATGTTTTTTATACTCCTCAAATGCTGGTCTTCTCATCAAATCAGTACTCTGTGTTATCACTATGTTTTTATACTCCTCAACCACTGGTCTTCTCATCAAATCAGTACTGTGTGTTATTTATTTTTTTTATACTCCTCAACCACTGGTCTTCTCATCAAATCAGTACTCTGTGTCATCAACATGTTTTATACTCCTCAACTGCTGGTCTTCTCATCAAATCAGTACTCTGTGTTATCACTATGTTTTTATACTCCTCAACCACTGGTCTTCTCATCAAATCAGTACTGTGTGTTATCATTATGTTTTTATACTCCTCAACTGCTGGTCTTCTCATCAAATCAGTACTCTGTGTTATCACTATGTTTTTATACTCCTCAACTGCTGGTCTTCTCATCAAATCAGTACTGTGTGTTATCACTATGTTTTATACTCCTCAACCACTGGTCTTCTCATCAAATCAGTACTCTGTGTTATCATTATGTTTTTATACTCCTCAACCACTGGTCTTCTCATCAAATCAGTACTCTGTGTTATCATTATGTGTTATCATTATGTTTTTATACTCCTCAACTGCTGGTCTTCTGATCAATTCAGTACTGTGTGTTATCATTATGTTTTTATACTCCTCAACCACTGGTCTTCTTATCAAATACGTAGTCTGTGTTATCACTATGTTTTATACTCCTCAACCACTGGTCTTCTCATCAAATCAGTAGTCTGTGTTATCACTATGTTTTTATACTCCTCAACCACTGGTCTTCTCATCAAATCAGTACTGTGTGTTATCATTATGTTTTTATACTCCTCAACTGCTGGTCTTCTCATCAAATCAGTACTGTGTGTTATCACTATGTTTTATACTCCTCAACCACTGGTCTTCTCATCAAATCAGTAGTCTGTGTTATCACTATGTTTTATACTCCTCAACCACTGGTCTTCTCATCAAATCAGTAGTCTGTGTTATCACTATGTTTTTATACTCCTCAACCACTGGTCTTCTCATCAAATCAGTACTCTGTGTTATCATTATGTTTTTATACTCCTCAACTGCTGGTCTTCTCATGAAATCAGTAGTTTGTGTTATCACTATGTTTTTATACTCCTCAACTGCTGGTCTTCTCATCAAATCAGTACTGTGTGTTATCACTATGTTTTTATACTCCTCAACTGCTGGTCTTCTCATCAAATCAGTACTGTGTGTTATCACTATGTTTTATACTCCTCAACCACTGGTCTTCTCATCAAATCAGTAGTCTGTGTTATCATTATGTTTTATACTCCTCACACTGGTCTCTCTCATCAAATCAGTAGTCTGTGTTATCACTATATTTTTATACTCCTCAACCACTGGTCTTCTCATCAAATCAGTACTGTGTGTTATCATTATGTTTTTATACTCCTCAACTGCTGGTCTTCTCATCAAATCAGTACTGTGTGTTATCATTATGTTTTTATACTCCTCAACTGCTGGTCTTCTCATCAAATCACTACTGTGTGTTATCATTATGTTTTATACTCCTCAACCACTGGTCTTCTCATCAAATCAGTAGTCTGTGTTATCATTATGTTTTTATACTCCTCAACCACTGGTCTTCTCATCAAATCAGTACTGTGTGTTATCATTATGTTTTTATACTCCTCAACCACTGGTCTTCTCATCAAATCAGTACTCTGTGTTATCACTATGTTTTTTACTCCTCAACTGCTGGTCCTCAATCAGTACTGTGTGTTATCTACTGGTCTATCTCTGTGTGTTATCACTATGTTTTATACTCCTCAAAATCAAATCAGTACTGTGTGTTATCATTATGTTTTTATACTCCTCAACTGCTGGTCTTCTCATCAAATCAGTACTGTGTGTTATCATTATGTTTTTATACTCCTCAACTGCTGGTCTTCTCATCAAATCAGTACTCTGTGTTATCACTATGTTTTTATACTCCTCAACCACTGGTCTTCTCATCAAATCAGTACTGTGTGTTATCATTATGTTTTTTATACTCCTCAACTGCTGGTCTTCTCATCAAATCAGTACTGTGTGTTATCACTATGTTTTTATACTCCTCAACTGCTGGTCTTCTCATCAAATCAGTACTGTGTGTTATCACTATGTTTTTATACTCCTCAACCACTGGTCTTCTCATCAAATCAGTACTATGTGTTATCATTATGTTTTTTATACTCCTCAAATGCTGGTCTTCTCATCAAATCAGTAGTCTGTGTTATCACTATGTTTTTATACTCCTCAACTGCTGGTCTTCTCATCAAATCAGTACTCTGTATTATCATTATGTTTTATATACTCCTCACTGGTCTTCTCATCAAATCAGTACTGTGTGTTATCACTATGTTTTATACTCCTCAACCACTGGTCTTCTCATCAAATCAGTACTGTGTGTTATCATTATGTTTTTATACTCCTCAACTGCTTGTCTTCTCATCAAATCAGTACTGTGTGTTATCACTATGTTTTTATACTCCTCAACCACTGGTCTTCTCATCAAATCAGTACTGTGTGTTATCATTATGTTTTTATACTCCTCAACTGCTGGTCTTCTCATCAAATCAGTACTGTGTGTTATCATTATGTTTTTATACTCCTCAACTGCTGGTCTTCTCATCAAATCATTACTGTGTGTTATCATTATGTTTTTATACTCCTCAACCACTGGTCTTCTCATCAAATCAGTACTGTGTGTTATCACTATGTTTTTATACTCCTCAACCACTGGTCTTCTCATCAAATCAGTAGTCTGTGTTATCACTATGTTTATACTCCTCAACCACTGGTCTTCTCATCAAATCAGTACTCTGTGTTATCACTATGTTTTTTTATACTCCTCAAACACTGGTCTTCTCATCAAATCAGTACTGTGTGTTATCATTATGTTTTTATACTCCTCAACTGCTGGTCTTCTCATCAAATCAGTACTGTGTGTTATCATTATGTTTTTATACTCCTCAACTGCTGGTCTTCTCATCAAATCAGTACTGTGTGTTATCATTATGTTTTTATACTCCTCAACCACTGGTCTTCTCATCAAATCTGTACTTTGTGTTATCACTATGTTTTATACTCCTCAACCACTGGTCTTCTCATCAAATCAGTACTCTGTGTTATCATTATGTTTTTATACTCCTCAACCACTGGTCTTCTCATCAAATCAGTACTCTGTGTTATCACTATGTTTTTATACTCCTCAACTGCTGGTCTTCTCATCAAATCAGTACTGTGTGTTATCACTATATGTTTTATACTCCTCAACCACTGGTCTTCTCATCAAATCAGTACTGTGTGTTATCACTATGTTTTTCTACTCCTCAACGGCTGGTCTTTTCATCAAATCAGTACTGTGTGTTATCATTATGTTTTTATACTCCTCAACCACTGATTTTCTCATCAAATCAGTACTGTGTGTTATCATTATGTTTTATACTCCTCAACCACTGGTCTTCTCATCAAATCAGTACTGTGTGTTATCACTATGTTTTTTACACTCCTCAAATGCTGGTCTTCTCATCAAATCAGTACTGTGTGTTATCATTATGTTTTTATACTCCTCAAATGCTGGTCTTCTCATCAAATCAGTACTTCTGTGTTATCACTATATTTTTTTATACTCCTCAACCACTGGTCTTCTCATCAAATCAGTAGTCTGTGTTATCATTATGTTTTTATACTCCTCAACCACTGGTCTTCTCATCAAATCAGTACTCTGTGTTATCATTATGTTTTTATACTCCTCAACTGCTGGTCTTCTCATCAAATCAGTACTGTGTTATCATTATGTTTTTATACTCCTCAACTGCTGGTCTTCTCATCAAATCAGTACTGTGTGTTATCATTATGTTTTATACTCCTCAACCACTGGTCTTCTCATCAAATCAGTAGTCTGTGTTATCACTATGTTTTATACTCCTCAACCACTGGTCTTCTCATCAAATCAGTACTGTGTGTTATCATTATGTTTTTGTACTCCTCAACTGCTGGTCTTCTCATCAAATCAGTACTGTGTGTTATCACTATGTTTTTATACTCCTCAACTGCTGGTCTTCTCATCAAATCAGTACTGTGTGTGTGTTCATCAAATCAGTACTGTGTGTTATCACTATGTTTTTATACTCCTCAACCACTGGTCTTCTCATCAAATCAGTACTCTGTGTTATCATTATGTTTTTATACTCCTCAACTGCTGGTCTTCTCATCAAATCAGTACTCTGTGTTATCACTATGTTTTATACCTCAACCACTGGTCTTCTCATCAAATCAGTACTCTGTGTTATCATTATGTTTTATACTCCTCAACTGCTGGTCTTCTCATCAAATCAGTACTCTGTGTTATCACTATGTTTTTATACTCCTCAACAGCTGGTCTTCTCATCAAATCAGTAGTATGTGTTATCACTATGTTTTATACTCCTCAACCACTGGTCTTCTCATCAAATCAGTAGTCTGTGTTATCACTATGTTTTTATACTCCTCAACCACTGGTCTTCTCATCAAATCAGTAGTCTGTGTTATCACTATGTTTTTATACTCCTCAACCACTGGTCTTCTCATCAAATCAGTACTGTGTGTTATCATTATGTTTTTATACTCCTCAACTGCTGGTCTTCTCATCAAATCAGTACTGTGTGTTATCACTATGTTTTTATACTCCTCAACTGCTGGTCTTCTCATCAAATCAGTACTGTGTGTTATCACTATGTTTTATACTTCTCAACCACTGGTCTTCTCAAAATCAGTACTGTGTGTTATCATTATGTTTTTATACTCCTCAACCACTGGTCTTCTCATCAAATCAGTAGTCTGTGTTATCACTATTTTATACTACTCCTCAACCACTGGTCTTCTCATCAAATCAGTACTCTGTGTTATCATTATGTTTTATACTCCTCAACCACTGGTCTTCTCATCAAATCAGTCTGTGTGTTATCACTATTTTTATACTCCTCAACTGCTGGTCTTCTCATCAAATCAGTACTGTGTGTTATCATATGTTTTTATACTCCTCAACTGCTGGTCTTCTCATCAAATCAGTCTGTGTTATCATTATGTTTTTATACTCCTCAACTGCTGGTCTTCTCATCAAATCAGTACTCTGTGTTATCATTATGTTTTTATACTCCTCAACCACTGGTCTTCTCATCAAATCAGTACTGTGTGTTATCATTATGTTTTTGTACTCCTCAAATGCTGGTCTTCTCATCAAATCAGTACTGTGTGTTATCATTATGTTTTTATACTCCTCAACTGCTGGTCTTCTCATCAAATTATTACTGTGTGTTATCATTATGTTTTTATACTCCTCAACCACTGGTCTTCTCATCAAATCAGTACTCTGTGTTATCACTATGTTTTATACTCCTCAACCACTGGTCTTCTCATCAAATCAGTACTCTGTGTTATCATTATGTTTTTCTACTCCTCAACTGCTGGTCTTCTCATCAAATCAGTACTGTGTGTTATCACTATGGTTTTCTACTCCTCAACTGCTGGTCTTTTCATCAAATCATTACTGTGTGTTATCATTATGTTTTTATACTCCTCAACCACTGGTCTTCTCATCAAATCAGTACTGTGTGTTATCATTATGTTTTTATACTCCTCAACCACTGGTCTTCTCATCAAATCAGTACTCTGTGTTATCATTATGTTTTTATACTCCTCAACTGCTGGTCTTCTCATCAAATCAGTACTTTGTGTTATCACTATGTTTTTATACTCCTCAACCACTGGTCTTCTCATCAAATCAGTACTGTGTGTTATCATTATGTTTTTATACTCCTCAACTGCTGGTCTTCTCATCAAATCAGTACTATGTGTTATCACTATGTTTTTTATACTCCTCAACTGCTGGTCTTCTCATCAAATCAGTACTGTGTGTTATCACTATGTTTTTATACTCCTCAACCACTGGTCTTCTCATCAAATCAGTAGTCTGTGTTATCACTATGTTTTTATACTCCTCAACCACTGGTCTTCTCATCAAATAAGTACTGTGTGTTATCACTATGCTTTTACACTCCTCAACCACTGGTCTTCTCATCAAATCAGTACTCTGTGTTATCACTATGTTTTTATAGTCCTCAACCACTGGTCTTCTCATCAAATCAGTAGTGTGTGTTATCACTATGTTTTATACTCCTCAACCACTGGTCTTCTCATCAAATCAGTACTGTGTGTTATCATTATGTTTTATACTCCTCAACCACTGGTCTTCTCATCAAATCAGTACTGTGTGTTATCATTATGTTTTTTACTCCTCAACTGCTGGTCTTTCATCAAATCAGTACTCTCTGTTATCATGTTTTTATACTCCTCAACTGCTGGTCTTCTCATCAAATCAGTACTGTGTGTTATCACTATGTTATTATACTCCTCAACCCCTGGTCTCTTCATCAAATCAGTACTCTGTGTTATCATTATATTTTTTATACTCCTCAAAATCAAATCACTGGTTTTTATACTCCTCAACTGCTGGTCTTCTCATCAAATCAGTACTGTGTGTTATCATTATGTTTTTATACTCCTCAACCACTGGTCTTCTCATCAAATCAGTACTGTGTTATCATTATATGTTTTTATACTCCTCAACTGCTGGTCTTCTCATCAAATCAGTACTGTGTGTTATCACTATGTTTTTATACTCCTCAACCACTGGTCTTCTCATCAAATCAGTACTGTGTGTTATCATATATGTTTTTATACTCCTCAACCACTGGTCTTCTCATCAAATCAGTACTCTGTGTTATCATTATGTTTTTGTACTCCTCAACTGCTGGTCTTCTCATCAAATCAGTACTCTGTGTTATCATTATGTTTTTATACTCCTCAACCACTGGTCTTCTCATCAAATAAGTACTCTGTGTTATCATTATTTTTTTATATTCCTAAACTGCTGGTCTTCTTATCAAATCAGTACTGTGTGTTGTCCCTGCGTTTTTCTACTCCTCAACTGCTGGTCTTCTCATCAAATCAGTACTCTGTGTTATTATGTTTTTATACTCCTCAACCACTGGTCTTCTCATCAAATCAGTACTTTGTGTTATCACTATGTTTTTATACTCCTCAACCACTGGTCTTCTCATCAAATCAGTACTCTGTGTTATCATTATGTTTTTATACTCCTCAACCACTGGTCTTCTCATCAAATCAGTACTCTGTGTTATCACTATGTTTTTATACTCCTCAACCACTGGTCTTCTCATCAAATCAGTACTGTGTGTTATCACTATGTTTTTTTATACTCCTCAACTGCTGGTCTTCTCATCAAATCAGTACTGTGTGTTATCACTATGTTTTTATACTCCTCAACTGCTGGTCTTCTTATCAAATCAGTATTGTGTGTTATCACTATGGTTTTATACTCCTCAACCACTGGTCTTCTCATCAAATAAGTACTGTGTGTTATCATTATGTTTTTATACTCCTCAACTGCTGGTCTTCTCATCAAATCAGTACTCTGTGTTATCACTATGTTTTTATACTCCTCAACTGCTAGTCTTCTCATCAAATCAGTACTGTGTGTTATCATTATGTTTTATACTCCTCAACCACTGGTCTTCTCATCAAATCAGTAGTCTGTGTTATCACTATGTTTTATACTCCTCAACCACTGGTCTTCTCATCAAATCAGTAGTCTGTGTTATCACTATGTTTTATACTCCTCAACCACTGGTCTTCTCATCAAATCAGTACTCTGTGTTATCATTATGTTTTTATACTCCTCAACTGCTGGTCTTCTCATCAAATCAGTACTGTGTGTTATCACTATGTTTTATACTACTGGTCTTCTCATCAAATCAGTACTGTGTGTTATCATTATGTTTTTATACTCCTCAACCACTGGTCTTCTCATCAAATCAGTAGTCTGTGTTATCACTATGTTTTTATACTCATCAAATACTGGTCTTCTCATCAATTCAGTACTGTGTGTTATCATTATGTTTTTATACTCCTCAACCACTGGTCTTCTCATCAAATCAGTACTCTGTGTTATCATTATATTTTTATACTCCTCAACCACTGGTCTTCTCATCAAATCAGTACTCTGTGTTATCACTATGTTTTATACTCCTCAACCACTGGTCTTCTCATCAAATCAGTACTCTGTGTTATCATTATGTTTTTATACTCCTCAACTGCTGGTCTTCTCATCAAATCAGTACTGTGTGTTATCACTATGTTTTTATACTCCTCAACTGCTGGTCTTCTCATCAAATCAGTACTGTGTGTTATCATATATGTTTTTATACTCCTCAACCACTGGTCTTCTCATCAAATCAGTACTGTGTGTTATCTATGTTTTTATACTCCTCAACTGCTGGTCTTCTCATCAAATCAGTACTGTGTGTTATCACTATGTTTTATACTCCTCAACTGCTGGTCTTCTCATCAAATCAGTACTGTGTGTTATCACTATGTTTTTTATACTCCTCAACTGCTGGTCTTCTCATCAAATCAGTACTCCTCAACCACTGTGTTATCAGTACTGTGTGTTATCATTATGTTTTATACTCCTCAACCACTGGTCTTCTCATCAAATCAGTAGTCTGTGTTATCATTATGTTTTTATACTCCTCAACCACTGGTCTTCTCATCAAATCAGTAGTCTGTGTTATCACTATGTTTTTATACTCCTCAACCACTGGTCTTCTCATCAAATCAGTACTGTGTGTTATCATTATGTTTTTATACTCCTCAACTGCTGGTCTTCTCATCAAATCAGTACTGTGTGTTATCATTATGTTTTTATACTCCTCAACTGCTGGTCTTCTCATCAAATCAGTACTCTGTGTTATCATTATGTTTTTATACTCCTCAACCACTGGTCTTCTCATCAAATCAGTACTCTGTGTTATCATTATGTTTTATACTCCTCAACCACTGGTCTTCTCATCAAATCAGTAGTCTGTGTTATCATTATGTTTTTATACTCCTCAACCACTGGTCTTCTCATCAAATCAGTACTCTGTGTTATCACTATGTTTTTATACTCCTCAACCACTGGTCTTCTCATCAAATCAGTACTCTGTGTTATCATTATGTTTTTTTATACTCCTCAACTGCTGGTCTTCTCATCAAATCAGTACTCTGTGTTATCACTATGTTTTTATACTCCTCAACCACTGGTCTTCTCATCAAATCAGTACTCTGTGTTATCACTATATTTTTATACTCCTCAACCACTGGTCTTCTCATCAAATCACTAGTCTGTGTTATCACTATATTTTTATACTCCTCAACCACTGATTTCCTCATCAAATCAGTACTGTGAGTTATCATTATGTTTTGCACTCCTCAAATGCTGGTCGTCTCATCAAATCAGTAGTCTGTGTTATCACTATGTTTTTATACTCCTCAACCTATAATCTTCTCATCAAATAAGTACTGTGTGTTATCATTGTTTTTATTCTCTTAAACAACTGGTTTTCTCATCAAATCAGTACTGTCTGTCATCATCATGTTTTTATACTCCTCAACTGCTGATCTTCTCATCAAATCTGTACTTTGTGTTATCACTATGCTTTTACACTCCTCAACCACTGTTCTTCTCATCATATAAGTACTTTGTCTTATCACTATATTATTATATTCCTCAACTGCTTGTCTTCTGATCGATTCAGTACTGTGTGTTATCATTATGTTTTTATACTCCTCAACCACTGGTCTTCTCATCAAATCAGTACTCTGTGTTATCACTATGTTTTTATACTCCTCAACTGCTGGTCTTCTCATCAAATCAGTACTCTGTGTTATCACTATGTTTTTATACTCCTCAACTGCTGGTCTTCTCATCAAATCAGTACTGTGTGTTATCATTATGTTTTGTACTCCTCAAATGCTGGTCTTCTCATCAAATCAGTACTGTGTGTTATCACTATGTTTTTATACTCCTCAACTGCTGGTCTTCTCATCAAATCAGTACTGTGTGTTATCATTATGTTTTTATACTCCTCAACCACTGGTCTTCTCATCAAATCAGTACTCTGTGTTATCACTATGTTTTTATACTCCTCAACCACTGGTCTTTCATCAAATCAGTACTCTGTGTTATCACTATGTTTTTATACTCCTCAACCACTGGTCTTCTCATCAAATCAGTACTGTGTGTTATCATTATGTTTTTATACTCCTCAACTGCTGGTCTTCTCATCAAATCAGTACTGTGTGTTATCACTATGTTTTTATACTCCTCAACTGCTGGTCTTCTCATCAAATCAGTACTGTGTGTTATCATTATGTTTTTATACTCCTCAACCACTGGTCTTCTCATCAAATCAGTACTCTGTGTACTGTGTTATCATTATGTTTTTATACTCCTCAACCACTGGTCTTCTCATCAAATCAGTAGTCTGTGTTATCACTATGTTTTATACTCCTCAACCACTGGTCTTCTCATCAAATCAGTAGTCTGTGTTATCACTATGTTTTATACTCCTCAACCACTGGTCTTCTCATCAAATCAGTACTGTGTGTTATCATTATGTTTTTGTACTCCTCAAATGCTGGTCTTCTCATCAAATCAGTACTGTGTGTTATCACTATGTTTTATACTCCTCAACTGCTGGTCTTCTCATCAAATCAGTACTGTGTGTTATCACTATGTTTTTATACTCCTCAACCACTGGTCTTCTCATCAAATCAGTAGTCTGTGTTATCACTATGTTTTTATACTCCTCAACCACTGGTCTTCTCATCAAATAAGTACTGTGTGTTATCACTATGTTTTTATACTCCTCAACCACTGGTCTTCTCATCAAATCAGTACTGTGTGTTATCATTATGTTTTTATACTCCTCAACCACTGGTCTTCTCATCAAATCAGTACTCTGTGTTATCACTATGTTTTTATACTCCTCAACCACTGGTCTTCTCATCAAATCAGTACTGTGTGTTATCATTATATGTTTTATACTCCTCAACTGCTGGTCTTCTCATCAAATCAGTACTGTGTGTTATCACTATGTTTTTATACTCCTCAACTGCTGGTCTTCTCATCAAATCAGTACTGTGTGTTATCACTATGTTTTTATACTCCTCAACCAGTACTGGTCTTCTCATCAAGTCAGTACTGTGTGTTATCATTATGTTTTTATACTCCTCAACCACTGGTCTTCTCATCAAATCAGTACTCTGTGTTATCACTATGTTTTTATACTCCTCAACCACTGGTCTTCTCATCAAATCAGTAGTCTGTGTTATCACTATGTTTTTATACTCCTCAACCACTGGTCTTCTCATCAAATCAGTACTGTGTGTTATCATTATGTTTTTATACTCCTCAACTGCTGGTCTTCTCATCAAATCAGTACTGTGTGTTATCACTATATTTTTATACTCCTCAACTGCTGGTCTTCTCATCAAATCAGTACTGTGTGTTATCACTATGTTTTTATACTCCTCAACCACTGGTCTTCTCATCAAATCAGTACTCTGTGTTATCATTATGTTTTTATACTCCTCAACTGCTGGTCTTCTCATCAAATCAGTACTGTGTGTTATCATTATGTTTTTATACTCCTCAACCACTGGTCTTCTCATCAAATCAGTACTGTGTGTTATCATTATGTTTTATACTCCTCAACTGCTGGTCTTCTCATCAAATCAGTACTCATCATATGTTTTTATACTCCTCAACCTCTGGTCTTCTCATCAAATCAGTACTGTGTGTTATCACTATGTTTTATACTCCTCAACCACTGGTCTTCTCATCAAATCAGTACTCTGTGTTATCATTATGTTTTTATACTCCTCAACCACTGGTCTTCTCATCAAATCAGTACTGTGTGTTATCATTATGTTTTTATACTCCTCAACCACTGGTCTTCTCATCAAATCAGTACTGTGTGTTATCATTATGTTTTTATACTCCTCAACTGCTGGTCTTCTCATCAAATCAGTACTCTGTGTTATCACTATGTTTTATACTCCTCAAAAACTGGTCTTCTCATCAAATCAGTAGTCTGTGTTATCATTATGTTTTATACTCCTCAACTGCTGGTCTTCTCATCAAATCAGTACTGTGTGTTATCACTATGTTTTCTACTCCTCAAATGCTGGTCTTCTCATCAAATCAGTACTGTGTGTTATCACTATGTTTTTATACTCCTCAACTGCTGGTCTTCTCATCAAATCAGTACTGTGTGTTATCACTATGTTTTTATACTCCTCAACCACTGGTCTTCTCATCAAATCAGTACTCTGTGTTATCATTATGTTTTTATACTCCTCAACCACTGGTCTTCTCATCAAATCAGTAGTCTGTGTTATCACTATGTTTTTATACTCCTCAACCACTGGTCTTCTCATCAGATCAGTACTGTGTGTTATCACTATGTTTTTTATACTCCTCAAACTGCTGGTCTTCTCATCAAATCAGTACTGTGTGTTATCATTATGTTTTTATACTCCTCAACTGCTGGTCTTCTCATCAAATCAGTAGTCTGTGTTATCACTATGTTTTTATACTCCTCAACCACTGGTCTTCTCATCAAATCAGTACTGTGTGTTATCATTATGTTTTTATACTCCTCAACTGCTGGTCTTCTCATCAAATCAGTACTCTGTGTTATCACTATGTTTTTTATACTCCTCAACTACTGGTCTTCTCATCAAATCAGTACTGTGTTATCATTATGTTTTTATACTCCTCAACCACTGGTCTTCTCATCAAATCAGTACTCTGTGTTATCATTATGTTTTTATACTCCTCAACTGCTGGTCTTCTCATCAAATCAGTACTTTGTGTTATCACTATGTTATTATATTCCTCAACTGCTGGTCTTCTGATCAAATCAGTACTGTGTGTTATCATTATGTTTTTTATACTCCTCAACTGCTGGTCTTCTCATCAAATCAGTACTGTGTGTTATCATTATGTTTTTATACTCCTCAACCACTGGTCTTCTCATCAAATCAGTACTCTGTGTTATCACTATGTTTTATATTCCTCAACTGGTCTTCTCATCAAATCAGTACTCTGTGTTATCATTATATTTTTTTATACTCCTCAACCACTGGTCTTCTCATCAAATCAGTACTACTGTGTTATCACTATGTTTTTATACTCCTCAACTGCTGGTCTTCTCATCAAATCAGTACTGTGTGTTATCACTATGTTATCACTATTTTTATACTCCTCAACTGCTGGTCTTCTCATCAAATCAGTACTGTGTGTTATCACTATGTTTTTATACTCCTCAACTGCTGGTCTTCTCATCAAATCAGTACTCTGTGTTATCATTATGTTTTTATACTCCTCTGGTCTTCTCATCAAATCAGTACTGTGTGTTATCATTATTTTTATACTCCTCAACTGCTGGTCTTCTCATCAAATCAGTACTCTGTGTTATCACTATGTTTTTATACTCCTCAACCACTGGTCTTCTCATCAAATCAGTACTCTGTGTTATCACTATGTTTTTATACTCCTCAACCACTGGTCTTCTCATCAAATCAGTACTGTGTGTTATCATTATGTTTTTATACTCCTCAACTGCTGGTCTTCTCATCAAATCAGTACTGTGTGTTATCACTATGTTTTTATACTCCTCAACTGCTGGTCTTCTCATCAAATCAGTACTGTGTGTTATCATTATGTTTTTATACTCCTCAACCACTGGTCTTCTCATCAAATCAGTAGTCTGTGTTATCACTATGTTTTATACTCCTCAACCACTGGTCTTCTCATCAAATCAGTAGTCTGTGTTATCACTATGTTTTTTATACTCCTCAACCACTGGTCTTCTCATCAAATCAGTAGTCTGTGTTATCACTATGTTTTTATACTCCTCAACCACTGGTCTTCTCATCAAATCAGTACTGTGTGTTATCATTATGTTTTTATACTCCTCAACTGCTGGTCTTCTCATCAAATCAGTACTGTGTGTTATCACTATGTTTTTATACTCCTCAACCACTGGTCTTCTCATCAAATCAGTACTGTGTGTTATCATTATGTTTTTATACTCCTCAACCACTGGTCTTCTCATCAAATCAGTACTGTGTGTTATCATTATGTTTTTATACTCCTCAACCACTGGTCTTCTCATCAAATCAGTACTGTGTGTTATCATTATGTTTTTATACTCCTCAACTGCTGGTCTTCTCATCAAATCAGTACTGTGTGTTATCACTATGTTTTTATACTCCTCAACTGCTGGTCTTCTCATCAAATCAGTACTGTGTGTTATCATTATGTTTTGTACTCCTCAAATGCTGGTCTTGTCATCAAATCAGTACTGTGTGTTATCATTATGTTTTTATACTCCTCAACTGCTGGTCTTCTCATCAAATCAGTACTCTGTGTTATCACTATGTTTTTATACTCCTCAACCACTGGTCTTCTCATCAAATCAGTACTCTGTGTTATCATTATGTTTTTATACTCCTCAACTGCTGGTCTTCTCATCAAATCAGTACTGTGTGTTATCACTATGTTTTTATACTCCTCAACTGCTGGTCTTCTCATCAAATCAGTACTGTGTGTTATCATATTTTTATACTCCTCAACCACTGGTCTTCTCATCAAATCAGTAGTCTGTGTTATCACTATGTTTTTATACTCCTCAACCACTGGTCTTCTCATCAAATCAGTACTCTGTGTTATCATTATGTTTTTATACTCCTCAACCACTGGTCTTCTCATCAAATCAGTACTCTGTGTTATCACTATGTTTTTATACTCCTCAACTGCTGGTCTTCTCATCAAATCAGTACTGTGTGTTATCACTATGTTTTATACTCCTCAACCACTGGTCTTCTCATCAAATCAGTACTGTGTGTTATCACTATGTTTTTATACTCCTCAACCACTGGTCTTCTCATCAAATCAGTACTCTGTGTTATCACTATGTTTTATACTCCTCAACCACTGGTCTTCTCATCAAATCAGTACTGTGTGTTATCATTATGTTTTTTATACTCCTCAAATGCTGGTCTTCTCATCAAATCAGTAGTCTGTGTTATCACTATGTTTTTATACTCCTCAACCACTGGTCTTCTCATCAAATCAGTACTGTGTGTTATCATTATGTTTTTATACTCCTCAACCACTGGTCTTCTCATCAAATCAGTACTGTGTGTTATCACTATGTTTTTATACTCCTCAACCACTGGTCTTCTCATCAAATCAGTACTGTGTGTTATCACTATGTTTTTATACTCCTCAACCACTGGTCTTCTCATCAAATCAGTACTCTGTGTTATCATTATGTTTTTATACTCCTCAACTGCTGGTCTTCTCATCAAATCAGTACTGTGTGTTATCATTATGTTTTTATACTCCTCAACCACTGGTCTTCTCATCAAATCAGTACTATGTGTTATCATTATGTTTTTTATACTCCTCAAATGCTGGTCGTCTCATCAAATCAGTAGTCTGTGTTATCACTATGTTTTTTATACTCCTCAACCACTGGTCTTCTCATCAAATCAGTACTGTGTGTTATCACTATGTTTTTATACTCCTCAACCACTGGTCTTCTCATCAAATCAGTAGTCTGTGTTATCACTATGTTTTATACTCCTCAACCACTGGTCTTCTCATCAAATCAGTAGTCTGTGTTATCACTATGTTTTTATACTCCTCAACCACTGGTCTTCTCATCAAATCAGTACTGTGTGTTATCATTATGTTTTTATACTCCTCAACTGCTGGTCTTCTCATCAAATCAGTACTGTGTGTTATCACTATGTTTTTATACTCCTCAACTGCTGGTCTTCTCATCAAATCAGTACTGTGTGTTATCATTATGTTTTTATACTCCTCAACTGCTGGTCTTCTCATCAAATCAGTACTGTGTGTTATCACTATGTTTTTATACTCCTCAACCACTGGTCTTCTCATCAAATCAGTACTGTGTGTTATCACTATGTTTTATACTCCTCAACCACTGGTCTTCTCATCAAATCAGTACTCTGTGTTATCATTATGTTTTTATACTACTCAAAAACTGGTCTTCTCATCAAATCAGTAGTCTGTGTTATCACTATGTTTTTATACTCCTCAACCACTGGTCTTCTCATCAAATCAGTACTGTGTGTTATCATTATGTTTTTATACTCCTCAACCACTGGTCTTCTCATCAAATCAGTACTTATGTGTTATCATTATGTTTTTATACTCCTTAAATGCTGGTCTTCTCATCAAATCAGTACTCTGTGTTATCACTATGTTTTTATACTCCTCAACTGCTTGTCTTCTGATCGATTCAGTACTGTGTGTTATCATTATGTTTTTATACTCCTCAACCACTGGTCTTCTTATCAAATACGTAGTCTGTGTTATCACTATGTTTTATACTCCTCAACCACTGGTCTTCTCATCAAATCAGTAGTCTGTGTTATCACTATGTTTTATACTCCTCAACCACTGGTCTTCTCATCAAATCAGTAGTCTGTGTTATCATTATGTTTTTATACTCCTCAACCACTGGTCTTCTCATCAAATCAGTAGTCTGTGTTATCACTATGTTTTTATACTCCTCAACCACTGGTCTTCTCATCAAATCAGTACTGTGTGTTATCATTATGTTTTTATACTCCTCAAATGCTGGTCTTCTCATCAAATCAGTACTGTGTGTTATCATTATGTTTTTTATACTCCTCAACTGCTGGTCTTCTCATCAAATCATTACTGTGTGTTATCATTATGTTTTATACTCCTCAACCACTGGTCTTCTCATCAAATCAGTACTGTGTGTTATCATTATGTTTTTATACTCCTCAACCACTGGTCTTCTTATCAAATCCGTAGTCTGTGTTATCACTATGTTTTATACTCCTCAACCACTGGTCTTCTCATCAAATCAGTACTCTGTGTTATCATTATGTTTTTATACTCCTCAACCACTGGTCTTCTCATCAAATCAGTACTCTGTGTTATCACTATGTTTTTATACTCCTCAACCACTGGTCTTCTCATCAAATCAGTACTGTGTGTTATCATTATGTTTTTATACTCCTCAACTGCTGGTCTTCTCATCAAATCAGTACTGTGTGTTATCATTATGTTTTTATACTCCTCAAATGCTGGTCTTCTCATCAAATCAGTACTGTGTGTTATCATTATGTTTTATACTCCTCAACCACTGGTCTTCTCATCAAATCAGTACTCTGTGTTATCATTATGTTTTATACTCCTCAACCACTGGTCTTCTCATCAAATCAGTACTCTGTGTTATCATTATGTTTTTATACTCCTCAACTGCTGGTCTTCTCATCAAATCAGTACTGTGTGTTATCACTATGTTTTTATACTCCTCAACCACTGGTCTTCTCATCAAATCAGTACTGTGTGTTATCATTATGTTTTTATACTCCTCAACTGCTGGTCTTCTCATCAAATCAGTACTGTGTGTTATCACTATGTTTTTATACTCCTCAACTGCTGGTCTTCTCATCAAATCAGTACTCTGTGTTATCACTATGTTTTTATACTCCTCAACCACTGGTCTTCTCATCAAATCAGTACTCTGTGTTATCACTATGTTTTATACTCCTCAACCACTGGTCTTCTCATCAAATCAGTACTCTGTGTTATCATTATGTTTTTATACTCCTCAACTGCTGGTCTTCTCATCAAATCAGTACTGTGTGTTATCACTATGTTTTTATACTCCTCAACTGCTGGTCTTCTCATCAAATCAGTACTGTGTGTTATCATTATGTTTTTATACTCCTCAACTGCTGGTCTTCTCATCAAATCAGTAGTCTGTGTTATCACTATGTTTTATACTCCTCAACCACTGGTCTTCTCATCAAATCAGTAGTCTGTGTTATCACTATGTTTTTATACTCCTCAACCACTGGTCTTCTCATCAAATCAGTACTCTGTGTTATCATTATGTTTTTATACTCCTCAACCACTGGTCTTCTCATCAAATCAGTACTCTGTGTTATCACTATGTTTTTATACTCCTCAACCACTGGTCTTCTCATCAAATCAGTACTGTGTGTTATCACTATGTTTTTATACTCCTCAACTGCTGGTCTTCTCATCAAATCAGTACTGTGTGTTATCACTATGTTTTTATACTCCTCAACCACTGGTCTTCTCATCAAATCAGTACTGTGTGTTATCATTATGTTTTTATACTCCTCAACTGCTGGTCTTCTCATCAAATCAGTACTCTGTGTTATCATTATGTTTTTATACTCCTCAACTGCTGGTCTTCTCATCAAATCAGTACTGTGTGTTATCATTATGTTTTTATACTCCTCAACTGCTGGTCTTCTCATCAAATCAGTACTGTGTGTTATCATTATGTTTTTATACTCCTCAACCACTGGTCTTCTCATCAAATCCGTAGTCTGTGTTATCACTATGTTTTATACTCCTCAACCACTGGTCTTCTCATCAAATCAGTAGTCTGTGTTATCACTATGTTTTTATACTCCTCAACCACTGGTCTTCTCATCAAATCAGTTATCATTATGTTTTTATACTCCTCAACCACTGGTCTTCTCATCAAATCAGTACTGTGTGTTATCATTATGTTTTTATACTCCTCAACCACTGGTCTTCTCATCAAATCAGTAGTCTGTGTTATCACTATGTTTTATACTCCTCAACCACTGGTCTTCTCATCAAATCAGTACTGTGTGTTATCATTATGTTTTTATACTCCTCAACTGCTGGTCTTCTCATCAAATCAGTACTGTGTGTTATCACTATGTTTTATACTCCTCAACCACTGGTCTTCTCATCAAATCAGTACTGTGTGTTATCACTATGTTTTTATACTCCTCAACCACTGCTGTCTTCTCATCAAATCAGTACTCTGTGTTATCACTATATTTTTATACTCCTCAACCACTGGTCTTCTCATCAAATCAGTAGTCTGTGTTATCACTATGTTTTTATACTCCTCAACCACTGGTCTTCTCATCAAATCAGTACTGTGTGTTATCATTATGTTTTTATACTCCTCAACTGCTGGTCTTCTCATCAAATCAGTACTCTGTGTTATCATTATGTTTTTATACTCCTCAACCACTGGTCTTCTCATCAAATCAGTACTGTGTGTTATCATTATGTTTTTATACTCCTCAACTGCTGGTCTTCTCATCAAATCAGTACTGTGTGTTATCACTATGTTTTTATACTCCTCAACTGCTGGTCTTCTCATCAAATCAGTACTGTGTGTTATCACTATATTTTTATACTCCTCAACCACTGGTCTTCTCATCAAATCAGTACTGTGTGTTATCATTATGTTTTTATACTCCTCAACTGCTGGTCTTCTCATCAAATCAGTACTCTGTGTTATCATTATGTTTTTATACTCTCTCAACTGCTGGTCTTCTCATCAAATCAGTACTGTGTGTTATCACTATGTTATTATACTCCTCAACCACTGGTCTTCTCATCAAATCAGTACTCTGTGTTATCATTATGTTTTTGTACTCCTCAACTGCTGGTCTTCTCATCAAATCAGTACTCTGTGTTATCATTATGTTTTTATACTCCTCAACCACTGGTCTTCTCATCAAATCAGTACTGTGTGTTATCACTATGTTTTATACTCCTCAACCACTGGTCTTCTCATCAAATCAGTACTCTGTGTTATCACTATGTTTTTATACTCCTCAACTGCTGGTCTTCTCATCAAATCAGTACTTTGTGTTATCACTATGTTTTATACTCCTCAACCACTGGTCTTCTCATCAAATCAGTACTCTGTGTTATCATTATGTTTTTATACTCCTCAACCACTGGTCTTCTCATCAAATCAGTAGTCTGTGTTATCACTATGTTTTTATACTCCTCAACCACTGGTCTTCTCATCAAATCAGTACTGTGTGTTATCACTATGTTTTTATACTCCTCAACCACTGGTCTTCTCATCAAATCAGTACTGTGTGTTATCACTATATTTTTATACTCCTCAACTGCTGGTCTTCTCATCAAATCAGTACTGTGTGTTATCATTATGTTTTTATACTCCTCAACTGCTGGTCTTCTCATCAAATCAGTACTGTGTGTTATCATTATGTTTTTATACTCCTCAACCACTGGTCTTCTCATCAAATCAGTAGTCTGTGTTATCACTATGTTTTATACTCCTCAACCACTGGTCTTCTCATCAAATCAGTACTCTGTGTTATCATTATGTTTTTATACTCCTCAACTGCTGGTCTTCTCATCAAATCAGTACTCTGTGTTATCATTATGTTTTTATACTCCTCAACCACTGGTCTTCTCATCAAATCAGTACTGTGTGTTATCATTATGTTTTTATACTCCTCAACTGCTGGTCTTCTCATCAAATCAGTACTGTGTGTTATCATTATGTTTTTTATACTCCTCAACTGCTGGTCTTCTCATCAAATCAGTAGTCTGTGTTATCACTATGTTTTTATACTCCTCAACCACTGGTCTTCTCATCAAATCAGTACTGTGTGTTATCACTATGTTTTTATACTCCTCAACCACTGGTCTTCTCATCAAATCAGTACTCTGTGTTATCATTATGTTTTTATACTCCTCAACTGCTGGTCTTCTCATCAAATCAGTACTGTGTGTTATCACTATGTTTTTATACTCCTCAACTGCTGGTCTTCTCATCAAATCAGTACTGTGTGTTATCACTATGTTTTATACTCCTCAACTGCTGGTCTTCTCATCAAATCAGTACTGTGTGTTATCATTATGTTTTTATACTCCTCAACCACTGGTCTTCTCATCAAATCAGTAGTCTGTGTTATCACTATGTTTTTATACTCCTCAACCACTGGTCTTCTCATCAAATCAGTACTGTGTGTTATCATTATGTTTTTATACTCCTCAACCACTGGTCTTCTCATCAAATCAGTACTCTGTGTTATCATTATGTTTTTATACTCCTCAAACTGCTGGACTTCTCATCAAATCAGTACTCTGTGTTATCATTATGTTTTTATACTCCTCAACCACTGGTCTTCTCATCAAATCAGTACTCTGTGTTATCACTATGTTTTTATACTCCTCAACCACTGGTCTTCTCATCAAATCAGTACTCTGTGTTATCATTATGTTTTATACTCCTCAACTGCTGGTCTTCTCATCAAATCAGTACTGTGTGTTATCACTATGTTATTATACTCCTCAACTGCTGGTCTTCTCATCAAATCAGTACTCTGTGTTATCACTATGTTTTATACTCCTCAACCACTGGTCTTCTCATCAAATCAGTACTGTGTGTTATCACTATGTTTTTATACTCCTCAACTGCTGGTCTTCTCATCAAATCAGTACTGTGTGTTATCACTATGTTTTTATACTCCTCAACCACTGGTCTTCTCATCAAATCAGTACTGTGTGTTATCATTATGTTTTTTATACTCCTCAACTGCTGGTCTTCTCATCAAATCAGTACTCTGTGTTATCATTATGTTTTTATACTCCTCAACTGCTGGTCTTCTCATCAAATCAGTACTGTGTGTTATCATTATGTTCTTATACTCCTCAACCACTGGTCTTCTCATCAAATCAGTAGTCTGTGTTATCACTATGTTTTTATACTCCTCAACCACTGGTCTTCTCATCAAATCAGTACTCTGTGTTATCACTATGTTTTTATACTCCTCAACCACTGGTCTTCTCATCAAATCAGTACTCTGTGTTATCACTATGTTTTTATACTCCTCAACTGCTGGTCTTCTCATCAAATCAGTACTGTGTGTTATCACTATGTTTTATACTCCTCAACCACTGGTCTTCTCATCAAATCAGTACTCTGTGTTATCATTATGTTTTTGTACTCCTCAAATGCTGGTCTTCTCATCAAATCAGTACTGTGTGTTATCATTATGTTTTTATACTCCTCAACTGCTGGTCTTCTCATCAAATCAGTACTGTGTGTTATCACTATGTTTTATACTCCTCAACCACTGGTCTTCTCATCAAATCAGTACTCTGTGTTATCATTATGTTTTTATACTCCTCAACCACTGGTCTTCTCATCAAATCAGTACTCTGTGTTATCATTATGTTTTTATACTCCTCAACTGCTGGTCTTCTCATCAAATCAGTACTGTGTGTTATCACTATGTTTTTATACTCCTCAACTGCTGGTCTTCTCATCAAATCAGTACTGTGTGTTATCACTATGTTTTTATACTCCTCAACTGCTGGTCTTCTCATCAAATCAGTACTCTGTGTTATCATTATGTTTTTATACTCCTCAACTGCTGGTCTTCTCATCAAATCAGTACTGTGTGTTATCACTATGTTTTATACTCCTCAACCACTGGTCTTCTCATCAAATCAGTACTCTGTGTTATCATTATGTTTTTATACTCCTCAACTGCTGGTCTTCTCATCAAATCAGTACTGTGTGTTATCACTATGTTTTTATACTCCTCAACCACTGGTCTTCTCATCAAATCAGTACTCTGTGTTATCATTATGTTTTATACTCCTCAACCACTGGTCTTCTCATCAAATCAGTACTCTGTGTTATCATTATGTTTTTTATACTCCTCAAATGCTGGTCTTCTCATCAAATCAGTACTGTGTGTTATCACTATGTTTTTATACTCCTCAACTGCTGGTCTTCTCATCAAATCAGTACTGTGTGTTATCACTATGTTTTTATACTCCTCAACTGCTGGTCTTCTCATCAAATCAGTACTGTGTGTTATCATTATATTTTTATACTCCTCAACTGCTGGTCTTCTCATCAAATCAGTACTGTGTGTTATCACTATGTTTTTATACTCCTCAACCACTGGTCTTCTCATCAAATCAGTACTCTGTGTTATCATTATGTTTTATACTCCTCAACTGCTGGTCTTCTCATCAAATCAGTACTCTGTGTTATCATTATGTTTTTATACTCCTCAACCACTGGTCTTCTCATCAAATCAGTACTCTGTGTTATCATTATATTTTTTATACTCCTCAACTGCTGGTCTTCTCATCAAATCAGTACTGTGTGTTATCACTATGTTATTATACTCCTCAACTGCTGGTCTTCTCATCAAATCAGTACTCTGTGTTATCACTATGTTTTTATACTCCTCAACTGCTGGTCTTCTCATCAAATCAGTACTGTGTGTTATCATTATATCTTTTTTATACTCCTCAACTGCTGGTCTTCTCATCAAATCAGTACTGTGTGTTATCACTATATGTTTTATACTCCTCAACTGCTGGTCTTCTCATCAAATCAGTACTCTGTGTTATTTATGTTTTTATACTCCTCAACTGCTGGTCTTCTCATCAAATCTGTACTTTGTGTTATCACTATGTTTTATACTCCTCAACCACTGGTCTTCTCATCAAATCAGTACTCTGTGTTATCATTATGTTTTATACTCCTCAACCACTGGTCTTCTCATCAAATCAGTAGTCTGTGTTATCATTATGTTTTTATACTCCTCAAACACTGGTCTTCTCATCAAATCAGTACTCTGTGTTATCATTATGTTTTTATACTCCTCAACTGCTGGTCTTCTCATCAAATCAGTACTGTGTGTTATCATTATGTTTTTATACTCCTCAAATGCTGGTCTTCTCATCAAATCAGTACTGTGTGTTATCTATATATTTTTATACTCCTAAACAGCTGGTCTTCTCATCAAACCACTACTGTGTGTTATCATTATGTTTTTATACTCCTCAACTGCTGGTCTTCTCATCAAATCAGTACTGTGTGTTATCATTATGTTTTTATACTCCTCAACTGCTGGTCTTCTCATCAAATCAGTACTCTGTGTTATCACTATGTTTTATACTCCTCAACCACTGGTCTTCTCATCAAATCAGTAGTCTGTGTTATCATTATGTTTTTATACTCCTCAACCACTGGTCTTCTCATCAAATAAGTACTCTGTGTTATCATTATGTTTTTATACTCCTCAACACTGGTCTCTTCATCAAATCAGTACTGTGTGTTATCATTATGTTTTATACTCCTCAACCACTGGTCTTCTCATCAAATCAGTACTCTGTGTTATCATTATGTTTTTATACTCCTCAACCACTGGTCTTCTCATCAAATCAGTACTCTGTGTTATCATTATGTTTTTATACTCCTCAACTGCTGGTCTTCTCATCAAATCAGTACTGTGTGTTATCACTATGTTTTTTATACTCCTCAACCACTGGTCTTCTCATCAAATCAGTACTTTGTGTTATCACTATGTTTTTATACTCCTCAACCACTGGTCTTCTCATCAAATCAGTACTGTGTGTTATCACTATGTTTTTATACTCCTCAACTGCTGGTCTTCTCATCAAATCAGTACTGTGTGTTATCACTATGTTTTTATACTCCTCAACTGCTGGTCTTCTCATCAAATCAGTACTGTGTGTTATCATTATGTTTTTATACTCCTCAAATGCTGGTCTTCTCATCAAATCAGTACTCTGTGTTATCATTATGTTTTTATACTCCTCAACCACTGGTCTTCTCATCAAATCAGTACTGTGTGTTATCATTATGTTTTTATACTCCTCAACCACTGGTCTTCTCATCAAATCAGTACTCTGTGTTATCATTATGTTTTTATACTCCTAAACTGCTGGTCTTCTCATCAAATCAGTACTCTGTGTTATCATTATGTTTTTATACTCCTCAAACACTGGTCTTGTTATCAAATACGTATTCTGTGTTATCACTAAGTTTTATACTCCTTAACCAGTGGTCTTCTCATCAAATCAGTACTGTGTGTTATCATTATGTTTTTATACTCCTCAACTGCTGGTCTTCTCATCAAATCAGTACTCTGTGTTATCATTATGTTTTTATACTCCTCAACTGCTGGTCTTCTATCAAATCAGTACTGTGTGTTATCACTATGTTTTTATACTCCTCAACTGCTGGTCTTCTCATCAAATCAGTACTGTGTGTTATCACTATGTTTTTATACTCCTCAACTGCTGGTCTTCTCATCAAATCAGTACTGTGTGTTATCATTATCTTTTTATACTCCTCAACTGCTGGTCTTCTCATCAAATCAGTACTGTGTGTTATCACTATGTTTTTATACTCCTCAACTGCTGGTCTTCTCATCAAATCAGTACTGTGTGTTATCATTATGTTTTTATACTCCTCAACTGCTGGTCTTCTCATCAAATCAGTACTGTGTGTTATCATTATGTTTTATACTCCTCAACCACTGGTCTTCTCATCAAATCAGTACTGTGTTATCATTATGTTTTATACTCCTCAACCACTGGTCTTCTCATCAAATCAGTACTCTGTGTTATCACTATGTTTTTTTATACTCCTCAACCACTGGTCTTCTCATCAAATCAGTACTCTGTGTTATCATTATGTTTTTATACTCCTCAACTGCTGGTCTTCTCATCAAATCAGTACTGTGTGTTATCGTTATGTTTTTATACTCCTCAACCACTGGTCTTCTCATCAAATCAGTAGTCTGTGTTATCACTATGTTTTATACTCCTCAACCACTGGTCTTCTCATCAAATCAGTAGTCTGTGTTATCACTATGTTTTTATACTCCTCAACTGCTGGTCTTCTCATCAAATCAGTACTTTGTGTTATCATTATGTTTTATACTCCTCAACCACTGGTCTTCTCATCAAATCAGTACTCTGTGTTATCATTATGTTTTTATACTCCTCAAACACTGGTCTTCTCATCAAATCAGTACTCTGTGTTATCATTATGTTTTTATACTCCTTAACTCCTGGTCTTCTCATCAAATCAGTAGTCTGTGTTATCACTATGTTTTTATACTCCTCAACCACTGGTCTTCTCATCAAATAAGTACTGTGTGTTATCACTATGTTTTTATACTCCTCAACCACTGGTCTTCTCATCAAATCAGTACTGTGTGTCATCTATATATGTTTTATACTCCTAAACGGCTGGTCTTATCATCAAACCACTACAGTGTGTTATCATTATGTTTCTATACTCCTCAAACACTGGTCTTCTCATCAAATCTGTACTTTGTGTTATCACTATGTTTTTATACTCCTCAACCACTGGTCTTCTCATCAAATCAGTACTCTGTGTTATCATTATGTTTTTATACTCCTCAACTGCTGGTCTTCTCATCAAATCAGTACTCTGTGTTATCATTATGTTTTTATACTCCTCAAACACTGGTCTTCTCATCAAATCAGTACTCTGTGTTATCATTATGTTTTTATACTCCTCAACCACTGGTCTTCTCATCAAATCAGTACTCTGTGTTATCATTATGTTTTTATACTCCTCAACTGCTGGTCTTCTCATCAAATCAGTACTCTGTGTTATCATAATGTTTTTATACTCCTCAACTGCTAGTCTTCTCATCAAATCAGTACTCAATGTTATAACTATGTTATTATACTCCTTAAACACTGGACCTCTCATCAAATCAGTACTCTGTGTTATCACTATGTTTTTATACTCCTCAACTGCTGGTCTTCTCATCAAATCAGTACTGTGTGTTATCACTATGTTTTTATACTCCTCAACTGCTGGTCTTCTCATCAAATCAGTACTGTGTGTTATCACTATGTTTTATACTCCTCAACTGCTGGTCTTCTCATCAAATCAGTACTGTGTGTTATCATTATGTTTTTATACTCCTCAAATGCTGGTCTTCTCATCAAATCAGTGGTCTGTGTTATCACTATGTTTTTATACTCCTCAACCACTGGTCTTCTCATCAAATCAGTACTGTGTGTTATCATTATGTTTTTATACTCCTCAACTACTGGTCTTCTCATCAAATCAGTACTCTGTGTTATCATTATGTTTTTATACTCCTCAACTGCTGGTCTTCTCATCAAATCAGTACACTGTGTTATCATTATGTTTTTATACTCATCATACACTGATCTTCTCATCAAATCAGTACTCTGTATTATCACTATGTTATTATACTCCTTAACCACTGGTCCTCTCATCAAATCGGTACTCTCTGTTTTCATTATGTTTTTGTACTACTCAACTGCTGGTCTTCTCATCAAATCATCATATTATCATTGTTTTTATACTCCTTAACTGCTGGTCTTTTCATCAAATCAGTAGTCTGTGTTATCACTATGTTTTTATACTCCTGAACCACTGGTCTTCTCATCAAATCTGTACTGTGTGTTATCACTATGTTTTTATACTCCTCAACTGCTGGTCTTCTCATCAAATCAGTACTGTGTGTTATCATTATGTTTTTATACTCCTCAACCACTGGTCTTCTCATCAAATCAGTACTGTGTGTTATCATTATGTTTTATACTCCTCAACTACTGGTCTTCTCATCAAATCAGTACTCTGTGTTATCATTATGTTTTTATACTCCTCAACTGCTGGTCTTCTCATCAAATCAGTACTGTGTGTTATCATTATGTTTTTATACTCCTCAACCACTGGTCTTCTCATCAAATCAGTACTTTGTGTTATCACTATATTTTTATACTCCTCAACCACTGGTCTTCTCATCAAATCAGTACTGTGTGTTATCATTATGTTTTTGTACTCCTCAACTGCTGGTCTTCTCATCAAATCAGTACTCTGTGTTATCATTATGTTTTTATACTCCTCAACTGCTGGTCTATTCATCAAATCAATACTGTGTGTTATCACTATGTTTTTACACTCCTCAACCACTGGTCTTCTCATCAAATCAGTACTCTGTGTTATCATTATGTTTTTATACTCCTCAAATGCTGGTCTTCTCATCAAATCAGTACTCTGTGTTATCACTATGTTTTTATACTCCTCAACTGCTGGTCTTCTCATCAAATCAGTACTTTGTGTTATCACTATGTTTTATACTCCTCAACCACTGGTCTTCTCATCAAATCAGTAGTCTGTGTTATCATTATGTTTTTATACTCCTCAACTACTGGTCTTCTCATCAAATCAGTACTCTGTGTTATCATTATGTTTTTATACTCCTCAACTGCTGGTCTTCTCATCAAATCAGTACTGTGTGTTATCACTATGTTTTTATACTCCTCAACTGCTGGTCTTCTCATCAAATCAGTACTGTGTGTTATCACTATGTTTTATACTCCTCAACTGCTGGTCTTCTCATCAAATCAGTACTCTGTATTATCACTATGTTTTATACTCCTCAACTGCTAGTCTATACATCAAATCAATACTGTGTGATATCACTAGGCTTTTACACTCCTCAACCACTGATCTTCTCATCAAATCAGTACACTGTATTATCATTATGTTTTTATTCTCCTCAACTGCTGGTCTTCTCATCAAATCATTACTTTGTGTTATCACTATGTTTTATACTCCTCAACCACTGGTCTTCTCATCAAATCAGTAGTCTGTGTTATCATTATGTTTTTATACTCCTCAACTACTGGTCTTCTCATCAAATAAGTACTCTGTGTTATCATTATGTTTTTATATTCCTAAACTGCTGGTCTTCTCATCAAATCAGTACTGTGTGTTATCCCTGTGTTTTTCTACTCCTCAACTGCTGGTCTTCTCATCAAATCAGTACTGTGTGTTATCACTATGTATTTATACTCCTAAACTGCTGTTCTTCTCATCAAATCAGTACTCTGTATTATGACAATATTTTTATATTCCTCAACTGCTAGTCTATTCATCAAATCAATTCTATGTGATATCACTATGCTTTTACACTCTTCAACCACTGGTCTTCACATCAAATCAGTACTCTGTATTATCATCATGTTTTTATTCTCCTCAAATGATGGTCTTTCCATTAAATCAGTACTCTCTGTTATCATTATGTTTTTATACTCCTCATACCCTGATCTTCTCATCAAATCAGTAGTCTGTGTTATCATTATATTTTTATACTCCTAAACAGCTGGTCTTCTTATCAAATCAGTACTGTGTGTTATCACTATGTTTTTCTACTCCTCAACTGCTGCTCTTCTCATCAAATAAGTATTCTGTGTTATCTATATATTCTTATACTCCTCAATGGCTGGTCTTTTCATCAAACCACTACTGTGTGTCATCATTATCTTTCTATACTCCTCAACTGCTGGTCTTCTCGTCAAATTATTACTGTGTGTTATCACTATATTTTTATACTCCTCAACTGCTTGTCTTCCCATCAAATCCGTACTCTGTATTATCACAATGTTTTTATACTCCTCAACTGCTAGTCTATTTATCAAATCAATACTGTGTGATATCACTATGCTTTTACACTCCTCAACCACTGGTCTTCTCATCAAATCAGTACTCTGTATTATCATTATGTTTTATACTCCTCAACCACTGGTCTTCTCATCAAATCAGTAGTCTGTGTTATCATTATGTTTTTATACTACTCAAACACTGGTCTTCTCATCAATTCAGTACTCTGTGTTATCATTATGTTTTTGTACTCCTCAACTGTTGGTCTTCTCATCAAATCAGTACTCTTTGTTATCATTATGTTTTTATACTCCTAAACTGCTGGTCTTCTCATGAAATAAGTATTGTGTGTTATCTATATATTTTTATACTCCTTAACGGCTAATCTTTTCATCAAACCATTACTGTGTGTCATCATTATCTTTTTATACTTCTCAACTGCTGGTCTTTTCGTCAAATTATTACTGTATGTTATCACCATGTTATTATACTCCTCAACTGCTGGTATTCTCATCAAATCAGTAGTCTGTGTTATCACTATGTTTTATACTCCTCAACCACTGGTCTTCTCATCAAATCAGTAGTTCTGTCTTATCATTAGGTTATTATACTCCTCAACCACTGTTCTTCTCATCAAATCAGTACTCTCTGTTTTCATTATGTTTTTATACTCCTCAACACTGATCTTCTCATCAAATCAACACTGTCTGTTATCATTATGTTTTTATATTCCTCAACTTTTGATCTTCCCATCAAATAAGTACTCTGTGTGATCATTATGTTTTATACTCCTCAACTACTGCTCATCTCATCAAATAACTACTCAGTGTTATCATTATGTTTTTATACTTCTAAACTGCTGCTCTTCTCATCAAATCTGTAGTTTGTGTTATCACTATGTTTTTATACTCCTCAACCACTGTTCTTCTCAACAAATAAGTACTGTGTGTTATCTATGTATTTTTATACTTCTCAATGACTGTTCTTTTCATCAAATCAGTACTGTATGTTATCACTATGTTTTTCTACTCCTCAACTGCTGGTCTTCTCATCAAATCAGTATTGTGTGTTATCTATATATTTTTATACTCCTCAATGGCTGGTCTTTTCATCAAATCAGTATTGTGTGTTATCTATATATTTTTATACTTCTCAATGGCTGGTCTTTTCATCAAATCAGTACTCTGTGTTATCATTATGTTTTTATACTCCTCAACCACTGGTCTTCTTCTTAAATCAGTACTGTGTGTTGTCATTATGTTTTTTATTCTCCTAAACTACTGGTCTTCTCATCAAATCAGTACTCTGTGTTATCATTATGTTTTTGTACTCCAAAACTGCTGGTCTTTCCATGAAATCAGTACTCTCTGTTATCATTATCTTTATATACTCCTCATACACTGATCTTCTCATCAAATCAGTAATCTGTATTATCACTGATATTATACTCCTTAACCACTTGTCCTCTCATCAAATCAGTACTGTGTGTTATCACCATGTTATTATACTCCTCAACTGCTGGTCTTCTCATGAAATAAGTACTCTGTGTTATCATTATGTTTTTATACTCAAAAACTGCTGGTGTTCTTATCAAATCAGTACTGTGTTTTATCACTATGTTTTTCTACTCCTCAACTTCTGGTCTTCTCATCAAATCAGTATTGTGTGTTATCTATATATTTTTATACTCCACAACGGCTGGTCTTTTCATCAAACCACTACTATGTGTTATCATTATCTTTCTATGCTTCTCAACTGCTAATCTTCTCATCAAATCATTACTGTGTGTTATCACTATGTTTTTATACTCCTCAACTGCTGGTCTTTTCATCAAATAAGTACTGTGTGTTATCTATATATTTTTATACTCCTCAACTGCTGGTATTCTCATCAAATTATTACTGTGTGTTATCATTATGTTTTTATACTCCTCAACCACTGGTCTTCTCATCAAATCTGTACTTTGTGTTATCACAATGTTTTGTACTCCTCAACCACTGGTCTTCTCATCAAATCAGTAGTCTGTGTTATAACTATGTTTTTATACTCCTCAACCACTGGTCTTCTCATTAAATCTGTACTTTGTGTTATCATTATGTTATTATATTCCTCAATCACTGGTCTTCTCATCAAAACAGTAGTCTGTGTTATCATTATGTTTTTATACTCCTAAACTGCTGGTCTTCTTATCAAATCAGTACTCTCTATTATCATTATGTTTTTTATACTCCTCAAATGCTGGTCTTCTCATCAAATCAGTACTCTGTGTTATCACTATGTTATTATATTCCTCAACTGCTTGTCTTCTGATCGATTCAGTACTGTGTGTTATCATTATGTTTTTATACTCCTCAACCACTGGTCTTCTCATCAAATCTGTACTTTGTGTTATCACTATGTTATTATACTCCTCAACCACTGGTCTTCTGATCAAATCAGTACTCTGTGTTATCATTATGTTTTTGTACTACTCAACTGCTGGTCTTTCCATCAAGTCAGTACTGTGTGTTATCACTATGTTACTATACTCCTCATACACTGATCTTCTCATCAAATTAGTACTGTGTATTATCACTATGTTATTATACTCCTTAACCACTGGTCTTCTCATCCAACCAGTACTGTGTGTTATCATTATGTTTTTGTACTACTCAACTACTGGTCTTCTCAACATTACAAATATCTTATATATTATCTGTTTTCATAAAAAACTAAATACAAATCTTTGCATTTTCTTGTTGTAGAAACACAGTTACCACTCAATTGACTTAACAACCCAATTTCTGGCATTAACTTTTGGAAGGAATAACCAAACTTAAAACAGTAATTTGAATGTTAGTAATGAATTTTCTTACCTTTCAAATGTTACATATTTTACCTTCAATACATCACACATTAAAAATTTACCTGAATAACAGCTTCTAGGATGTTGATTGCAGGTTCATACACTAGTTCTTGCCACCTGTGAAGAACTGTTGTATCTAAACTGTATAGAGGTGGAACCTGTCGTCCAGGACCTACATAATTATCATTATGGGATCATGAGTCAACATTCCTGTCATAAAAACCAAGTGAGGTAATAAGAATCTGTAAATAACTGATAACTTTCATCCACTGTATTAACATAAATAAAACAACTTTGTAATGGTCCATCCAAGTTCTCTAACAAAATATTATATATCTTCTAAATTCAATAGCATTAACTTTTTTCCATCCAACTTTAAAAGTGAAATAAAAGCTGATATAACAAAGTTAAGAATCATAAAAACATTCATCAGCAGATAACTTACTTACGTTTAAACCACAGATACTGAATTATTCTTCTTGTATTCATAAAATACATTTATCAGAGTGATATCAGTACTTAGAACATCCTTTTATATCTGTATCTCAGAGTGGCTGGTATGGGTATACACACTTTTACTGATAAAAAGAGAACGTTTCAACCTTCTTAGGTTATATTCAGGTTAAGAAACTGATGTTCTCTTATACCTGAAGCATTACTAATGATGTACCTGTACACAATATTCATGTTTGTTTATACCTGTAGTCTTACTAAAGGTGTACCTGTACACAATATTCATGTTTGTTTATACCTACAGTCTTATTAAAAGTGTACCTGTACACAATATTCATGTTTGTTTATACCTGTTGTCTTACTAAAGATGTACCTGTACACAATATTCATGTTTTTTATACCTGTAGTCTCACTAAAGATGTACCTGTACACAATATTCATGTTTGTTTATACCTGTAGTCTTACTGAAAGTGTACCTGTACACAATATTCATGTTTGTTTATACCTGTAGTCTTACTGAAAGTGTATCTATACACAATATTCATGTTTGTTTATACCTGTAGTCTTACTGAAAGTGTATCTATACACAATATTCATGTTTGTTTATACCTGTAGTCTCACTAAAGATGTACCTGTACACAATATTCATGTTTGTGTATACCTGTAGTCTTGCTGAAGATGTACCTGTACACAATATTCCTGTTCGTTTATACCTGTAGTCTTACTAAAGATGTACCTGTACACAATATTCATGTTTGTTTATACCTGTAGTCTTACTAAAGATGTACCTGTACACAATATTCCTGTTCGTTTATACCTGTAGTCTTGCTAAAGATGTACCTGTACACAATATTTACGTTTGTTTATACCTGTAGTCTTACTAAAGATATACCTGTACACAATATTGATGTTTCTTTATACCTGTAGTCTTACTAATGCTGTACCTGTACACAATATTTACGTTTGTTTATACCTGTAGTCTTACTAAAGATATACCTGTACACAATATTCATGTTTCTTTATACCTGTAGTCTTACTAATGATGTACCTGTACACAATATTCATGTTTGTTTATACCTGTAGTCTTGCTAAAGATGTACCTGTACACAATATTTATGTTTGTTTATACCTGTAGTCTTACTAATGATGTACCTGTACACAATATTTATGTTTGTTTATACCTGTAGTCTTACTAATGATGTACCTGTACACAATATTCATGTTTCTTTATACCTGTAGTCTTACTAATGATGTACCTGTACACAATATTCATGTTTCTTTATACCTGTAGTCTTACTAATGATGTACCTGTACACAATATTCATGTTTTTTATACCTGTAGTCTCACTAAAGATGTACCTGTACACAATATTCATGTTTGTTTATACCTGTAGTCTTACTGAAAGTGTACCTGTACACAATATTCATGTTTGTTTATACCTGTAGTCTTACTGAAAGTGTATCTATACACAATATTCATGTTTGTTTATACCTGTAGTTAGATATTAGTATACACCAATCTATCAATTTTACAGCTGAATATTTGTTGACTAATGACTTGTTTATTTTGTTGTTAAGAACAAATCAACATGATAATTTATCTCTGCTGTGGCCACCAAAGATATCCAAAGCTAATATTTAAAGTTATCAGCCTTCAGAGTCACTGCTGACAGGGGCCAATGTGTAATAACATGTTTAAAACTGACATAATGTGAGAAACTATTCCTGTAAATTATTGTATTTTACTCTTTATTATACTACTGTTGAACATAGTTTAAAATATAAAGGAACATTTATGATTATCATAAAACAAAGTTAGCATACTTTGTAAAAACCGGTTTTGAATCCATCTTGTTTGTTTCTTTGAATACTGACAAGTTCTAGTTTTCATTGCTTCTACCCCTAGAAACGAAAATAAATTCTAAAAAAAAAATTTTTTTTGGATGTTCTAAATAAATAAACTTTCTCACAAGCTGGATAATGTTAAATCCATACAATGTTTTTCACATAAGTTATCATATTAGTAATCAAACACTTGCTTACAAAGATATTTTGCTAAAAGTCCATTTGATAAACTACACAGAATTGAGGATGTTATATTACAATTAACTTCACTTTGCACAACTGATGTAGTATCCTGGTGGTATTTATAAGTTGTATGACATCACCTGATATTAACTGGAAACAGTATGTAACAACTCCTTTCTCCTTGCAAGATAATGACACACTAAGATTATAAAGATGAAGGATTTAGATTTTACAAGATGGGAATATCCCTTGTACTCGAGTGCAGAAGAAAACAGAGGACTATGGGCCAACTTAGGGTAAAAAGATCATCCAGTACTCTAGCCATGGTAAGCAAAAAGAGATGTCTTATAACAGGAGAGAAATCACAAAAACCTTCCGTGTACCACAGGCAACATTATACAATTTAACCAAGAAGAATCTCTGTCAAGATAAACAAAAGTCATATTTGTACAAGTGTCTTCCTTCACATGTCTGTTCAACTGTTGTACATCTCAAGCAGCTGGAAAATGGTATTATAAAGTTAAAATTACAGTTTGATTAACAATCACATCTTACAAAGTCACAAAATGTGTCAACTTTTATTCTTATGTTTGCACTCTATAAAATTATGTTCTAAAGAATAAGACAAAAATGAACCATTAATAATGAAATATACAGCATTAGATAGAGGTTTCTCACCTAATATTATCAATATAGTCATGAGAAAATCTGACAAACTTACAAACATTTGATATACAAAAGGAAATGGGTTTCTCTGGTAAAAGTTTTCTAAATCTTGAAAAAACAAATCTTATTCTGATTGATAGATCATTGAATAAAACTAAAGATTCAATTAATCTGATAGAGAAAACTGGTATTTGTAAATCTGATTGGGAACATAGTTGTGTGTACGATGGTCAAAGTAGACGGAATTTAAAATTAAGAATTGACGAACATTAAAGCAAATGTTAAAAACTAAAGTGATAATTCTAAATTAGTTAAACCTGCAAGTCACACTGATATGTCATTTAATGGGAAGAAACTGTTATTTTGGCTTAACTGAATGACTTGATGGTTATAAGCATCAGAGAAACTACAGACATAATTAAAAGTTAAAAATGACTATCATATATTAAATAAAGAGAAACAGTTGGAAAGTCAGGAAACATCACATGTCACAACCACCTTTAAATTCAGTATGTATACCGAGTAGTTAAATTATATATATAATATAGACAGACAGATACAGATATATATAGAGATTTCTAGACAGATACAGACATAGAAATATATAGACAGATGGATAGATAGACAGATAGGTAAACAGATACAGATATAAACAGGCAAATACATAAATGGATAAAGAGAGATAGATAGGCAGATAAGGAGAGATAGATACATAAATACAGGCAGATAGGTAAACAGATACAGATATAAACAGGCAGATACATAAATGGATAGATAAAGAGAGATAGATAGGCAGATAAAGAGAGATAGATACATAGATACAGGCAGATAGATAAACAGATATATCAGGTCATCCCTTAAGTAATGTGTGATTTTTCAGTTCAGAAAAAGAGAAAGCATTTCAAACACTTTTAATGTGATTTAATCAATAATGTTCCTTTATTATTAATTACTTCCTGTCAATGATTCACAAGCTTCTGAATGTCACTTCTATAAAATTCTTGGGGTTTGGAAGAAAAGAATGTAGAGGGTAGTTTTGACATCTTCATGTGTTCTAAACTCTTCCTATCAAGATAGTTTTGCAAACTTTGGAACAGATGATAATCAGATGAGGCAAGGTCTGGAGAATAAGAAGGATGTGGAAGTTTTTCCAGTCTATCTTTTCAATATTTGCAGATCTGATCCTTGCTGTATGGGGGTGCATTATCTAGGTGTAACACAACACCTTTACAAATGATCAAAGCAGGCCTCTTTTCTTTCAGTGGAACATTCAAGCACTCTAGCTGTTCATAATAGAAGTCTAATTTAATAGTTACAATGTGTGGCAGCAACTCAAAGTGGATCACACCAAACACTTAACAAGACTTTCCCAGGGTGGAGGTCCATTTTGTACCAGTTTACCTGCAATGAGCCATTGTTTGCAACACTTAACATTTTTATAAAATATCCATTTTTTATCTCCAGTCACTAACCTGTCCAAAAACAGCAAGTTACTTTCATGAGAGTACAGAGAAGTGCAAATATCCACTTTTGCTCTAAGGTTGGCTTCTGTCAAATCATGGGGAACCATTTTCCAAGTTTTGACATCTTTCCAATGTGTTGCAGATGACAGTGAACTGTTAAATGGATTGAATTAAGCTTCTGTGCTAGTTCTTCAACTGTTACAGCACAATCTTCATCAAGTGCAGCCAGCAGCAAGTTATCATCAAACTCAACAGGATGACCTGAACGTGGCACATCACTTGAGCTGTAGTCGCCTGCTCTGAACTTCTGAAACCACCTTCAACATTTTCTTTTATTGAAAGACTCTGCACCATAAACACCTTGAATGTTTCGTGTAGTTCTGCTGCACTGTTGCCTTTTTTAAACTCATAAAGCATTATATTCCAAATGTGCACCTCATACACACCCATCTTCATAAGGGTTTATTTTATTAATGATCTGAAAAAGTGGAGTTGGGTTAGTTTATTTTATTTGTCTGAACATTTTTATATACGCCCTACTACATATTTTAGTCATTAAAGCCTTCTACAAAGACAGAAATGATGATGCACTTTATTTATTAAATTTTTGGACATTACTTATGGGATGATCTGACAGATATATAGACAGATAGATATAGATAGATAGATAGACAGATACAGATAGAAACAGAATGTCTGTTTTATGGCCATTGTTGATTGGTTTCAAAATAAGGGTATTTTAATGGTGTACTTATGAATGTTGATCAGTTAAGAACTTTAATAGCTTTTCTAGATAATGTCACCAGGAAAGCATCATCCTTGTAAATTAGATAGATTTAAAAAGCATGATGGGAGAAGCTGAGTGCTTTGGACATGACATCCTAATGATGAAGTACTTTGAAGTGAAAGTTCCCCTGCAGAACTGTTGTACATATGTATGGTAATCAAATATACCATCACCTCACATTGAAAAATAGACTGTAACAATGTAGTAATGTACCAAAACTGTTTTAATAACATTTCTATAAAATAATACCACAACATGATTGTATCATGTATAGAGCAGTTGAAAATTATTATTCCACCTACAAGTTCACACATTACATAAACCATTCACACATTTATATCACGTAAAACTAGTAAGGATGAAAGCTGATACACCACAAATATACTGATTCTATGGATTCCTTCATTTCAGATCCATTCCTAGTTTTTCTGTTGAATGAAAATACTGTGATAACAATTTCCCTTAACTCTGTGATCACTTGTGATTATAAAGCAAAACAATTTGTGTTTTTACACTAACTACATGCCAATTAAACTAACTGCTATCAAGATATATTCTTACATACCTTCCAAAAGAAGTTTCTTTCCTTCTGCAGTCTCTCTTTCTTCTGATGATAAAATTAAATATTTGTGAAACTCCTTAAAACCAATAGACTGAAAGATTCCTTGGGTATAATCAGCTTCACTATAAAACATATAAAAATAATGTAATTAACTATGTAAGAAAGCTACTCCATTATTTATTGGTTTTTTTAACCTCTTCACGTAAACAAACTGAGATTATCCTATGTGTAAAAAGACCAGCTTATCAATGGAGCAGTACGTTTCAAAACCCTTATGCCTTCTTTTCTAAATAACAGTATATAACACCATCTTTGGGGACTCTCAGTTTAAGAGCTTTTTCCTTACAAGGATATTTAGTAAAGCCTCCAACTGATTAGGAAGTCAGATACAGAAAAAAATTCAATCAAAACTATAGAGTGCAACCTAGAACAAAAACAAAGTTAAAACTCATTATGTTAGTTTAAACAAAGTCAATAAAAACAGCAAAAACTTGAAACAAAAAATTCTGAATATTGTTTATTCAGACACTAAAAGAATTAATTAATTAACTTCACAAATTGATTTGAATTTATTATAAACTTAATAGAAGGGTGAAAAAAATATTATTGAGACCCAGTATATTCACTAGTTATCAATATGATGGTTTCCTTTCTTGTGTTAGTGCTAAACTCAATAGTAATGCTGTGAAACATCTATTAATATTACAATTTCTGTTAGCAATATGGTGCATTGTAATAATCTACATTGTTGCAGTATTATAATGAACTTATGTAACCTCTCTACAAATACGAGTTTACCTCAGTAGTGTGGTCCGTCATTAATCATGTAATGTTCATAAACCTGAGTTAGCTTCAGTAGTGTGGTCCATCATTAATCATGTAATGTTCATAAACCTGAGTTAACTTCAGTAGTGTGGTTCATCATTAATCATGTAATGTTCATAAACTTGAGTTAACTTCAGTAGTGTGGTCCTTCATTAATCATGTAATGTTCATAAACCTGAGTTAACTTCAGTAGTGTGGTCCATCATTAATCATGTAATGTTCATAAACTTGAGTTAACTTCAGTGGTGTGGTCCATCATTAATCATGTAATGTTCATAAACCTGAGTTAACTTCAGTAGTGTGGTCCTTCATTAATCATGTAATGTTCATAAACCTGAGTTAACTTCAGTAGTGTGGTCCTTCATTAATCATGTAATGTTCATAAACCTGAGTTAACTTCAGTAGTGTGGTCCATCATTAATCATGTAATGTTCATAAACTTGAGTTAACTTCAGTAGTGTGGTCCATCATTAATCATGTAATGTTCATAAACCTGAGTTAACTTCAGTAGTGTGGTCCTTCATTAATCATATAATGATTAATTACTTCAGTAGCCAGTGATAAAAGTATTACACTATTATATTTCTCTTGAAATAATATTTGTGCTTATGGATCCCATTAGTAAATGAGAAGTCTCACTTAACCTTTTTATACATTAACAAAACCACAAATTTCACCAAAACAATGACGATTTAAACAGAATTTTATTAGCCTGTCCTTTTAACAAAATAAATGAGGGAACAATAACCAGTAGCTTTAGCTTCTATTTCCTTTAATCATTTTGTTATTCAAGTACAGAATAAATGTATTTAAAATACCTTTCATACAATAAACAAACACTCATTCAACCCTTCAGAGCTATTCCTTACACAATTGCCCTTGGGAAAAGTAAAAATTTAAACCTACTCATTAGTTTCAGGAAATCATTAATTCCCCTCTTAAACTTGTGTAACATTCTGGCTTCTACTACTGCCAACAGCAATTGATTCTATAAATCAATCAAACTCTTAAGATATTTAATATTTACTTCTTCATTGACTGTTAGTTATAACAAGTGATAATTGTGTGCTTTACTTCTTCATTGACTGTTAGTTAAAACAAAAAGAGATAATTGTGTGCTTTACTTCTTCATTGACTGTTAGTTATAACAAGAAGAGATAATTGTGTGCTTTACTTCTTCATTGACTGTTAGTTAAAACAAAAAGAGATAATTGTGTGCTTTACTTCTTCATTGACTGTTAGTTATAACAAGAAGAGATAATTGTGTGCTTTACTTCTTCATTGACTGTTAGTTATAACAAGAAGAGATAATTGTGTGCTTTACTTCTTCATTGACTGTTAGTTATAACAAGAAGAGATAATTGTGTGCTTTACTTCTTCATTGACTGTTAGTTATAACAAAAAGAGATAACTGTGTGCTTTACTTCTTCATTGACTGTTAGTTATAACAAGAAGAGATAACTGTGTGCTTTACTTCTTCATTGACTGTTAGTTATAACAAGAAGAGATAATTGTGTGCTTTACTTCTTCATTGACTGTTAGTTATAACAAGAAGAGATAATTGTGTGCTTTACTTCTTCATTGACTGTTCTATGTTTTAAGAAAAATAAGTTTAGGAACATGTTTCCAACTATAATAATGTATATTCATATATAATCCATAATAATTGAAATGTGACTGTATTTAACAAAATGCAAGGCCACTAAAACACAGTCAAGATAAGTCACTTTTTAAAGTCTAAAGGTTAGTTTTATACCTTTGGATACAGTAACATGAGTACATGTATGCCACATCATTGTAACCTCTGTATTGTTAGTCGGGCACAACTGGAAAGTCAATGTTTGTTTGTTTTTTAACTTTGTGCAAAGCTACACAAGGACTATCTGCACTAGCCATCTCTAATTTAGCAGTGTAGGACTAAAGAGCTAGTCATCACCACCCACCAACAATTGTTGGGCTATTTTACCAATGAATATTGGGATTGGCCATCACATTATGATGCCTCCATGGCTGAAAGGATGAGCATATTTGGAGCGATGAGGATTCGAACCAGCAGCCCTCAGATTACAAGTCAAGCACCATGTCAGACCAGAAGGTCAATGTAATAAACATATAATGTTATGAGATTTGAGCTATTTAGACTTAACATTTGTAAGGGTAGAGAAAATAACAGATAAAATATAAAGTCTCACTGAAAACAAATATTTGAAGTGTATTTTAGAGGTTTTAGAGATTACAAATTATATTTGAGATCTTGAGGATGAAGAATAGATTAATCGTGACATGAAAATCACTTCTTCCTTGGACTAGTAAAAATCAGACTCAAATTTTTCACAAATAAATCTTTAATGAAGATATTTCATCAAAATTATCTTACTTTTTGCATACAAAACAGTTTTGCTCTTTACTACAAGTCTTCCAAATTTTGTAAAGATACGTATACTGCATTGAAAGTTACAGTATAAATACTTAACGTGTACAGATGAGTATACAAACTCATGTTTTTTATATGAAGCCTGTCTTGACAGGGTTAATAACTTGTAGCTCCCAAAGAATAAAATATTTCCAATTATATATGTTATCCAAATCTATAATTCCCACTATTTCATAGTCTGAACTCTTTTATTGTGTTCCTACCATTAAAATAACAACAATTAGGTTTACTTTTGATCACAGTTTTCCTTCTTCCCACCAGTTATTTCACACATTAAATTTTGTAATTGTTGTAATGTTTTTAATGAGAACATCTAAGAAAGAGTTTGTGTTAATTGGACTCCATGGTAAATTTCATTCCAATGTCATTGTCGTTCAAGAAGTTTTGTAGGGTTTCACTGTCGTTTCGTCACATGATATCATATTTGTCTATATATCTTCTGTACCCTACAAGTTTTATTATAGCTTCCTGTAAGTTATCTTCAAAATATCCACAAATATGTCACTGAAAATTGGAGATAAATAGGAGCCCATTGCAAGACCTTTGGTTTGTTGGTAGTAAAATGTAACAACAAATTAAAATGCAGTTTATTTGACAAACCATTTGCTGTCAGCATGCCACCACATTACAACTATAACTACCCTTTGTCAGAAACTAAATTCATTCTACACGTATGCCTGTGGGTAAAGGTTACAAACCTATAGTTGTTGAGAGAGTTTTCTCCAAAATAAAAGAAAAACAACTATGAGTGAAATAACCAACACCGACTCCAATAAAATCATCACAAAGTAAGTCCACCTATATTCTGTTCTTTGTGGTTATTTCTCAAAAAAATCAGTTGCAGTGAAGTGTACATAGGATAAACAAGAACACCAGTAATATGGTAACATAATGTACATAGAATAAACAAGAACACCAGTAATATGGTAACATAATGTACATAGGATAAACAAGAACACCAGTAATATGATAACATAATATACATGGGATAAACAACACCAATAATATGGTAACATAATGTACATAGAATAAACAAGAACACCAGTAATATGGTAACATAATGTACATGGGATAAACAAGAACACCAATAATATAGTAACATAATGTACATAGAATAAACAAGAACACCAGTAATATGGTAACATAATGTACATGGGATAAACAAGAACACCAGTAATATGGTAACATAATGTACATGGGATAAACAAGAACACCAATAATATGGTAACATAATGTACATAGAATAAACAAGAACACCAGTAATACGGTAACATAATGTACATAGGATAAACAAAAACACCAGTAATATGGTAACATAATATACATGGGATAAACAACACCAATAATATGGTAACATACTGTACATAGAATAAACAAGAACACCAGTAATATGGTAACATAATGTACATGGGATAAACAAGAACACCAGTAATATGGTAACAATGTACATGGGATGAACAACACCAATAATATGGTAACATACTGTACATAGAATAAACAAGAACACCAGTAATATGGTAACATAATGTACATAGGATAAACAAAAACACCAGTAATATGGTAACATAATGTACATAGAATAAACAAGAACACCAGTAATATGGTAACATAATGTACATAGAATAAACAAGAACATCAGTAATATGGTAACATAATGTACATGGGATAAACAACACCAATAATATGGTAACATAATATACATAGAATAAACAAGAACACCAGTAATATGGTTATATAATGTACATGGGATAAACAAGAACACCAATAATATGGTAACATAATGTACATGGGATAAACAAGAACACCAATAATATGGTAACATAATGTACATAGAATAAACAAGAACACCAGTAATATGGTAACATAATGTACATAGGATAAACAAGAACATCAGTAATATGGTAACATAATGTACATGGGACAAACAAGAACACCAGTAATATGGTAACATAATGTACATAGGATAAACAAGAACATCAGTAATATGGTAACATAATGTACATGGGATGAACAACACCAATAATATGGTAACATACTGTACATAGAATAAACAAGAACATCAGTAATATGGTAACATAATGTACATGGGACAAACAAGAACACCAGTAATATGGTAACATAATGTACATGGGATAAACAAGAACACCAGTAATATGGTAACATAATGTACATGGGATGAACAACACCAATAATATGGTAACATACTGTACATAGAATAAACAAGAACACCAGTAATATGGTAACATAATGTACATAGGATAAACAAGAACACCAGTAATATGGTAACATAATGTACATAGAATAAACAAGAACACCAGTAATATGGTAACATAATGTACATAGGATAAACAAGAACACCAGTAATATGGTAACATAATGTACATGGGATAAACACCACCAATAATATGGTAACATAATGTACATGGGATAAACACCACCAATAATATGGTAACATAATGTACATAGGACAAACAAGAACACCAGTAATATGGTAACATAATGCCCTCTGCTGTAGCTAAACACTTCCAGAACTGTGACAATACTTATGGCTGAAATAATGTAAAAACATCTTAAGATACCCTCAAGCTAAGGTAGAAATAAACTTGAAAGTATTTGCATAATAAAAAACAGATTCCCAAGTATCAACAAAGATGATGGACCAATCAACATGTCCTGTTGGAAGCACTGTTTATCTTAAGTATTTTAATGCATATAACATACCTTCTCCCCCTATCTTGTTTTTCAAAAATGAACTTCCACATTAACAGTTGAAACTAAACACTTACCTAATGAAAACTGTAAAATTTTGCCCTGATGATGGTGGCATGTTTGAATATGTTATGCTAAATAGATTTTATTTATCACTGTGCCAAAGAATGTCATTTTTTTGCAATTGTTACTCTTAATTTACCAACACAATGTGCTTTAAAAAGAAATATATTTTATAAACATTTGTAGCTCAAGTAGTTAAAAGGAAATATGATAAAAGTTAAAAAAATTAGGTTTAATAAATTAACAGATTAAAAAAAAACACTTTAAAATACAAAATAGCTATATTAAAACAGCATTGTCCCCAGTCTCCACATAGAATAAAAATGTGTTGTACTTAATCTGTATAAAGATAAAACACTATTAGTTTTGGAACTGTTAGTTTTTTAATATTTGTTTCCTAATATTGCATATTGGTTTTTAAATAAATCTGTTTTACAGGAAGTTTACACAGGAACCTCTAATTATTACACTTACAGGTTCTGACTAAGCCGATGGTGATTGTAAGCTTGATGAAAAGCTGTTAGCTCTTCAATAAGCCCTCTTTCCATCATTCCATCAATTCTCTTCTTCAGTCTATCATTTAGTACTTTAAAAAAAAACATTCACATCAAATGAAATGTATGACACTTATTTTGTTTTTAAAATATGATGAGTGATCATAAATAATTAATAGTAATTATGAGTAACACGTGCAAGTAACTTACACGAACTAAGGACAAAGAGAATGATAATAGAATTACAGTGTAACAATGTACAGTTTTAATCAGAATAAAATGGCTAAAAGATTAGCAGTCAACTAAAAATAAATATACAATACAAGGTTGAAAATGTGGCAAACTTTTCTCATTGTGAATAAACAGATGTGGTTTTTACACATTAACAGCTAACACAAACAGATACAGTGGAGCGCCGTTAAGCCGTGGTATTTGGGGGGTCAACCTGCTTAACCACGGCTTAAACCTTTGTGACTGAAAAGCCGAAGTCGCCAACAGCTCCGCCGAGGAGCCTTATCCGGGCCATTGCGTGATCATTATAATATTAATGTGTAGACTATTCAGATACAATTGACAAGTGCCATTTTAACAAGTGCCGAGTTATTACATTTGAAATTCTTACGAATATATACGAAACCACATTAAATTTTTATCCACTTTTTACATCATCACAAAAATTTTATTCAATTTATTAATTTTAAAAATTACAAATACAGATAATATAGTTCAAATACAGTTTATTTCTTGGTAAAGTATGACGTTATTGTTGCTTGCTTCTTGCTCATTGTTGCCCTCTTCTTGGCGTCTCTAATCATGGACTTTAGTTGTAGTGCTTGTCTTCCTCACGCTCGTAGTACTCTAGGGCTACCTCAAGTCCTCTGACGGCTTGATCTGCAGTTCTTGTTGGAAGTACGGGGGCAGGATCTTCTTCTTCTTCATCTTCGTTCATGGTCTCTTCTGCTAAAATTGAGGAAGCTACTGGTACATCATCATCAATGGAGAATCACACTAACAGAATTTCTTGGACGGGAACAGTTGAGTGGACAGCTTTCATTAACTTCTGCTCTGCTTCTTTCACTTCTGCTGGGGTGAAACCAAGGAATTCTTCTTCATCATCATCTGAATCTTCTTCTCTGTTGCCTTCAGTGAATGGACCCCCCAGGGCCTTGTTCCAACATTTCTGGATTGATTCTGCCTTTACCGCTTGCCACGCTGTCTCTGATAAATAGAGCGCTTGCTTAACCCATACCTTCTTGAGAAACTCGGGGATGCTCTTTTCTTCTACCATGGACTTGATTAACTCTTTTCTGTAATTGGACTTAAAAGCTGAAATAATTCCTTGATCTAGGGGCTGGTTCTTAGATGTTGTGTTCTTGGGCAGATAGTAGATGAAAATCTTCCCATCTCTGGACCTCAACGTCTCTGCAGGCGGGTGGGCTGGACAGTTATCTAGGAGTAGGCAGGCTCTAGGTTCTAGTCCCTTGTTCCTCAGGTGTTTCCGTACATCAGGGACGAACATCTTGTGAAACCAGTTTTCAAAGATCGCAGCTGTCATCCAGGCATTCTGGCTATGGGTGTAGTCTACTGGCAGTGTTGACATGTTCACTTTATGGAAGTACTTGGGTGACCTGTACTTCCCGATGCAGAGTGGTGTCAGCTTGTGTAGACCAGTCCAATTACTTTAATCCACCCATGCAACGTAGACTGAGGTATGCCTAACTCTCTACTAACTTTAGCGCGAGTTTCGCCGTTTTGTATTCTTTCTACGACATTCAGCTTTTGCTGAACGTCATACGATGCATGTTTACGTTTGGTACTCATGGCGTAGGAATTTGTCAATATGACAAATTAATTCAGAAACTGAAGTGATTTCTATTGGGTTTGTGGCCAATATTTATACAATTCCATAAAAATATCGGATTATCGAATTAAAAATAATACTTTAATTATTGATCACTTTTTTCACGGATTAACTTTAATGTATGGAGAGGTGTGATTTGGTAACAATGGCGGCCTCCATAAAGCTGACAGAGAGGGATAAGGTAGATTAACAGTCGATTTCTATTGTTTACAGGTTCTTAAATTAGCAGTGAGCCACAATAATGCTCACTCACATTTGTCATGTCAGTGTCAACGACAAGGAGAGTGTGAGAAACTTTAAAAAGCCAGGTAGTAGATTTAATACATCAAAAATTTTGGGACAAGACTTGCTACAGCGGCTTAAGCTATTTTGCGGTTTACTGGTCCGCGGATTAATGGCGCTCCACTGTAATAGGGTTATCACACATCAACAGCTGACAAAGGCAGATAATTAAAATGACCATGAAAAAGAAAAAAAACTTATGGACTTCCTAAAAAGATTGGTTATTAGATGTAGTACTGAAGAGTAAAGCTTCAAAGCCATGTGGGAAATGTGGAAAGAAATAGAAAAACCATTTGATATGTTAAGGACAGTTGGATCCTAGAATCTCACGATGTTTCAGAGTTAATTTCCCCAAATATACCAATAATCTTTAATATTATAGGTAACTGACTATGAGTTGTATTAAACACCAATGCAGGACCACTCCCTATTGAAATAGGGAAACACAGTACCAGTAGGACCATACCTTACTGAAGTGAGACCCCAGTAGCAACACACAGTATCAGTAGCACCATACCTTAGTGAAGCGAGATTCTAGTGGCAATATGCAACAATTGTAGGACCACTTCCTATTGAAACGAGACTAAGTAGCAAAACACAGTACCAGTAAGACCAGAGTGGTCTGTATGGAGTATACAGAAGCCAAACTCCAATAACAATATACAATACCAGTAGGACCCAAATGATGTGTGCCAGTTGGTTTGTTCATGTTACCTCACAGTGAATCCCAATATCCCTATCGTCTAATTTTATAGTTACTTACACAATAATAAGATGGCAAAAGTAAACATTTATGATAAGCTGTCCTATACAAGTATAAAATGATTATGTTTGTAGCATTAACTTTAAAAACAACTTCAGTAACATGAACACACAAGGAAACACTAAGATAATTCTTTACTTTTCTGTAGTTCATAAATAACACAGTATCATCATATCTCAAAATATATTCAAATAGATGCCTAAAAATAAACCATTAGGCCTACAGTATAAATATGTTTTGTACATGAAGCACAGTTTTACCCACTATATAATTTATGGCAATTAGCCTTAACAGTCACTGGATCAATTTATTCATTTTTGATACTCTACGACTAACCCATGCACACACTGGTGCATGAGTCCCAGGTAAAGAAAACTGTGACCGATGAATAATCTAGTGAGGACTGGAGCATCAGTCCCAGGTAAAGAAAACTGTGACCAATGAATAGTCTCGTGAGGACTGGAGCATCAGTCCCAGGTAAAGAAAACTGTGACCGATGAATAATCTAGTGAGGACTGGAGCATCAGTCCCAGGTAAAGAAAACTGTGACCAATGAATAGTCTCGTGAGGACTGGAGCATCAGTCCCAGGTAAAGAAAACTGTGACCAATGAATAGTCTCGTGAGGACTGGAGCATCAGTCCCAAGTAAAGAAAACTATGACCAATGAATAGTCTTGTGAGGACTGGAGCATCAGTCCCAGGTAAAGAAAACTGTGACCAATGAATAGTCTCATGAGGACTGGAGCATCAGTCCTAGGTAAAGAAAACTATGACCAATGAATAGTCTCGTGAGGACTGGAGCATCAGTCCCAGGTAAAGAAAACTGTGACCAATGAATAGTCTCATGAGGACTGGAGCATCAGTCCTAGGTAAAGAAAACTATGACCAATGAATAGTCTCGTGAGGACTGGAGCATCAGTCCCAGGTAAAGAAAACTATGACCAATGAATAGTCTAGTGAGGACTGGAGCATCAGTCCCAGGCAAAGAAAACTATGACCAATGAATAGTCTAGTGAGGACAAATTCCTCTTTTCAATTCTTATGGAAACAAGATGCTTAAAGTTGAATAAAGGTTTTTATTTGGAAAAGTTTGTTTTCATGTTGATCACTCCAGGTAGACTGCCAACTTGCTCAGAACCAAGCTTTGAATACAGGACCTTAGGCTACGTATGGAACAGGCACAGCAGTGATAGCACACAGACTTAACTGTGGTGTCGGCAGGCTCGTTCTCATGAATGCCAACTTCTAGATAGAAGTAGATGTTAAAGAAAAATTGACCAGTCAGTTTTTAATATCAATGAGAATAAAGTTGAGAACTGACGTGAAGAGGTTCCATATCCAGTAGAGAGCTAAGCAAGTTAGTATAAATAGTACAGTTTGTGTACTGCATAGTTTCTATGTGATCCAGGGAAAGAGAAATGGTGTACAATATGGCACTGCACACAGAAACTGTAGAGGGGATTCTGTGTGCAACAACCAAATCATGGTAAAACAATGGCAGAGCCCACAGAGTCATCTGGTTGCACCACCTGAATAAATGGGAATGGAAGGATGGTTGAAAGATGTTCAACAAATAGAAGGCAATACTTCCAATCAGGACTGTCTGTCTTCTTCAGTTGACTCAAAGAAAAGTCACATTAGGGCATAGTAATTAGCCGTGGTGGGATGAGCTGATTTGTATATATTGCTATGTCATCCAGAGACAGACTCAATTCATCCAACTGCACCTGAAGACAAAGAGTAAAAGAAACAGTGGCAGACTATCTATTATGAAAAAGTGTTGCACACTGAAGAAGGAAACACAACCCCATTAGGGATGCTGTAGTAAAGATCAAAGTTTAAAGACAGTTGCAAACTATGAAGGTGTAGAGGGGATTCATGGGACTCCGTGTACAAACTCTGGACTGGAGAAGTGTGGAAGGCCCCTCATGGTGGTCAGGGTCCAATATTTGCAAGGCTGAAGTTCTGGCAAAGCCATGGACCAGAGATCCATAGTCTGATTTTGATTGAATAAGGACAATAGATTTTTAGCATGAAACATTGATCCATCCCAACAAGAGGTGGAAGAGAGGACACAGAGGATTTTCAGTGCCCTTGCACACTTGACATCAAGCAGCAAAGGTCAACTTACAGTCAAATATAAGCCCCAAGAACCTTGCCTCATTGACTATAGGAAGTGCAGTTTCACCAATACGGAGTTCAGGATCAGGGTGAATACACTTTTGACGGCAAAAGTGCATGCAAACAATTTTGGAGGGAGAAAGGTTGAAAGAGTTTGCTGTGGTCTACATAACTAAATGTTTGAGGGCTGTCTGTAGCTGCCTCTCAATATACCTCATATTTGATGAATGACATGAGATGTGGAAGTTGTCAACAAAGAGACTGTTTGCAACTTTAGGGGATTGTTGTCCACCAATGTCATTAATCTTTATAATGAAAAGTGTGACATTCAAGACACAGCTCTGAGGGTATCCAAGTTTCTGTGGGAAAGAATGGGAAAGTGTCGAACCCACATGGACCTGAAATTGCCAATTCATTGAAAAATGTTTAATAAAAATCAGTAAGTTGCCCCACATCCCATACGAGTGGAGGTCTCACAAGTTACCAAACCACATTCTATCATAAGCTTTATCAAGGTCAGAAAATACAGAAATAAGATGTTGTAGTTTGAGAAATGTTTTCCTGATTGACGTTTCAAGCCAAATAAGGTGGTTCAAGGTGAAGCCCTGTCTTTGGAACCCCCACTGAATGAGTGAGAAAAAGTTGTTTGATTCCAGGAACCAAACAAGACAAGCATTAACCATCCTCTCTAAAATTTTACAGAGACAGCTCATCAAAGCAATCATGGGATTCTTCCCAGGTTTAGGAAAGGGGTGTACAACAGCATAGTGCCAAGCATCAGGAATAACATTCTCCTGCCAGATTTGGTTAAAAACCATCAGAAGAATAGCAAGAGAGACAGGAGAGATATGGTGCACCATCTCACAATGAATGTCATCAGGTCCAACTGATTTACTGCCAGACTGATGAAGAACAAGTTTAGGCTCCACCAGTGTAAAGGGGTGATTATTGTCATAAAGACAATCAGCCCAAAAGGAAAAAGGTGATTGTTCTGCCCATGTTTTGATGGCTAAGAAGATGGGGGATGAAGCAGAAGTGTTAGATGCATGAGGAAATATTTGCTGATAATACTGGGGACGTTCTAGGTATCAGCAGCTTCCTGGCCATCAGAGAACAAGACTGAAAGGGGGGTAGAAAGATACTGGCCACTAACCTTTTGAATTTTGTCCCATACGACTTTGGAACTGGTGGTAGAAGACATATTAGAGTGGTATTTAATCCAAGATTCCTTCTGGCTTTAATGTCTAACTTGCCGAACATGTGCATGGGCCTGCTGAAACGCAATACAGTTTAAAAGTGTGGGATACCTGAATTAACTCAGGAATACACTGAGTAACTGCCTGGACAATATAGTCAGTCACAGCTGCCACACAGTCCTCTATTGATGGCTTACTCACAATGGCAGAATTAAGTTCTGAGAGAGTGGTGAAAGAAAGCCAGTTCACCTGGTCCAACTTTCATCAAGGCATGTGGGTTGGACGGCATTGACCACGACCAGTCTCTCTCAAAATGACAGAAAAATGATCACTGCTCAACGAATTACCATCAGCTCTCCAAGAAAAGTAAGTGAAAAATGAAGGAGAGCAGATAGAAAAATCTATAGCTATAAAAGATTGACTACGTGCATGAAAATAAGTATAAAAACCAGTACTGAAGAGAGACAGGTTGTGGTCCAAGAGACATGCTCTATAGCATGACCCCTCCCATTCAATACTAACACCACTCCAAAGGGGAGTATGTCCTTTAAAATCCCTCAGTAGTAAAAAGGGAGATGGCAACTGCTCAATGCGGGTATCAAGGTCTGATCGATTATAGATCTCTTCAAGAAGCAAGTAGAGAGAACAAATAGTGATGATATGACCTAAGAGTGTATCAAGTGACAAAAACAGGGTGGGCACATGCTGATCAACCAGCAATGCTACCTCACCATGCACTCGTCCATCACGTAACCTGTCATTTCTATACAAGGAAAATTACTGATGAGTGACTGTAACAGCAGGTTTCAGAAACGTTTCCTGTAAGGGGAGGCACACAAGATGGTAAGAATCAATCCAATCCTTAATGTCACCTAAATTTGATCAAAAACCTCAACAATTTTACTGGATCAGAGTGGTCATTTTTATTTATGTGAAGGAGAATGTGGCAGGGAGATCTTCTGTTTACAACCATGTTTTTCTCTTTATTGGATGAAGATCTATCAACCTCCATGGATCCTGCACTGGATCGAGTAAGCAGGTCTCTGTCTGTGGACAAAGATTCCAATGACTGAGAGCACGAACAAATGGTTGATTTACTTTTCAGGGTTGCAGAAGACAGACCTGAGGAAACACTTGAGCCTGAAGGAAGTGAAACTAGGCAGTCACTGGAAGTAGACATAGATGTGTCAACTTTTTTAATTATGGAGGGCACAAGATTCTTAAGATGTTTTGCAAACGACTCTGTTGGAGGCACGGAAAAATCTGTCTGCACTCCCACTGTGATAGTGGAATGGAGTGCAGCAACATATGTCTGAGACAGAGTTAGGGACAATAATTCCTGAGCCTCTGAGTAGGTGATATTATTAACAGTCTTTAAGTGTTGCACCTCTTTCTTTTCTACCCATTTAAGGCAAGAAATAGAGCAAGAGGGGTGTGGACCACTACAGTTAACACAATGTGGTGCCAGGTTGCACTTGTAAGCATCATGACTTTTACTACCACAACAAGCACATACCAAAGAACAATGACATGAAGTTTTTGAGTGACCAAACTTCTAACACTGAAAACATCTGAAAGGGTTAGGAATGCAAGGCCATACCTTGCAGTTCCGATAATCTGCTTTGACTGTGGCAGGAGGACGAAGTGACATAAACATTAATATCAGGATATTAATAGGATTCATAATTCTGTCTTTACAAGTGAAGATTTGGCATACCGTAGCAACTCCTCAGCTGGAGAAACCAGCAAGGATTTCCAACTCAGGAAGGTTCTTTAAATCTCTCTCAAGTATAACTCCTCTGAAAGAATTCAAAGTCTTATGTAGAGTAACATCAATGGGTAAATCCTTAATAGCTGTTGATTTCAAGAGAAGTTTGGTTATATTGTGGTGAAGATGTTTCCACCAAAATGTCTCCAGAACACAACCTATTTACTGACTTTGAAAAGCCAGCAAGTCCCTCTAATCTCTTCTGAATGAAAAATGGAGACATATGCCCCAAGGATTTCTCACATAAGGAATGGAGAATATGGCTGTAATGTTGACTGTATAACAGAGTCGTCTTCCAATTATCTTTTTCTTTCAATTCTTTCATTTTTATTTATTTTGTTAGAAAGAGGGTATCCATAACAAAGAAGCTGCATTTCAGTGCCCAATATGAGAGGATGCACTACAATGCCAAACAAGGACACTGCAGCAATGCCAGAGTTTTGTGAGCATTATACCCAAACACCAGCATCAGATACAATGTCCACAACACCTGTTGAGAACATCTAACACTAGTACTTGGTTGACCCAAGCCCAAGTGGACCAGCCAGTTGACCCTAAGAGGGCTACCCCAAGGATGCCCATCTACAGGAATTCAAGACCAAAGTGGTGTGTCAGGATTGGACCCCTCAACCACCAGGATCCTCTCCTCCCCTTCACAGGTCACCATGCACAGGAAACACGTGGGTGAATGTTTAGATCCCACAGGAAATAAATCGAAAGAAAAGAACCTTCCCTGAAAGGTCCCCTCACCATGTACAGGAATCCACACGTAGGGGTCCTAGTTGATAGCTGTGCAACTTATTTATAATTTAGAAAAACACAACTTGTCTATTTCTCTAGGAATACTTTGTTACATCATGACTGATGGCTACACAGGTTGTGTACATTTTCCTTCATCATAACTTTACTTCTATAGATGTACTTTGTTACATTGCACTTGATGGCTATACAAGTTGTGTATGTTTTCCTTAATTGAAACATGAATGCTGAACAACAGTAAATTAAGTAACAGTTACTTGATAACATTTAAATAATTATGATTTAAAGAGGAAAGAGAAAAATCAGACAAAGAAAAGGTTTACCCTGTTGGTCACACTGCAACCAAAATATACATGTGTTGGAAAAGCGAAGTGGTCCTCCTAGAGAATTACCTCCCTCTAAGGAATGTTGTTCTTGTAACACTTGGCTATGTGGCCGTCCTTGTTGTTGGTAAACTTGAAGACTTCTATAAGAACGTGTGATTTAGTTGAACTTTTATAGTAACTTAAAACAAAGTGAGTTTAAATCCACACACATTTTTAAATGTATAATACTATGTGTCCGAGCACATAAGAAACAGTCTTTTAACAGATACTGGAAGTTTATCTGAAACAGAAGAGTAGAAAAATTAGCAAACTGAAATCCTCCAGTAAATGAACATAACAATCCACTATACCAGATCAGATACAATACAAATCCCCAATACCTAGTTTGATTAATCACAATTAACTAAATAAAAAGCACATAACTCACCTCTTTCCTGGTCTGATTGAATAAGATTCTTTTAAATAGAGAACATGCAGAATGAAATCTACAACCAACCTAATTTTACTTAACATGATTATTCAATATCTCTGATTACACATAATAATAAACTTTTATTAACCTGATGACCTTCCTCCTATCATGTGGATGAAGCCTTGTAGCCATAGAAGAATCAACCAGAGATAGTAGTTCATGAAGATTCTCATTTGATATTTTTGATAATCTGCTTGCTGTTAATGGTTTCTGTAGAATTCTCAAAACATCTGTTGATGACAGTGATTCCTTGCTTTGTTCTATAATTTCATCTTGCTGGTCACTGGATGAGCTTTCTGGTGTGCTCTCCTCATCTGTACTGTTTGGCTCTAAATGCTCTAACATGCACCTTCCTTCTGTATGTACTTCTGTTCCTTCTCCTTTGTATGAGTTTGTTTTAATATCCAATTCTCCGATACATTTTTCTCTGTCAAATACTAAGACATCACTTGAAGAATCCTAAAGAAAAATAACATCTTTCCATTATTCATTACAAGAAAAGTTCAGTTAAAAACAGAGCACATACACTAAAGAGCAGTTATGTACAAACTTTAACATACCTTATATATAAAGGTTACTTACTTTAACATACCTTATTTATAAAGGTTACTCACTTTAACATACCTTATTTATAAAGGTTACTTACTTTAACATACCTTATTTATAAAGGTTACTCACTTTAACATACCTTATTTATAAAGGTTACTTACATTAACATACCTTATTTATAAAGGTTACTTACTTTAACATACCTTATTTATAAAGGTTACTCACTTTAACATACCTTATTTATAAAGGTTACTCACTTTAACATACCTTATTTATAAAGGTTACTTACATTAACATACCTTATTTATAAAGGTTACTTACATTAACATACCTTATTTATAAAGGTTACTTACATTAACATACCTTATTTATAAAGGTTACTTACATTAACATACCTTATTTATAAAGGTTACTTACATTAACATACCTTATTTATAAAGGTTACTCACTTTAACATACCTTATTTATAAAGGTTACTTACATTAACATACCTTATTTATAAAGGTTACTTACATTAACATACCTTATTTATAAAGGTTACTTACTTTAACATACCTTATTTATAAAGGTTACTTACATTAACATACCTTATTTATAAAGGTTACTTACTTTAACATACCTTATTTATAAAGGTTACTTACTTTAACATACCTTATTTATAAAGGTTACTTACTTTAACATACCTTATTTATAAAGGTTACTCACTTTAACATACCTTATTTATAAAGGTTACTTACTTTAACATACCTTATTTATAAAGGTTACTTACATTCTTTTTCTCTATTTCCAAGAAACTCTATTTGATTTTTTATTTACATGTATACCTTATAGTTTTCATAAAATGAACAAAGAACAAAGAAGAAGTTAAAAACAAGGCTGAAAGAACACCATTATAACATATGATAACACTTATCTAATTAAAATAAATTAAAAACAAGGCTGAAAGAACACCATAACATATGGTAACACTTATCTAATTAAAATAAATTAAAAACAAGGCTGTAAGAACACCATTATAACATATGGTAACACTTGTTTAATTAAAATAAATTAAAATCAAGGCTGAAAGAACACCATTGTAACATATGGTAACACTTGTTTAATAAAAATAAATTAAAAACAAGGCTGAAAGAATACCATTATAACATATGGTAACACTTATCTAATTAAAATAAATTAAAAACAAGGCTGAAAGAACACCATTATAACATATGGTAACACTTGTTTAATTAAAATAAATTAAAAACAAGGCTGAAAGAACACCATTATAACATATGATAACACTTATCTAATTAAAATAAATAAAAAACAAGGCTGAAAGAACACCATTATAACATATGGTAACACTTATCTAATTAAAATAAATTAAAAACAAGGCTGAAAGAACACCATTATAACATATGGTAACACTTAATTAAAATAAATTAAAAACAAGGCTGAAAGAACACCATTATAACATATGGTAACACTTATCTAATTAAAATAAATTAAAAACAAGGCTGAAAGAACACCATAACATATGGTAACACTTATCTAATTAAAATAAATTAAAAACAAGGCTGTAAGAACACCATTATAACATATGGTAACACTTGTTTAATTAAAATAAATTAAAATCAAGGCTGAAAGAACACCATTGTAACATATGGTAACACTTGTTTAATAAAAATAAATTAAAAACAAGGCTGAAAGAATACCATTATAACATATGGTAACACTTATCTAATTAAAATAAATTAAAAACAAGGCTGAAAGAACACCATTATAACATATGGTAACACTTGTTTAATTAAAATAAATTAAAAACAAGGCTGAAAGAACACCATTATAACATATGATAACACTTATCTAATTAAAATAAATAAAAAACAAGGCTGAAAGAACACCATTATAACATATGGTAACACTTATCTAATTAAAATAAATTAAAAACAAGGCTGAAAGAACACCATTATAACATATGGTAACACTTAATTAAAATAAATTAAAAACAAGGCTGAAAGAACACCATTATAACATATGGTAACACTTATCTAATTAAAATAAATTAAAAACAAGGCTGAAAGAACACCATGATAACATATGGTAACACTTAATTAAAATAAATTAAAAACAAGGCTGAAAGAACACCATTATAACATGTAGTAACACTTATCTAATTAAAATAAATTAAAAACATGGCTGAAAGAACACCATTATAACATATGGTAACACTTATTTACTTAAAATATTCCCCCATATATGATTTACTTCCCAACCCCTTGTTTCCTTACCTTCTTTTTAAAAATGAGCTCTCCCATCAAGAGTTTCAAGCTGTTTGAGTAACAATAAATATTTTACCTTTCATTATGGCAAAAAACAATTTTTGCAACTGTTAATACGAGGTCAGTTCAAAAAATACGCAGACAAAATGTACTTTATTTAGAAGTTGCAGGTCTGGGACCCCTTCAAAGTACTCTCCTCCCCAACGCACACACTTATCCCAATGGTGTTTCCACTTGTTGAAACAGTCCTGGTACGCTTCTTTTGTAATGTCCTCCAGCTCCTTCATCGCATTTGCCTTAATCTCGAAAATCGTCTCAAATCTTCTTCCTTTCAAGGGTCTTTGGAGTTTGGGGAACAAGAAAACATCGCAAGGAGCAAGGTCAGGTGAGTAGGGGGGTTGGGAAGAACAGCGATCGAGTGTTTGGCCAAAAACTCACGAGTTCTGAGGGCTGAATTTCGCAGCAACGCAGTGCATCTTCAATTTTTCTGTCAAAATCTCGTAACAAGATCCAACTGATATCCCACACTCTTCAGCAAGCTCCCTGACAGTCAGACGTCGATTTGCCCACACCAGGATGTTGATTTTGTCGACGTGTGGGTCGTCAGTTGACGTGGAAGGACGTCCAGGACGCTCATCATCTTCAATGGACTGTCGACCATCCTTAAAACGTTCATGCCACTTGAAGCATGCCGTACGCTTCATAGCAACATCACCGTAAGCCATGTTAAGCATAGCAAAAGTTTCAGTCGCAGATTTTCCAGTTTAACACAAAATTTCACAGCAAGTCGTTGCTCCTTCATGTCATTCATTCTGAAATCTGCCAAATGAAAAATTCGCACTTCACTTAAAACCGTGTAGCTAATACACAAATGAAGATATCTGCAATCGGGAAATGGCGTCATAATCAGCTGATCTGTGCAAACCTAGCAACACCAAGCGGATTTCCCTGGAACCAACCGGAGCCGCGCAATTCAAACAGTCCGCGTATTTTTTGAACAGCCCTTGTATAGCATCATGTGTCTGAAAAGGAAATGCATATTCTCAGCTTGAGAATTCAAAATACTGTATGATATCTGAAGCCACTGATTTTGACTCTAAGTAGGCTTACACACGACTTACTTCAAAAACACATTTTAATGTAAGTACTACTGTAGATTGATCCTCAGGTTATAGAAGTTGCTAAATGAAAGAAATCTAAGACAGTACAGTGTGTAACTATACAGAAGTAACATTACAGCTATAATGGACTTTTTTTTATGAAATGTTGTTATTGCATTTAAGAAAGTAGAAAATAATCCTTAGTCACTTTTATCAGTTATATTGTGAATGCCACGAGACCACATATTTTACAGTATATGGGATAATATAACCATTTCACTGAGCCATACCACCAGGAAGCAACGGGTACCATCAAGAAACACTTCACACTAGTTTTAATGTTTATCATTTTACTGAATACACACTGAACAAACGTAATGTACAAAGTAGCACATTTGATAAAAATATTACTGTTAAAAACTAGTTGCCTTAATAACATGGATCTATAGTCTGAAAAATCTATAGATTAGAGATCTAAGACAATTCCAGAACCTTTCAAGAGATCTGTCTAAAGTAGTGTTTCCTCCAAGAACACAAAATATCAAACACTGAGCTAATTACTTAGAATATTTCCAGTCAATCAGCACCATATATATTTTTCTGAGATTATGCCATATAACTGATTAATTATAAGAATAGAAATATATTTCAATAGTTTCAATATATTCAATGTTGTAAAAATAAACAAACAGTTAAAACAAACCTCAGGTTTTATAAGCACGTCCCACAGAAGGGATTCAATGTAGTAATTGGTACCTCCAACGATAACAGGCATTTTACCTTTTACCAACAAATTATTAATCTGTAATTAACTTGTTAATGAAAGCATCATAAAAAGTAATTTGGGATTTAATAAGTATACAGTGAAAACCAGAAAATACTATGAATAATCCTGAAATATATAATGTTATTGACACCATTTATTCAACAGAGTTAAACACAGAAAATACTTCAATATCTAATACAAAAATACATGATTTAAATTTAGAAATTAAAGTATCTGATAAGGATATCAATGTAAATATTTTTGATAAAAGAAAATATTTTGCCTTTCCAATTTATGGTTTACCCTCTTTTAATAATAATGTACCATACCCTTCTGTTATTAGCATTGAAACTTTGCAATTATTCAGATACTGTACAATATTTTATCAGTAATGTTAAAATACTGATACAAAAATGAATAGTTAGTGAAGTTAATAAAGAAACTTTAAATAAAATTATTAAACTATCCTGCAACAAACATAAGAATGTATTAAATAAATATAAAAATAAAAATAAAAATTTTACTTAAAATTTCTAAACTATTTTTAGTAATGAATAAGGTCATTTAACAACTTGGCACTACTTTATGTGGATGTACACCTTGCTTCATATAAAGGCTTGTTTAAAGCATGATACTCACAGTAGACTTAATAATTGGGTGGTGGTTGGGAGCTGTACTAGATTATTTAGATGACTAAATAGGATGCTTCATACTAGCATAATTCATTTACTGTACTATCAATTAGTTCCTTCCTACCATATTGGAGGCTGGAATGCTTATTTCAAGAAGCAAGTTTTCAACTTACTGCCAAATGACAGTATCTGATTCTCTTATTTCTATTTCAATTAATTTTTCTTCTTTACTTGAACTCCCACATTTTGCCCTCCTAATTTCTATATCTATTGCTACTCTTCTATTTCTTATATGAGATTGGTAAATGGAGGTTAAGACTGATAGATGGTGTATCCCCACTGTAAAATAGGTCCTATTTCTGCAATCACCTCTAAAACCTAGGATACATTTTATAATCCCACATTATAGCTTGTACCCTGGTATCTTTTCATTTAGTGCAGTTTTTTGTTTAATTAATTTCTGTATCACTAACTTAATCACTTGCCTCTAACTTAATATTTTCTTACTTCTATTCACATCTAGATTTGTATAAGAGCATTTTTTAAAGACTGAACAAAGTGGGTAAATAAATGGAAGTTCCACTAGATATAGCGTGATTAGAACAAGACAGATCATACTCAACTACATCCAAAACCCATGTCACTGGGAAACAACATCTACACAAGGATAGAAAGAGAATCATACCATCTTGACCTGAAGAAATCTTGAACCACTTCAACTCCAGAAGCATGACACATGATATCTTGGAACTATCGATTCACGATGTCTATACAATATAAATCACCTTCCCAACACCAAAATTGACCAGAATCATCTGAAAGACAAAAAAATCTTTGGGATAAAATACACAAGGGATAGCAAAAAGGATAGAACTGGAACAATTCCCCATACCTATACTGTGATCCCCAACATAAAGGAGTATAACTGAGGAAGGAGTATAGACAACCATAAACATGTGTAAGGACATGACAACCCTACTCTGCACTGAATCGTTATAACCATCTTTAGTGAAACCCATTTAGAAGGGTACCTCCATGGTTGACCACCAAAGCAGCATAAAACTGGAAAACAGTAAAGACTTCCATACTCCACGTGAAGAAAAGGGGAGCAAGAAGACATTGAACAGTCCAGAGGAACATCATCAACTGAGATGGTAAAAGTAGACCACACTGATTTATTTAATACAAGACATGGTAGGGATGGGCAGCTATCCTCTTCTGCTTTATTCATACAGTCCATGGGTGGTACATTCAGGAATAGACAAGTTTAGGAAGCAATTACATCATGAAATTATTCAAGCACAAGCAAACTTGTAGAACACCCCATATTTACAGTGAGGACTGTGTAATCATAATAAAATAAACCTGAGTCAACATACAATGTAGGCTATACAATGCAGATTTCAAATAGAAGGATACATGGTTAAGTACCACTTACTACAGAGCGGGATCCACATAATGAATAAATGAAACAAGAGCCCCTGAAAGGAAAACAAAATACGAAAATAAAATAAACTGGTCAAAGTCACTCTGTACCATGAAAAATGGCAACAGGTGAAAGTGTAAATTCAAGGAAAAAGAAACCATGATACAATGTAAATAACCGGAGACAAAAGTAATCAGTATAGTCCAGATGCCCAACTGTATGATTTCTTCCAATGGCCAATAAAGATTAGATGCACAGAACAAGTGTTGAATGTGATGAGAAAACACCCAGTGGGAAGAAGGAATAAACCAATTACATCTAAGGTTGAACCCAATTTGTGAAAGTAGAAGGGGAAAGAACATGAACAGAGGAAGATTGCCAAAGAATAAAGTGGTAACATGACTTTCAAAGTTCAGAAGCAAAAAAGTAAACCAAAAATCAACAGTCTAAATAACTGCAGTTAAATGAGTTGAAAGTGAAGAAACTGTATGAATAAACTTGGACGTAAATAAAAAAAAATCTGCAAGTATAACAAATGTGAAACATGTGTGAGCATAAGCACTATAAAATGGGAAGTGATAGTTTGGTAGAGGCATATATCGAGTCATGTGTATGTTGAGCTCCTACAGGTGTAGGGTTCATGCAGAATGTTTTACATGAGAGATATGTTGGTTTGGGTTTTGTTTTGGTTTTCATGCAAAGCTATACAATGGTTATCTGCATTAGCTGTCCTTAATTTGGCAGTGAAAGACTAGACGGAAGACAGATAGCTAGTCATCATCACCCACAGCCAACTTACTAACAAACAGTGATATTGACTGTCACATTATAATGCCTCTCAGAGTGACAGAGTAAACATGTTTGGTGGGACAGGGATTTTAACCCATGACCCTCAGATTGTGTGTCAAATGCCTTAACCATGTGACCATGTCATGCCAGGTAGAAATGTGTTAGAATAACTCAATTCCAATAAAGGGAATAGACTGATTGGTTGGTTGGCATTTTATGGCACAAAGCAACTAGGCTATCTGCATCAAACATGCGGTAAAAAGTTGAACATAAAGTAAAATTATTAAAATTTGTTAAAAGGAGTCACGGTAAAAACAAAACAAAGTTTATTTAATTTTTGAATTAAAATGTAAATAGCATTAAACCCAATTTTAAACCTAGTTTACAGCAGTAAGAAAGAAAGTACAGTAATACAAGTTCTAAAGGAATTTCTGTAGCATAATTATCATAACTCATCAGGATGACTGATGGGTAAGTTCAAACATCAGCATTAGTCACCTGAAGTCCTAATTTCAAGTTATTTGACATCATGGTCATTTTTGAATTTCATATTGAACAAGTTGTAGTTTAATTCATAAAAATGAATCATATTAAAAAAATGGTCTAGTTTATGAATTAAAAACTTAAATAGCATTAAAAAAGGTCAATAGCCTTTAAAAAGTTAACATTTGTAAGGTGGGCAGTGTCACCATCACCAATGACACTGTCTAACACTATGGATAAACCTTGAGACAAAGCATGTCTAAAATGGTGCTGTCATTGACAGTCCTAATGACAACAAGACAGTAAAATGTGGCTTATTGTGACCTAAGTGTCACATAGACAACACATTTGTGCATCAGTCCCAGATAAAAGAAAATTATGAGGTAAAAAACTGTGACAAATGATTAGTCTAGTTAGGACAACTTCCTATTCTGATCCTTATGGAAGAGAAATGGCCAAATTCCAATAGAGAGATTTATCTGGAAAAGCCTGTTTTCACAGTGCTCCCTCCAAGTTGACTTCCAGCTGGCACAGAGCCAAGTCCAATAAAGGACCATAATCCATGTATGGAACAAGAATAGCAGTGATAGTGCCAGAGCAGACAGACTTAGCTGCAGTGTCAGTGAGCTCATTCCCAGGAATACCAACATGGCATGTCATACAGAAGAAAAAGTATATGTTAAGGAGAAATGGGCCAGTCAGTTTTAAATATTGGTGAGAACTAACGTGAAGCAATTCTAGGGCCAGTAGAGAAATAAGCAAGTATAAATAGCACAATTCAAGAACTGCTTATGTGAACAGGAGCAATAAAAATGGCATACAGTTCAGCAGTGAACTCAGAAATTATAAAGGAGATTCTGTGCACAACAACCGAACCACAAAAAATCATAGCAGACCCCACAAAGGCACCTAATTTCTTACCACCTGTATAAATGGAAATAGAAGGATGGTTCGAAAGATGTTCAACAAATAAAAGGCAGTACTTCCAATTGGGAGCATACGCATTTTCTTAGATGACTCACAGAAAGGTTACATTTGTGGATGGTAATAAGCTATGGTGGGATGGGCTGACTAGTGGATACAGCAATGTTATCCAAGGACAGACCCAATTCATTCAACTGCACCTGGACACAAAGGCCAAAAGGAGCAATGGCAGATCATCTGTTCTGGAAAAATGTGGCTCAACGAGGAAGAAAAACACATCTCCTGATTTTAGCGTCGTAAATCTGTAGACTTACTGCTGTACCTCTTTTTTCTTCCACCCACCTAGGCAAAGAACAAAAGTAGGATGGGCAAGATCCATTACAATTAATGCGATGAGGGTCTGTTTCACACTCATAGGCAACATGGTTACTGCCACAGCAATGAGCACACATCAAGGAACCACAACATGATGTCCTCAAATGACAAAACAGCTGACACTGGAAACATACAAAAGGGTTTGGAATATATGGCAGTATTTTGCAGTTAAGATAACCTGCCTCGACAGTGGCAAGTGGACATGGTGATGTAAATGTTAAAATTAGGACACTGGTCAGCATTATAATTTCATCTTTGCAAGTAGAGATATGCCTCACTGCAGAAACTCTTTGGGTGGAAAAACCAACGAGAATCTCTGACTCAGGGAAGTTCATCAAATCCCTCTCAACAATAACTCCTTGTGATGAATTCAAAGTACAATGAAGAGTACCCTTTGTCTGCAAAAGAAGTTCATTGTGTTTAGCAGTGGATGCTTCCATCAATATGTCACCAGAACAAAGCTTTTTGACTGATTTAGGAGAGCCAGCAAGACCCTTTAGTCCCTTCTGAATAGAAAAGAAAGACATTTATCCTAAAGGTTTGTCTGAAAGAGAATGTAGTACAAGAAAATGAGATGCAGGTGTTACAGAGGTTGAAGATTGCTGCCTAGAATACCAGCCATCTTGAGAATACATTTTTACTTCAAGTGGCTTTCTTTTAATCACGGAACTAATCCAAAACACATGGAGGACGAGGCATGATACCTCTCTCATGCATCTGAAATACCAAATGCTCTACAGGAATCCTAATATATGGAAAACAGGGAAACACAAAATAGTGAGAGGAGAAGTATCATGTAATAAAGAAAGAAGAGGATTATAAAGAATCAGGAAAAGTGATAAAACAGAACACAGCCAAGAAATCATATCCAAAAAGGTCATATTAGGCCAAGTTGATTCTCCATATAGAAGAATCCATCAAAATCAGGTTAAGTAAAAATCACTGTCAAACAGGTTTGGCATATGCAGAAAGAAAATGAACATCAGAAGAAGAAATTTGATTCACATAAGGATTGATCTCTCATCAAGTGAGAGCCAATAATTCCATAGTCAAGTTCCCTCACCTGCAGCCCATGTAAGTATGCTGGTAAATGTGGTGATTTGAAATTTAGAATTTATCTTAAAGATGAATAACCAAACACAACAATGTTAGAATAAATAAATAAAAACTGTAAACAAATGTTGTCATTAGATTCACGAATAACAATTCTTCACAGTAGATTACAAAACACACAATTAAAGGACACAATGAAAAATGTAGTAGCACAATCACTGCCAAATGGGAAGCAATAGCTTGGTAGAACTAAATAGAAAGAATCAAAGGATGTGCCATATTTCTACTGGTGAAAAGTTGTCCCATTTACCCCTGTGGCATGCAAGATAATTATTAACTATAGAGGGCAACACTGAATAATAATAGCTATACCTGTGGGCAAAGGTAATACACTGTGTTAAAAAGTTTATTTAATAGGATACAATTGGTAGAGCTTGATTCCTGAAGTCCACTACAGTGTATCGACTTAGAGATTCTACAAAGTCCAGCATGTGATGAGGAACCATTTTTCTTTCTTCTGGTGTGACCTTGTTTGTAACAATGTCAAGTCCTTTATAAACCTGAAAAAAATCATAATTATGTATTTTTATATAAATAGTCTCATCAGTTATATTGTAGTTATATCTATAGAGTTATAACAAAAGGAATGTGTTATTTCAATATTCATTGAATATTTTGTTTGAAAAAACTCCTTAATGAAAATATCTGACTTGTATTTAAATTATGTAATCAATATTTTATTGTTTTAATCTGACGAAAACTAACAGCCAACAATATACAGAATTTCACTTTCGGATGACACTGGTCAAGTTAGAAAAGGAATCAAAATGACTGCTGCAGTTCAATTTTTATTTAAGAAAATGGAGGTTGGCTTGAAGCCACAACCACCACATCTAGAATACTATTATTATAAACCTTACAGTTTTCATACTCTTAATTATAATATTTACAATAATGTTAAAACCCCAAATCAAATTAGGCCTCTATTTATAGTCTAATTTTTAAAACTAGATATCTTTTTATTTATCTGTTTCTATATTCTTTTATCCTGTAAAAATTAACCCAAGTGCATGAAGTAATTTCCAATCTACATACTTTTAAATTACTCATTTTCCAAGTTGTAATCATTAGGATTGTCCAAGTACTTTTTAAAGACAAATTATCCATACATTTTTTTTAATGAATGATTTACTATTACTCACCACTAGAAACAACTGAACTAATGCTAGGGTTAAGAAACATTGTAGCAATTAAGAGACTAACTGGTATTAAAAAGAAAGAATACCCTAACAAAAAACATACACTATGAATAACTATAATCCTTATGACCTACCATGATGAACCTTAATATATTTTTTACTTCAAGTGTCTCTGGGTAACCCATTCCCCCTCACCTCTTAAAGTGTCTCTGGGTGATCCATCCCCCCCACCTCTTAAAGTGTCTCTGGATGATCCATTCCCCCCACCTCTTAAAAAGTTAATTTTTTATTTTGCCAACTGTTTAAAATTTTCATCATGACAATAAAACTAGAATTAATGTTTCAAGTATGCATGAAATATTTTATTAGAAACTAAAAACAACAGATTTATTAATTCTCAAATCAAACAGTTGTTTCTGTTCCTTCCTCAAGTTAATTCTCTCTACATTATATCTAAGGTCAAATATGTACAAGTTCTTCATTTCTGGTCATTGGTCTAAAAGTTATTTATTTTACCACAAAACCATAGTTCCCACCTGTTATCTGTGTTATAAATACATTCCTTATCCTGTTTCAAATGCAGTCCTACTTTTCACAATAGAAAAGAAAGATTTTTTCTTTGTTTTGCCTGGAGTCCTTTATACAGGGTGGCCCGTAAGTCCCTACCCATCCATATGTTATTATGTTGTATTCAATTACCCATGTATTAGAAATTTGTTTCTTTTTTTTTCAGAGAAATATGGCCGATGTAAGCCCATTTACACTTGAAGAGCGTATTGTGACAAGTACGTGGATACATGAGCGAAAAAATACTGGTGACACCTTGGATACATAAGATACATGGATGGGTAGAGACTTATGGGCCACCCTGTATATATAAAAATTTTAGTTACAAATTAAACAAAAGAAGAAAAAATTACCTCACACTAACATATTTGTTCCATATTTTAGAAATGTTCAGATAACAAAACTATAGTATATTAACTCATGTAATAAAATAACAATATAAATAACAAAACAGCAGATATTCATGCCTGTCATATGTACTCTGTTTATTATTTATTCCAAATCATAGCTGTACTGTATGATGACAATTTCATATTTTCAGTAAGTTTAATAAGTTTTGTTATTAACTGTTGTTAGCCTCTCTTGACACTTAATGACTGATTTCAGTTTCAACAATGCAGGTCTTTGTTAAAATGGTAAAACAACTTACTACTGAACCCACTTGATAATAATACGCTGATCCTAATGTAAAGTAATACAACTGTAACTTTCATCAACCAGCCATGATGAAAATACACTCCATAAAGCATACTTTTCATCATTATCGGTATTACATATTGTCTTTCCTTTAAAAAAAATTAATAAATACTTCCATCATTAATATCTTCCATATAAAGTTATATCACTGAACAATAACAATACTTCATATTAGCAATGAAATATTATTATTCCATGGTACAACTTCCATTGTTAAACCATGTTACAAATTATACCACAGAACAAATGTTTAATGCTTGTTAAATTTAATTAATCCAAATGGTGAGTCTCTCACCTTTAATACAACAGTAACCACATTTTAACCTGAATGACATACAAGGCCAAACCACTACTGTAGTATAAACTTTCTGAGAGGATGTCTTTTCTATAAAGCTGTCATTTCTACCTCTTTGTAAAAATAAGGAAATTAGCATCAAAGTAATTTTCTACAGATAAAATTTTCCAAATCACGAAGCACCAACATAAGTCCTGCAGCACCATGACGTGTTACATTTGAAACACAACACACAGCACAATGACTTGTTACATTTGACACACAACACACAACATAATGACCTGTTGCATTTGAAACACAACACACAGCAAAATGACCTGTTACATTTGAAACACAACACACAGCACGATGACCTGTTACATTTGAAACACAACACACAGCACGATGACCTGTTATATTTGAAACACAACACACAGCACAATGGCCTGTTACATTTGAAACACAACACACAGCACAATGACCTGTTACATTTGAAACACAACACACAACACGATGACCTGTTACATTTGAAACACAACACACAACACGATGACCTGTTGCATTTGAAACACTAACATACACTCATTGAAGAATATTAAAGTAGTTACCACCATAGCTTTGTCAAATTAAGTATACATATGCAAGTAACATTTAATGAGGACAATCTATTGAACAACAGATTTTAGTCCTTGTCTTCTGCAAATGAGAAACCAACAAAGGGAAAAAAAACAAAAGATACAGAGAATTATGTGAACAATAAACTTAAGAAGATTATAATTACAGGCGATTCCTTGAAAAGACATGTGTATAGGATAGTCTGGTAAATAGGGAAAACAAAATTAGATTATACTATCCAGGAGCACGTGTATAGACCACAACTGACAGAGAAATACAGTACTGACTTGCTAATAAGTCAATGTTTTTTTTATTAATAATTTGACTGTAAATTTCATAGTTGCCTTATAATTGCAGCCAACTACAGGCTTCTTCCCTTATTCTAGGCCATACATAGCATTCCTCAATGTTCAGATAACATCCATGCCAGATGTTTAATCAAGGTCAACACACAAGACTGTTCAGCTTTTATTGATTTTGCATACCTTAGAAAAAGAAGTTACAACACTTAATTTTTTTATTTTCCATGGTTTGTAAAAATGGATATCATATTTAAAATTGCCCAATAATCAGGCCAAGACAGGTTGGTAATGCTGTAGTTTTTGTTGTGCAGTAGGGACTTGTAATGTATTGAAAGGTAGGTCAGAGGAGCTAACTGATAAGTACAGATGGTTCATAAAAACATTTAAAAACTGTTGCAACTTAATTATATCAGGGATACTGCTAAGATTTAATTATAAGTAGGTCACTTGCATTAAATGCTAAACTTAGATTAAAATGTACAGATGAGCACTTTTGATTGCATCAACTGTTCGATCAGTTTAATGCGAGAAGGGACCTTTTTGGGAATAGATTGTTTACATTTAAACACAGTAGGGAATTACTTGTTTGCTAAGGTTATTAACTTAACTAGATGGTAAGTTTCAAACTGAGGCTAAAGAGTGGTGAGGGCTGGAAAAAAATAAATGCAATAAGAATAAGAAGCAGAAAAATGTTTAGTTTAGGAAATAATTGTTATTACCGTAATGCTACAAGTAATTGTTACTACTGTAATGCTACAAGTAATTGTCACTACTGTAATGTTACAAGTAATTGTCACTACTGTAATGCTACAAGTAATTGTCACTACTGTAATGCTACAAGTAATTGTCACTACTGTAATGCTACAAGTAATTGTTACTACTGTAATGCTACAAGTAATTGTTACTACTGTAATGCTACAAGTAATTGTCACTACTGTAATGCTACAAGTAATTGTCACTACTGTAATGCTACAAGTAATTGTCACTACAGTAAGGCGACAAGTAATTGTCACTACAGTAAGGCGACAAGTAATTGTCACTACAGTAAGGCGACAAGTAATTGTCACTACTGTAATGCTACAAGTAATTGTCACTACTGTAATGCTACAAGTAATTGTCACTACTGTAATGCTACAAGTAATTGTCACTACTGTAATGCTACAAGTAATTGTTACTACTGTAATGCTACAAGTGATTGTTACTACTGTAATGCTACAATTAATTGTTACTACTGTAATGCTACAAGTAATTGTTACTACTGTAATGCTACAAGTATAAGAAATAAAACAGATGACTTTATGGCCTGGTAGCAATGAAGGATTTTCATATAATGAGAATAAGTGAAACATGGTTAAACTTGCATCACTTTGATGATAAAAGTTCTTTTTTTTAAATGCATGGTTACAGATTATTTAATACAGAATACTAAAGAGAGAGGATGCATGGTTACAGATTATTTAATACAGAATACTAAAGAGAGAGGATGCATGGTTACAGATTATTTAATACAGAATACTAAAGAGAGAGGATGCGTGGTTACAGATTATTTAATACAGAATACTAAAGAGAGAGGATGCGTGGTTACAGATTATTTAATACACAATACTAAAGAGAGAGGATACGTGGTTACAGATTATTTAATACACAATACTAAAGAGAGAGGATGCGTGGTTACAGATTATTTAATACACAATACTAAAGAGATAGGATGCATGGTTACAGATTATTTAATACAGAATACTAAAGAGATAAAATGTGTGGTTATAGACTATTTAAAACAGAATACTGAAGAGAGAAAATGCGTGGTTACAGATTTTTTAATACAGAATACTAAAGTCAGAGGATGCATGATTACAGATTATTTAATACAGAATACTAAAGAGAGAGGATGCATGGTTACAGATTATTTAATACACAATACTAAAGAGAGAGGATGCATGGTTACAGATTATTTAATACAGAATACTAAAGAGAGAAGATGCATGGTTACAGATTATTTAATACAGAATACTAAAGAGAGAGGATGCATGGTTACAGATTATTTAATACACAATACTAAAGAGAGAGGATGCATGGTTACAGATTATTTAATACAGAATACTAAAGAGATAGGATGCATGGTTACAGATTATTTAACACAGAATACTAAAAAGATAGGATGTGTGGTTATAGATTATGTAGTAAAGAATACTGAAGAGAAAGGATGTGTGGTTACAGATTATTTAATACAGAATACTGAAGAGAGAGGATGATGCTTGGTTACAGATTATTTAATACAGAATACTAAAGAGTGAGGATGCGTGGTTACAGATTATTTAATACAGAATACTAAAGAGATAGGATGCATGGTTACAGATTATTTAATACAGAATACTAAAGAGAGAGGATGCATGGTTACAGATTATTTAATACAGAATACTAAAGAGAGAGGATGCGTGGTTACAGATTATTTAATACACAATACTAAAGAGAGAGGATGCATGGTTACAGATTATTTAATACAGAATACTAAAGAGAGAGGATGCGTGGTTACAGATTATTTAATACAGAATACTAAAGAGAGAGGATGCATGGTTACAAATTATTTAATACAGAATACTAAAGAGAGAGGACGCATGGTTACAGATGATTTAATACGAAATACTAAAGTGAAAGGATGCGTGGTTACAGATTATTTAATACAGAATACTAAAGAGAGAGGATGCATGGTAAAAGATTATTTAATACACAACACTAAAGAGAGAGGATGCGTGGTTACAGATTATTTAATACAGAATACTAAAGAGAGAGGATGCATGGTTACAGATTATTTAATACAGAATACTAAAGAGAGAGGATGCGTGGTTACAGATTATTTAATACACAATACTAAAGAGAGAGGATGCGTGGTTACAGATTATTTAATACAGAATACTAAAGAGAGAGGATGCATGGTTACAAATTATTTAATACAGAATACTAAAGAGAGAGGACGCATGGTTACAGATGATTTAATACGAAATACTAAAGTGAAAGGATGCATGATTACAGATTATTTAATACAGAATACTAAAGAGAGAGGATGCGTGGTTACAGATTATTTAATACACAATACTAAAGAGAGAGGATGCGTGGTTACAGATGATTTAATACGAAATACTAAAGAGAGAGGATGCATGGTTACAGATTATTTAATACACAATACTAAAGAGAGGATGTGTGGTTACAGATTATTTAATTCAGAATACCAAAGAGAAAGGATGCATGATTACAGATTATTTAAAACAGAGTACTAAAGAGAGAGGATGCGTGGTTACAGATTATTTAATACACAATACTAAAGAGAGAGAATGCATGGTTACAGATTATTTAATACAGAATACTAAAGAGAGAGGATGCGTGGTTACAGATTATTTAATATACAATACTAAAGAGAGAGAATGCATGGTTACAGATTATTTAATACAGAATACTAAAGAGTGAGGATGTGTGATTACAGATTATTTAATACACAATACTAAAGAGAGAGGATACGTGGTTACACATTATTTAATTCAGAATACCAAAGAGAAAGGATGCATGATTACAGATTATTTAATACAGAATACTAAGAAGACAGGATGTGTGGTTACAGATTATTTAATACACAATACTAAAGAGAGAGGATCCATGGATACAGGTTATTTAATACACAATACTAAAGAGAGAGGATGCGTGGTTACAGATTATTTAATACACAATACCAAGGAGAGAGGATGCGTGGTTACAGATTATTTAATACACAATACCAAGGAGAGAGGATGCGTAGTTACAGATTATTTAATACAGAATACTAAAGAGAGAGGATGCGTGGTTACAGATTTTTTAATACAGAATACTAAAGACAGAGGATGCATGATTACAGATTATTTAAAACAGAATACTAAAGAGAGAGGATGCATGGTTACAGATTATTTAATACATAATATTAAAGAGAGAGGATGCATGGTTACAGATGATTTAATACGAAATACTAAAGAGAAAGGATGCTTGGTTACAGATTATTTAATTCAGAATACTAAAGAGAGAGGATGCGTGGTTACAGATTATTTAAAACAGAGTACTAAAGAGAGGATGCGTGGTTACAGATTATTTAATACACAATACTAAAGAGAGAGAATGCGTGGTTACAGATTATTTAATACAGAATACCAAAGAGAGAGGATCGTGGTTACAGATTATTTAATATACAATACCAAAGAGAGAGAATGCATGGTTACAGATTATTTAATACAGAATACTAAAGAGTGAGGATGTGTGATTACAGATTATTTAATACACAATACTAAAGAGAGAGGATGCGTGGTTACAGATTATTTAATACACAATACTAAAGAGAGAGAATGCATGGTTACAGATTATTTAATACAGAATACTAAAGAGAGAGTATGCATGGTTACACATTATTTAATTCAGAATACCAAAGAGAAAGGATGCATGATTACAGATTATTTAATACACAATACTAAAGAGAGAGGATGCGTGGTTACAGATGATTTAATACGAAATACTAAAGAGAGAGGATGCATGGTTACAGATTATTTAATACACAATACTAAAGAGAGGATGTGTGGTTACAGATTATTTAATTCAGAATACCAAAGAGAAAGGATGCATGATTACAGATTATTTAAAACAGAGTACTAAAGAGAGAGGATGCGTGGTTACAGATTATTTAATACACAATACTAAAGAGAGAGAATGCATGGTTACAGATTATTTAATACAGAATACTAAAGAGAGAGGATGCGTGGTTACAGATTATTTAATATACAATACTAAAGAGAGAGAATGCATGGTTACAGATTATTTAATACAGAATACTAAAGAGTGAGGATGTGTGATTACAGATTATTTAATACACAATACTAAAGAGAGAGGATACGTGGTTACACATTATTTAATTCAGAATACCAAAGAGAAAGGATGCATGATTACAGATTATTTAATACAGAATACTAAGAAGACAGGATGTGTGGTTACAGATTATTTAATACACAATACTAAAGAGAGAGGATCCATGGATACAGGTTATTTAATACACAATACTAAAGAGAGAGGATGCGTGGTTACAGATTATTTAATACACAATACCAAGGAGAGAGGATGCGTGGTTACAGATTATTTAATACACAATACCAAGGAGAGAGGATGCGTAGTTACAGATTATTTAATACAGAATACTAAAGAGAGAGGATGCGTGGTTACAGATTTTTTAATACAGAATACTAAAGACAGAGGATGCATGATTACAGATTATTTAAAACAGAATACTAAAGAGAGAGGATGCATGGTTACAGATTATTTAATACATAATATTAAAGAGAGAGGATGCATGGTTACAGATGATTTAATACGAAATACTAAAGAGAAAGGATGCTTGGTTACAGATTATTTAATTCAGAATACTAAAGAGAGAGGATGCGTGGTTACAGATTATTTAAAACAGAGTACTAAAGAGAGGATCGTGGTTACAGATTATTTAATACACAATACTAAAGAGAGAGAATGCGTGGTTACAGATTATTTAATACAGAATACTAAAGAGAGAGGATGCGTGGTTACAGATTATTTAATATACAATACTAAAGAGAGAGAATGCTTGGTTACAGATTATTTAATTCAGAATACTAAAGAGAGAGGATGCGTGGTTACAGATTATTTAAAACAGAGTACTAAAGAGAGGATGCGTGGTTACAGATTATTTAATACACAATACTAAAGAGAGAGGATGCGTGGTTACAGATTATTTAATACACAATACTAAAGAGAGAGGATGCGTGGTTACAGATTATTTAATACACAATACTAAAGAGAGAGGATCCGTGGATACAGGTTATTTAATACACAATACTAAAGAGAGAGGATGCGTGGTTACAGATTATTTAATACACAATACCAAAGAGAGAGGATGCGTGGTTACAGATTATTTAATACAGAATACTAAAGAGAGAGGATGCATGGTTACAGATTATTTAATACAGAATACTAAAGAGAGAGGATGCATGGTTACAGATTATTTAATACAGAATACTAAAGAGAGAGGATGCGTGGTTACAGATTATTTAATACAGAATACTAAAGAGAGAGGATGCGTGGTTATTTAACAAGAACAGAATACTAAAGAGAGAGGAAGGAATGACTTTTTATGCAAAGTTGACAATATTAAATATAACTAAGAGACTCAATCCATTTGGATTTCTATTAGTGGATATAAAGGGAAAAGCTTTTTGTGGGAACCTGTTATAGACCACCTGGTGATACTGATTAATTGAATGATAAACGTTAATATTTCAGCTGTTAATGCAGTCATAGTTATCAGTGATTTTAATTTCAGACATATCGATTGGGAAACACTACAGTCAAACCATGAGAAAAAAGGTTGTCTTGAAACTGTTCACGATGGATTTCTTCACCAATTGGTTACAGAACCTAATAGAAATTATTCCATTCTAGATTTACTGTTAACTTTCAAATTTTCAAAAGAGTGAAAACTGGGGTACATCTGGATGTAAGTGATCATTGCTGTATAAGGTTCAATATTTTGCTGCAAGTGAAAATTGGGGATACTGACATTATAGTTACAAAATTGGGGACATTATAGTTACAAATTTAATAAAAATGAAAATTTTGGTGGGAAGCAACAGAATCATCTGCTGTTAACTGGGCAACATTTGAAGACACTAACTAGATGTTGAAAATTTTTAAGATAAATATCCAAGATAAGCATATTTCTTATAGAAAAAGAAAGATAGCTGCAGGTAAATAACCAGGTTAGCTCACAAAGAGTTTAAAACCAGGTTAGCTCACAAAGAGTTTAAAACCAGGTTAGCTCACAAAGAGTTTGAAACCAGGTTAGCTCACAAAGAGTTTGAAACCAGGTTAGCTCACAAAGAGTTTGAAACCAGGTTAGCTCACAAAGAGTTTAAAACCAGGTTAGCTCACAAAGAGTTTAAAACCAGGTTAGCTCACAAAGAGTTTGAAACCAGGTTAGCTCACAAAGAGTTTGAAACCAGATTAGCTCACAAAGAGTTTGAAACCAGATTAGCTCACAAAGAGTTTAAAACCAGAGAAGCTCACAAAGAGTTTAAAACCAGATTAGCTCATAAAGAGTTTAAAACCAGAGAAGCTCACAAAGAGTTTAAAACCAGAGAAGCTCACAAAGAGTTTAAAACCAGATTAGCTCACAAAGAGTTTAAAACCAGAGAAGCTCACAAAGAGTTTAAAAGATAAAATTAAAGAAAATCATAAGAAATTTAAATTGACTGGTAGGATAAAAGATTTAGATCATGAAACATCAAAAAAGTTGGTGAAAGAGGAAGTTAGGACATCAAAAGAATGTGTAAAAGAGAAAGTTAGGACATCAAAAGGATGTGTGAAAGAGAAAGTTAGGACATCAAAAGGATGTAAAAGAAAGAGGAAGTTAAGACATCAAAAGGATGTATAAAAGAGAAAATTAGGACATCAAAAGGATGTATGAGAAAGAGGAAATTAGGACATCAAAAGGATGTGTGAAAGAGGAAGTTAGGACATCAAAAGGATGTGTGAAAGAGGAAGTTAGGACATCAAAAGGATGTATGAGAAAGAGGAAGTTAGGACATCAAAAGAATGCAAAAGAAAGAGGAAGTTAGGACATCAAAAGGATGTATAAAAGAAGTTAGGACATCAAAAGGATGTGTGAAAGAGGAAGTTAGGACATCAAAAGGATGTGTGAAAGAGGAAATTAGGACATCAAAAGAATGTATGAGAAAGAGGAGTTAGGACATCAAAAGGATGTGTGAAAGAGGATATTAGGACATCAAAAGGATGTGTGAAAGAGGAGAGAGGACATCAAAGGATGTGTGAAAGAGGAAATTAGGACATCAAAAGAATGTATGAGAAAGAGGAAGTTAGGACATCAAAAGGATGTGTGAAAGAGGATATTAGGACATCAAAAGGATGTGTGAAAGAGGAAGTTAGGACATCAAAAGGATGTGTGAAAGAGGAAATTAGGACATCAAAAGAATGTATGAGAAAGAGGAAGTTAGGACATCAAAAGGATGTGTGAAAGAGGATATTAGGACATCAAAAGGATGTATGAGAAAGAGGAAGTTAGGACATCAAAAGGATGTATGAAAGAGGAAGTTAGGACATCAAAAGGATGTGTGAAAGAGAAAGTTAGGACATCAAAAGGATGTAAAAGAAAGAGGAAGTTAGGACATCAAAAGAATGTATGAAAGAGGAAGTTAAGACATCAAAAGGATGTATGAGAAATGGTTGGCTCAATATTTAAAAATTAAAAAGTAAGGATTTCTTTAAATACGTTAAAAGTAAACAAAATGTTGACATGGGGTAGTATCCTCGATGGGATTAAGACCTTTATCTGATGATTTATGTAATATCTGGATAATTAAATTATTGTTTCCCTTCAGTTTGTATTACTAAAGTTTTAAGCAGTATTCTACATTTTAAACACTTGTTTAATAAAAACAAGATGACTGCATTAATTCAGAGCTGGTTAAAAAAAAATGGAAAGTTTAACCTTTTATCATCCATGGTTTTTCCATTGTCATAATTAGTATAAATGTGTGTATGTGTTTTCTTATAACACAGCTACTTCAGATTATCTGCTGTGTCCACAGAGAGGAATTGAACCCACAATTTTAGCATTGTAAATCTAAAGACTTACCGCTGTCCCAGCAGGGGACTAGTAGAAATGTGTGGGTAGAAATGATAAAATATTAAAATTGAGGCATTGATAAAGGAAACAAGGTGTTCAGGCTATTGCCACACTAACATTTCTATGAGAATCTGTAGGTATGCCCACCAGAAAATTTAATACAACAATTATAAATCTTGAGCCATTTTAACTACAAATACTTGAAACATACATTGTAATGTATTGAATTACAAGAAGCAGGCTTAAATACATAGCATTACATGAGGAAGTGATCAGACCATGGCATGACTTGTCTATCACTTTCTACAGCCCTTCAATAAGAGTCCCAAGCCAGATAATATTACATCTAGAAGGAGGATAAGGATTGAATATGTAAGCCACTTGCTGCTACCTTGTGAAAGTTTTTAAATAGGAAGTCAGCTACTGTAACTCCCCTTTTAAAGGGAGGTGATAAAATTATCCCAGTAACTATCGACTGATTAGTCTTAAATCAGTTGTGGAAAGTCTGTTTAAAGATACTTTGAAAAAACCATTTAACAAAGCTAAGAATTTTACTGAAAGAATATCTTGACTTGCAAATCTTTTGACATTCTTTGAAAACGTAACTGCTTACTTAGATGACAGTATGAATGTAGTTTTAGTGTATCTGGATTTTCAGAAAGCATTTGATAAAATTCAGATAAAAGAATTGTCTCTATAGGTGTTGGGGATAAGTTAGCAAATTGGATAGAAGAGTGGCTGAATGAAAGAAAGCAGAGTGTTGTTACAAATGGAGTATTTCAGAAAAGACATTAGGTTGTTGGAAAGGGTCCAGAGAAGAGTTACTAGAATGATGCCTAGGATAGAGGGGTTATCATATAAGGAGAGGCTGAAATCTCTCAAATCGTTTTCTATTGGAAAAAGAAGAGTTAGTGGGGTTTTGATTGAAATGTTTAAGATTGTAAAGGGAACCAACAGTGTTGATACATAAACATTTGTTTTTTATATTTAAGAGTGGAAACAGTAGAACTAGGGGGACAAATACACAAATTGGTAGGAGTCTTCTTCCATTGAGACAGTTTTACTTTTGATACAGAAGCTTGTGAATCATTGACAGGAAGTAATTAATAATAATGGAACATATATTATTGATTAAATAACATTAAAAGTGTTTGAAATCCTTTCTCTTTTTTCTGAACCTAACATCAGACATTACTTAAGCAATGACCTGATATAATTTATTATAACAATTATATCCTTCAATAATTTAGTATTTGAAAAAACATTATAAATTCCATAACTACATTACAACTGGCATACAACAACTTATAATATTGCAAACTCCTAGAATAGCTGTACTTGTATTTATATTTCATGTGAGACCTTACATCATGCCATTAGGCTGTTGTCACCAATAACTGTTAGTTCAAAAAAGAACATACCATTATTAAGAGAAAAAAAAAAGTTACATTGTAAGAAGTTCTCTCATCTCCATATCACTACTATTAATGATATTGTGTTACTTTTACTAACAGTGTTATTAATATTAACTATTAATTATAGTATTATTGATTGAAAAGATCAAACAAGAGCCACCAGCATCTACTGAAATCTTCAGTGAAACTAGTGAAAGGTAAATATGGGTAAGATTAATGCAACCCCCATACCAAGCTTATCCACTAACGTAAATAACCTCATCCATATATGAATTACATAATAATAGTTAAAAATCATTAACAATGACAATTTGTGATCGCTGGTTCTATGACTCGCGAGGCTTACACTTACAAGTTACAGCTCAACAGTTACACTATCTATCATAATTTCAACAAAACATAAGTAAAACAAACAAGAAATCACCTGCATCGAGTCTGCGCTGATAACCTCTCCGGAATATTTTAAACAAATATCAACAGCTAATTTTGATTTCCCCGTTCCAGTTGCACCAAGAATAACAACTACAGGTAGTTTACGAGCAACCGCACAATGCATACCATTTCCCATGTGCGCTGCCATATTCGTATTTCCTAAAACGCCCTCTTTGATAGATTCATTAATTACTCAAGTCCACGTCGTACAATATTTAATAAACCGTGATAAAAATACATTTTATTATCAGTTGGATTACCTTCGCTGTTACTATGTGTTTGTTTTCTTATAGAAAAGCCACATCGGATTATCTGTTGAGTCTACCAAGGGAATCGAACCCCTGATTTCAGCGTTGTAAGTCTGTAAACTTACTGCCCGCTGTACCAACAGGGCACTCGGTATTAATGTAATTTACAAAATACTAATAATGTAGGTAACTAAGATCATTCATTTAACTGTGCGAAATATTTAGAGCATAATTCTAAAAATCTATGAGTGACAACACAGAAAAATATGTATTAATATGTCAATTATAATCCATGATCAAGGTATTTTATTAAATTCAACCCATTTTATGTAAATATCTAATTTGAAATTGTTTTATGTAAAGATTTCTAATCTATTTACCTCCTGAACAGCAGCTTATGTTACACATGTGATAATCAAAAGATACTAAAATAAAAAGGAGAGAGATAGAGAACGCAGGTTGTTCTCCACTGGTACAGTGGTAAGTCTATGGATTTACCACGCTAAAATCAAGAGTTAAATTCCCTTCGGTGAACTCGCCAAATAGTTCCCTGTAGCTTTGCTGTAAGAAAACTTGCACACTCACAACGAAGGTCCAGGAAAAACAATTCATTAAAGCGTAATAAGAGCATAACTCTAAAATAAAGCTTTTAAACAACTAGAATACAAATTTTGTCACTTACAAAAAAAAAAGTAATCATTTAACTTCTGTGCCTGGTCAAGACTAGGTTAAACTGTTATTAAACAACACAATATAGATCTCAGGTTATTAATTTCAGTAAATAAGGTTATTAGGAGTAAAAAGCCATAAGAATATTTTTCAAAATTAACATGCTTCGCTAGGTTAGTCTCCGCTGATACAGTGGTAAGTCTACGGATTTAATTTCGTGATTATGAAAAAACCCACTTGTAGAGAAAAACATATATGTAAAAACGGCTGGTATGGGTAGAGAAAGCTCTATGTAGAGGAGTGAACATAGAGTAAAACCCCTTGATTCCTCTCGGTGAACTTAGGAGATAGCCAGGCGTGGCTTTGCTATAAGGAAACACACACACATTCTCTAAATTAATAAGTACATTAATATTACTGCTCAGCGATTTTCTATTACCATAAATTTATATAATCTTTTATTGTGTGTCACCACTAGAGGAACTTGTGTCAATTTAACAACGCATATGCACATAAAATCAATATGTTCTAGCTAGAAGGCGAGTTATTGGTTAAGTTGAACTGAACGATAAAAATAATAATAGATGAACAACAAACAAAACCATAACAAAATAGAAGTAGAGTTTTCTATTCACGCTCCTTCCCCATATAATGATGACATGAACAAAAAGTATTCCAATTTTCGTATAAATGATTTTAGTTCCCTCTTTATACTGACACCAGGAATTCTTTATAATTTGAACATAGATACTTTACAAGGAAAAACAATAACAACTGTTTTGGAATCTTCACCAGTTTTACAGTTCTGATTTGGCTTACCAGAAAGCTGTTAACAATTTCCTAAGCTGTAATAAGCAACTCTGCAATGTAAAGGTAATGCCCTTGGAACAGACTGAGCAGAAGACATGGGTAAGTAATTAATACGACCCTTCAAAGGATGAGAAATAATAATAACAGCAGAATTATTTTGTTTTTTGGGGAGAAGACCTCCAAATCTTCTGTAGTCGGCATATCTTCAGTGTTTTTCATCTTCTCCAACATCCAGAGAATTTTCACTGCGTACATATAACTATCTCTTAATACTATAAACATGCCATCGTTATGTACTTTCACCTGCTCTAGAATTTTAAAATTCCTACTCTAGTGGAGTACCTTCCAAAGGTCCATCTTGGAACAAATTTTGTAAAATTTATTAAAGAAGTTAAGGAAGCTGATGTGGCAAGTTTGATGGAGACCATGTGAGTATTGTCGGAACAGATGCAAAGGTTAACATGCGTGAGGACAAATCCACTCGAAAGGTTAACTAAGTCTCCGACTCAAGCTTTGAGAGTTCATTATATCAGTAGCATTCTGTCAGTAGCCCCGTAGAAATGTTTTCGATTTAAATTACCACAGTCAGTTCATCACCCCTGCCTGTTGATAAGTTCGACGTCTATTCAGATTTTAATATCTTGGAATTTCTTAAGAGTTTGGAAACATAGTTTTATATGTTTTAAGTATCTGAAAATAAATGGATGTAACCTATGGTTTCTTGTTGGAGAGGAGGGCCATTATAGTGATTGAAGGCTTTTGGATCAGAAATGGCTTTCAAACACTAAGGATAATGTAAATAAAACATTGACTAATTTGTACCCAACCGTATTAGATAGTATGGAATTGTCTAAAAAGCTCTCTAGAAAGTACCACGCTAATACAGTGTTAGATGATACTTCTATTTGGAAAACTGTAAAAACTTATAAATTATGGAACCCTGAAGCTACAGAATAAACTATTAGTGTGTAACATCACGTGTCTGTACAAGAATACTTGGAATATCTCTTTGTTGTATCTACTATGACGTGATAAAATTTATTAATCAGTGCAAGGCCAGACGGAACAATAAACAAGTTGTTAACAGTGAAGTGATTAACGTATCTAAATGTCATAATGGACGTATATAATGTTATACTTGTAGTCAAATAGGGTCACTCAGATGTACCTTGTCCCAAGAAAACAAAATATGTAAAAAGGGAACAAAGAAACGAAGTACAGCAGTGAGGAAACGAGAATAGGGAACAAAGAAACGAAGTACAGCAGTGAGGAAACGAGAATAGGGAACAAAGAAACGAAGTACAGCAGTGAGGAAACGAGAATAGGGAACAAAGAAACGAAGCACAGCAGTGAGGAAACGAGAATAGGGAACAAAGAAACGAAGTACAGCAGTGAGGAAACGAGAATAGGGAACAAAAAACGAAGTACAGCAGTGAGGAAACGAGAATAAGGAACAAAAAACGAAGTACAGCAGTGAGGAAACGAGAATAAGGAACAAAGAAACGAAGTACAGCAGTGAGGAAACGAGAATAGGGAACAAAGAAACGAAGTACAGCAGTGAGGAAACGAGAATACGGAACAAAGAAACAAGTACAGCAGTGAGAAAAACGAGAATAGGAACAAAGAAACTAAGTACAGCAGTGAGGAAACGAGAATAGGGAACAAAGAAACGAAGTACAGCAGTGAGGAAACGAGAATAGGGAACAAAGAAACGAAGTACAGCAGTGAGGAAACGAGAATACGGAACAAAGAAACTAAGTACAGCAGTGAGAAAACGAGAATAGGGAACAAAGAAACTAAGTACAGCAGTGAGGAAACGAGAATAGGGAACAAAGAAACGAAGTACAGCAGTGAGGAAACGAGAATAGAGAACAAAGAAGGAAGTTTAGAACCGTGTGTAAGCAAACATTTCCTATTTAACGATTGTTTCACATAAAAATAACAATGAGACAGTAATACATCGTATAGATATTGGGTGGAATTGTTCAGAATTAAATGAAAACATATAACAAGTCAAGAGAAATGATCCAACACCAACTATTTCTTTGTTCTTTGAATTTCGCACAAAGCTACTCGAGGGCTATCTGTGCTAGCCGTCCCTAATTTAGCAGTGTAAGACTAGAGGGAAGGCAGCTAGTCATCACCACCCACCGCCAACTCTTGGGCTACACTTTTACCAACGAATAGAGGGATTAACCGTTACATTATAACGACCCCACGGCAAAGAGGGGCAAGCATGTTTGGTGCAACGGGGATTCGAACTCGCGAACCTCAGATTACGGATCGAACGTCTTAACCCACCTGGACATGACGGGCCACTAGTGGAGGAAAAGAAATGTATGAAGCTAATGGTTTTCAATTCGTCATTTAGCGAATTTGTTTGTTAAATTTCGATCAGAGCTAGTTGAAGGTTATCCAGTAGTTAAACTGGAGTTTTGAAAGAGGTGGAACATCCTTTTGTGGACCTGCTTTGTAAGAAATTCAAGAAAGTTTTTTTTTGTTCTAGTCAGAAGACCAGGGACGCTAACAACTCAAATCCTCAAAAGGCGAAACATCCTCCGAACCAATAAACAGTCTGCACTGACCGTACCTTACACTTGAAGTGATAAAATATTATTTATTCTAACAAATTCTGATGTAACATAATGTCGGGTAAGTTTTATAATACTTGTGATTGGGTGGAAAGTTCAATGAATGTGTTTGTTTCGGATATTCACGCAAAGCTACAAAAAATGTACCTGCTTAACAGTATGGTTAAACTGTTACTCTCAAAACTCACTCATGATTCCAGTATCATCGAGTCACGAACCACGAATCTCTAGCTTCATAGTTCGGACACACTACTAAACAATTGGGTCACTTCGAACCCCAGTGTTCACAGGGCAATCTGGCAAAGTGTCGTGAGTCACAAATCCATAGATTCATAATCTGAGCACATTAGCTGCTAGACCACCCCCGGGCACATGATAACTTAATTCATGTGAAACTTTCTGTCTTTTCACAGTTTGAATATTTCTAGTTTTTGTTTCCTACAATAAAAGTTGATGAAAATCTATTACACAAATTTCATTTTCTTGTCTTGGATTTATTATTTATTTAAACAGTCTTTAAATAAAAAGACACCCCCCCCCCTCTTTTGTGGATAAGGCTTACGACACTAGTATTCAGGTTTCTATATCGTGTTCCTTAACCCAAAACAAATTTAAAAACTAAAATAAATAGTCTTAGCCATAAGTGTAATCTTGTGTTATGAAATTACAATATTTAGAAAAGATATAAGAGGGAACGTTTGTTAAAATCCCTGTATACTAAACATTTAAGCCTACTTTGAAATTGAAAAAGAAAGACTATTGTTAGCGAAATTTTTATGGGTACAAATAATCTACAATATAACTAAATAAAAATAACTTTGTTTCAGAGAATAATAAATAAATAAAACTGAGAATACTGAGTTGATACTGTGAACATTCTGTATTTTAAGTTATTATTAAAATAAAAAATAATATTGTCATTTGATGAGAATAATTTGTAGCACACTAGAATGTGACTGACCTATAGAATCAGTGACGAATCAAGGGAGCTTTCTTGGTTGTTTCAAAAACCCTCTTAAGATTAAGATTATGTAGCAATAAACTCATGGACAAAGACATAATTATGGAAATGGCCCCTCTAAAATCCTGGGTACTACCTGAGAATTGCTTCTTTGTTATGAAACGCAAGCTACCCAACGAGTTTCGAAAATCGGTTTTTAGCGTTATAAACCTTCAGATTTGCTAGTGATCCACCAAATTGTCTGGGAGAAAAATAAGTTCCATGATTTTCGAAACTCCTTTTCTGAATATTTAGCTTAAATTTTTCTTCTTTTCAATTTAAAAATAATTACTTGTGAATTTCGGTCCTTTCAATTATTAAAATTGTTTCACGTAAAAAAATAGCTATTTAACTGTTGAATGTGCTTGACAAACTACGTTTGTCATAAAATGTGTAGAACAATTAACAAACAGGTTTAATTAAAATAATATTTAATTAGAACAATGTAAAAAACGATCAATATTACATCTATAAAGCATAATCAGTGATGACGAGAAAACCCACTTCTAGAGAAAAATATATATGTAAAAACGGCTGGTTTGGGTTGAGAATATTTTTATGTAGAGGAGCGAACAACGTTTCGACCTTCTTCGGTCATCATCAGGTTCACAAAGAAGGTCGAAACGTTGTTCGCTCTTCTACATAAAAATTTTCTCAACCCAAACCAACCGTTTTTACATATATATCATTCTAACCATAGACTTGTCTCTACGGTTCTAACACGTCATCTAAACTGACAGCTTAGAGCGCCATCTTCAAATTAGAGTACGTGCATGAACTGAAATAATAAGGTGCTATTGTCGTTGTATTAGATATTTTTCAAATTTTGTTTTAATATATTGATCATTCAGAGAATCAAAGGAAATGGTTTCGAAAAGCCAGTTCTGTTCTGCACATTAGTTATAAATTTTAATTACTTTGTATAAACATACAACGACTTATTTCCGCTGCACTTAGCGTCAGTAAAACTAAAAGCTGGCAAGCTTGGCAACAGGGGAAAAAAAGAAAATTATAAAAAAACCAGCGTCTCTCGTCTGGTATTCAAGGTTATCCACATTATATACCATAAAAAAAAAAAACACACAATTCTGAATGTAAATTTTCCGAGCGTCGTACTAACAGTAAGTTTTGAATTTTCTGAACGTTAATTTTTCAACAAAAATCCCTTAGCTTTGAATTATTATCACTTATATTTTGATAACAACTACTACAGAACTTTAAGAAATGACATCGTTAAAATGATTGATTGTTGGAGGTATTAGAGTAAATCAAATAATATGTATATTTTCCATTCTTGTTCGGTACATCTAACACACAACTCACATAAACGGCAAAACATCGAGTTCGTATCGGGCGCAGCATCCGGTATATTACTAGGCTAATTATGAAGCTGTCTCACGCTGGTACAGCGGTAAGTCTAAGGATTTACAACGCTAAAATCAGAGGTCTGATTCCCCTAGGTGGACTCAGCGGATAGCCCGATGTGTCTTTGCTATAAGAAAACATACACACACACACAGAGTTAAGAAGCCGTGAAAGTCAGGCAGTAAAATTATTTGAAAACTGGTTTTGCTTGGAGTAACTTTATAAAGGAAAAATATAATCGTCCAGCGTTCTACATATGTTGTTATGTTTGCGTTTTATCTAAGTGCAGAATTTCATGATAGCATATCTGCACTGTATTTACCTAAGGGATTAAGCCCCAACATTCAGCCCTCGAACTTACCGCGGAATTATAAGGGCCATCTTATCGTGAATATTTTCAAATAAATATTTATTGAAATATATTCTATATGTTAAATAAAAAAATAGAACATTATTACTGTTTTCAACAAAGAGGAAAACAATTATTTAATACATATGTATTACGAACCGTGATGTTTGTCCATGCATTCGAGTGTCTCTCGCTTGAAAAACTATACTCAGAAAAACTGAACCTTCACTTTTTAAATAACCGAAAAACAGACATGAATAATGCTGGTACAGAATATTCTACACTAAACTATTGTGAAATGATAATTATTTACATTAGCATTCACATTTCAAAACGTGACGTAACCGTAACTTAAATAATAACAATGTATATTTACACATGTTATTGTTGAATAGCTATTTGCATGATTGAAATACTCAACAATTACTTTTTATGGAGAGTGATAAAAGTATTGGTGATGTAAATAGTAAGTCAATTAAGCTTTATAAAGTCCTTGAAATAATTCAAATTGATAGATCAACTTTAAAACGGGTTTCTCATCATCATGAGATTAACGGTTTCCGTCACTGAGGACGTGTACCTCTGCTTGTAAACTCATGTAATTAGTTACCGTTGGTTTACCTGAATCAAAGAGTTCATCAATTGATAACGCTATGGCTCCACAACCCATTGTTTTAGGCTTACACAAGTATTAAGGTTTAGCATATTAATTATCATTAGATAGGCAATATGGGCTGCTGTCCAGGGCGTCAAATACTTAGGATTCGAGTATCAGCAGGGATACAGCGTTTATTTCTTCGTAGAGGACAGTTAAGCTATGGCTGGCCCTGCAAAACGTTTGTTTCCCTGTCTGTATAGCATGCACGTGGCCAAATAACCCGCCACATTCAGAACGTCTGGTATTAACACTTTCATTGATAAGATACAATTTTATTTCAAGTGGGTTCCTCGTCATCAAGAATTCGTTTGGTTCGAATTGTTATTGAACTTTGATAACCACTAGTTTTTAGCATTCATTTTGCAGACACGTGCTGATGTTGTTGTTTACAACTTACAAATGTTTGTGTAAATACCATATATTTTACTCTCTCTAATATAATGTTCTAATTCGAGTTATATTAAATCTGTTTAGTTGATGTGTTAATTCAGCCGTATATATTACTTTCTTAGTAGTATACAGTCAAGGAAACTCCTAGTGTTTCCTGTCTTACCTTGAGTTTCACAAACTGCTCCACGTCTGTCACATAAGAAGGAATATTTTTGGATTCGTCTGATCCAATATTCTGAATAGTCAGCTACAGAGAAAAGACCAACTGTAAATGTTTTGCTTGTTTAGAATTAAGCACAAAGCTACACAATGGATTATCTATGCTTTGCCCACCACGAGTATCGAAACCCAGTGTCTAGCGGTGTGAGTCCGCAGATGTAACATTGGGCTACGGGGGGCACTGGAAAGGCGCTTTTTTACAAGTACACCTTTTTTATTCCACCTACAACAAGCAGCCACATCTATTCTCTGTACTCTTGGCCTTTGAGTCTCAATTAGTATTGGACAGATTAAGTAAGATTAGAATACCATGGTATAGACAGAATTATTGTTCAAACAACACTCGGATTAATGATTTGAGTGATGCATTTTGTATTACGATAATAACCAGAATTGAATTTAATAATCACAAAATTATTATCACCATTATGTCTAAAAAAGATTCTTGTCATAAATCGCATCGTTATTGGAAACAGAAATAGCAAAATTTAAATTTGTTAAAATGAAAGCTGAATATAAAACATTTTGTTAATAGTACTGTAACAGTGTTAACTTTATGCTTAAGCCTCGTGTTTGTATTCTGTATATTTTGAGTTTTACTTATGGAACATAGAAAGCAGAGATAACTAATTTCCCTTCTACGTTATTCTTTGTCATCACTCAAAGAATTAATAATGTTTTACTATTATTAAAAAATAAATAAACATAGGCATATTAAATAATTAATAATTTCCGAACGGCTGTTTTACATGTCAAATATTTTTACATGAAGTATTTGTCCACTTAAAATGTGGTATTCAGGTGTATTGAGACCCAACAGATTATCAAATGTTTCCTCATTACAGTGAATACTGAAAACGTTATGCATAGAATAAATTGAATAATAACAGTGAAAGAAAAATATATATACAATCGCAGATGAACATAGTAAACAATTGTGAAGTGAAGTTTGTCTAATTTGCTGACTTCTGTTTCTGTGTTGTGACTTCATCTGGCTGCTGATATACTCGAAGCTTCCCCAAAGTGGCCGCACAGAACAAAAACAACAAGAATAATATTACACTGCACTTTAAAGCAAGATAAACAAATTGTCCTAGTGCGGTATCCCATATTCCAGAGATGATTTATGCCAATAACTAAATAACATATTCAAGGGAACAAAACTCTAATTCTTCCCAACTTTTATGAGCATCTGTGTCAACCGATGGTGAGGACTTGTCAAATCAAAACCACTATGTATAAAACAGCTTTTGTTGTGTGTTGCTCTTATCTTAAGAAGATAAGAATTACATTTGGCTTAACGTTTGGTGTACAAGGATGTCACTAATTCAGTCCAGAACACTTACAGATTTTTTAAAAAAAATAACTTGAACATACCTTACCACAGGTACGTATTATGCTGGTAAGGGAAAGATAAGAAAATATAATTTATTTTAACTGTGGCAGCGTTATTGACATTAACCGTGTTTTATATATGAACAAATAACGCGGGCAAAAAACTACACACTTAATCTGCCCAATACTAATTGATACTCAAAGACCAAGAATACAGAGAACAGTTGTGGTTGGTTGTTGTAGGTAGAATAAAAAAAATGTAAATGTGAAAAATGCATTTACAGTGCCTCTCAGTGGCACAATGTTACATTTGCAGACTTTTACACTAGAAACCGAGTTTCGATACCTGTGATGGGCAGAGCATAGAAAACCATTTGTAACTTTGTGCGTAAAACAAAAACAAAAAAGTTCTCTGTTACTAAAAAAAATGCAACTATTTTTGAGAAATTCTAAAATTATGTTGAAAATTGTTAATCACCTCTGAGTTACGATAAGTTTAGTAAAATATTCTTATATATCTTGAAAATAGCATGTTTTGCTTTAACAACTTTATTTTGTCATTGGACATTGCATTTAAGAACGTATAATCTGCATGCTTTGATAAGTTTCATGTTCGCAGCACGAGTAACACGAGTCGATGGCTTACTGTCCTCATTGTACAAAGTACAACTTTCACGAGACTTGCAAATTGGACACTTGGTCTCTTCTTGTTCAGCCACTGTATCGAGTTAGAAAATGTGCAAACTGTACAACACGCATGTGGAGCCTACTCTTCTTGTTGGCCATCAATTTTACGACAAAAGAAGTGATAGTAAGTTACCTACACCTTGTATGTAATGCTTTTCTTTGTAAAACTGCAATTTATTTTTATTAATTAATTCACCAGAAACTGTGATTTTTGTACTTTCGGACTTTACTTGAACTGAAGGCGATCAGAATTTTAAATGATTTTCTAAGATATATTTTTAAAATGTATTTACAGAACTAGAGTATAATAGATAAAAAAAAAATTTGCAGAATATGATTATATAACAGGCATGATATTAGGAAGAAAAACGGACTTTGTTTTGACTGTTCGCAGAAAGAGGTGAAGTGACCAAATAAGTGAGTGAGAGGTGTTTGACTCCACCCCTTTTTACGCTCAATAAGGGACTTCTCGAATGTCACAAAATGAGCACATGAGTGTTTTGTGGTTCCCAGGTGGAGCACATGAGCATAGAAATGACGTAAAAGTGGTGTAATTCGCTGCAGTTATTGTAAGAACAAATTGGACAGAGTACATTGTACAGTCTTGTACAAAGAAACCAACGATTAATATTTTTCACAATTGGTCCATACATTTTTTATTTAAAAATATTTCTTAGACTAAGTCTCAACAAGTTTAACAAGATATGGTTTAATGTGACTAAAGAAAGAAAAATTAATATGAGATTCTACAATTTGAAACATTGTTAACAGTTTCTACCAAAACTAGGGTTAACATATTTCCAGGGTGAAAAACTTGGACTTTTTTTTCTCTTTCCGAGTGACACACAATAATAACACTGTAACACTTTACATTAACGTAACACACTTTTTATCATTTGCCAGATGATCTTATGTTTGTTGCATCAGCCAAAATTAATGAAGTCATGTATAATGAAAATCTGTACATGTGAAACCCACATTAAAACACACGGTAACCGAAACAGTTTAATAATTATCTGCTTCTGACTGGAACGATGGCCCGGCATGGCCTAGCGCGTTAAGGCGTGCACTTCGTAATCTGAGGGTCGCGGGTTTGCCCCCGAGTCGCGCCAAACATGCTCGCTCTCCCAGCCGTGGGGGCGTTATAATGTTACGGTCAATCCCACTATTCGTTGGTAAAAGAGTAGCCCAAGAGTTGGCGGTGGGTGGTGATGACTAGCTGCCTTCCCTATAGTCTTACACTGCTAAATTAGGGACGGCTAGCACAGATAGCCCTCGAGTGGCTTTGTGCGAAATTCCAAAAACAAACAAACTGACTGGAACGAAACAAAAAACGACTGAAAACAGGGACTTCTGATAACCATTGAAATACTTCTATGGCAAACAATTGCATTTTCCCGCCAAAATGTTATATGACGTCAGTAAGCACCGCGATTGTTGATCATTCACGTGTGATCCTCCTGCTGTAACGGAAGTGATAAGATAAGAACGAGGAATGAACTGGTCTTTTGGGTTTTTATGCGCATCTTTTTTCTCATATGAATTCTTTCTTTCTTTAATCTGCTTGTAGAGGAGACGCACAAAGAGAAGTACTTTATTTTGAACACGAGATTTAAAGGTCACAGTAATTTTATGTGTGTGTAAATTCATCGTAGAGAAGCGTACGGAAACAACTGTGTCTATTTTTCTATTGCGACTAGACTGCAATACTGTTTACTGAACTATACAATTTGTTTGTTTGTTTGGGTATTTTAATTTCGCGCAAAGCTACTCGAGGGCTATCTGCGCTAGCCGTCCCTAATTTAGCAGTGTAAGACTAGAGGGAAGGTAGCTAGTCATCACCACCCACCGCCAACTCTTGAGCTACTCTTTTACCAACAAATAGTAGGATTGACTGACACTTTACAACGTCCCCACGGCTGAAAAGGTGAGCATGTTTGGTGTGACGGGGATGCAAACCCGCGACCCTCAGATTACGAATCGCATACCTCAACACATCTGGCCATGCTAGGCCTACTACATACTTTATTCAGCAACAAAAAAAATGTCGTCGATGTAATCAGATCCATAATGTTTGTTACAGAGACGCCAACTGATCCACGATTGAAAATCTACCAAATATTGGACTTAGTTATTTTATGAATCAGTTACAACTTAAGTTATTAATAAGTTTGTATGTAACTTTCTGCTGCTAATTACTTACTGTCTTCAGGGAAGTCGCGAAAAAGGACGTTTCTGTGGTCCACGTTTGAGCCTTCTTGGCAGAAAGATTGGTTTTGTATTTACGATCTTTCTCGAAACGTGGTATATATAGCCAGTTCGTTAATAGTATTTATTAAAAATGTCCAGTTAAGAAGTTTCTCTTTAGCATGGTAAGTGGTGTATGCGGTGAACTAAACAATGACTCGAGAAAATGCTATGACTGAAAATTTCTGAAATGCGAAATTGAACAGTCAGGCTAAGTAGACTGTACATCTATATACGACTGTTGTTAGATCAAGTAGACTGTACATCTATATACGACTGTTCTTAGATCAAGTAGACTGTACATCTATATACGACTGTTGTTAGATCAAGTAGACTGTACATCTATATACGACTGTTGTTAGATCAAGTAGATTGTACTTCTATATACGACTGTTGTTAGATCAAGTAGATCGTTCATCTATATACGACTGTTGTTAGATCAAGTAGACTGTACATTTATATACGACTGTTGTTAGATCAAGTAGATTGTACTTCTATATACGACTGTTGTTAAATCAAGTAGACTGTACATGTATATACGACTGTTGTTAGATCAAGTAGATTGTACTTCTATATACGACTGTTGTTAGATCAAGTAGATCGTTCATCTATATACGACTGTTGTTAGATCAAGTAGACTGTACATCTATATACGACTGTTGTTAGATCAAGTACACTGTACATTTAAAGGCGAGTGTTTTTAGACCAAGTAGACCGTCTACATTGAAAGACGTGTTTTTGGACCAAGTAGACCGTCTACATTTAAATACGAGTGTTTTCAGACCAAGTAGACCGTCTACATTTAAAGACGAGTGTTGTTAGACCAAGTAGACTGTCTACATTTAAAGACGAGTGTTTTTTGACTGCGAGAAGATGTTTGTTAATCGATATTAATTAATTACAAATACTACAAAAAGCTTCTAATTAATTATGTTCCCAATTTCTTCTGTTTACTCGTCTGATTGATTTTTGTGTTATTTAAAATGGTTGTCATATATTTGCGATAGGTATTTGTACATGTTTTGTAACGATAAAATTGCACCAAACATATTCGCATTTTCAGCCGTGGGGGCGTTATAATGTGACGGTCAATCCCACTATTCGTTGGTAAAAGAGTAGCCTAAGAGTTGGCGGTGGATGGTGATGATATTTGCCTTCCCTCTAGTCTTACACGATTAAATTAGGGACGGCTAGCGCAGATAGCCCTCTGCGTAGATTTATGCGAAATTCAAAAGAAACTTAATAAAAAATCAAAATAAACCCGGTAAAGAATATATCTACTTAAGTATGCTGTTTTTCATTATAACTGACTTAAGTGTTTCATAGTAGAAATACACTATATGATACTAATTATTTTAAAAATAATGGTTCAATCGAAAGTTTAGTGATGGGTAATTATTTAATTTTTTTTCGATACTTTCACTAGTACAGAGATACCTATGGTTGGCTGGCTCTCTACATACAATTTTATGGGTGTGTTTTCTTATAGTAAAACTACAGGGAACTATGTCTAGCGTGGGGGATTGAACCCTCGATTTTAACGTTGTAAATCCGTACACTTACAGCTCTCCCAGCGGATACCGATTTTAACCTTCCACTACGGCCCGGCATGGCCAAGCGTGTTAAGGCGTGCGACTCGTAATCTGAGAGTCGCGGGTTCGTATCCCCGTCGCGCCAAATGTGCTCGCCCTTTCAGCCGTGGAGGCGTTGTAATGTGACGGTCAATCCCACTATTCGTTGGTAAAAGAGTAGCTTAGTTTAGCAGTGTAAGACTAGAGGGAAGGCAGCTAGTTATCACCACCAACTCTTGGGCTACTCTTTTACCAACGAATAGTGGGATTGACCGTCACATTATAACACTTCCACAACTGAAAGGGCAAGTGTTTGGCGCGACGGGGATGCGAACCCGCGATCCTCAGATTACAAGTCGCACGCCTTAACCCATCTGGCCGGCTTATATTAGGTAAAGAACAACTTTTTCAGACGACTTTGCCAACTGAAAATATGTTCTTACAATGTACAATCTTGTATCAAATATTCACAAGCTGCCTTATTTAAAGTTATTCTATATTGTAAATAAAATTTAAGCTAGTTCAAAATGAAACAGTTGTTGTCTGAGTAACTTATGATATTAATAATACCGTAACCATATGCCTAGTGAAAGCTTCTTATGTTAAGGTACTAGCGTACATGTTTCAAAAGTGTGCTATTAATCTAAACCCATAATATTTAACAGGAAACTAAAATTATGGTTGGTTCACAACAATATACCAACAAGGAATTTTATACGAAATATCTCACCCTTTTTAATTCTACCAGAGTGAAATTAACTACAGATGTTTTTAATGTTCTTTCATAATTAATAATCTACATCCAAAAAGTAATTTGATTATTACGAGAACTCAATGAAATTCCTACAGAGATCCAACTAGCTTTCAATGAGATTCATACTGAAATCTGTTTCGCCCAAAGCTACAAGAGGGTTATCTGCGCTAGCCGTCCCTAATTTAGTAGTGTAAGACTAGAGGGAAGGCAGCTAATTATCACCACCCCCCCGCCAACTCTTGAGCTACTCTTTTACCAACGAATAGTGGAATTGACCATAACATTATGACGTCCTCACCCTGAAAAGGCGAACATGTTTGGTGCGACGAGGATTTGAACCCGCCACTCTCGGATTACGAGTCGAGTGCCTTAACCACCTGGTCATGCCGGGCCGGAATTTTTATGGACTTCTGTTGTTTCTAGTTTAGCTTTCATTTCAAGTTTTGAAGAATTTGTAAGATTGTTCTTCGATTGAATTAGTCTTCAACTGGATGCCTATAAAAATAAATGGGATATAGCCCAAATTTCTTATTGGCTTTTATTTACTTTCCAATTGGATTCCTATTAGGTCGTATAGCAATGTTGAGCGACATTTAAAATATGAGGAATAGTTGCTTCGGACCAGTTGTTGTTTTATTTTAAGCAAGTGTACCGTTACAGAGATTGAATGTTACAATCACGTGCCTCACTTACTTTTACCAACACACACATGTGAAAAACTCGATTACGTTTTGAAGACTGTATCGCTTTCGTCAGTTCTAGTTATAATTAAATATGCACTTGAAATACATGCTACTTATTTTTAGATACTTGTTAATTGTGTTTTCTTATAGCAAAGCCACATCGGGCTATCTGCTGAGCCCACCGAGGGGAATCGAACCCCTGATTGTAGCGTTGTAAATCCGAAGACATACCGCTGTACTAGCGGGGGGCACTTGTTAATTAACAAACTGTTTAAAAAACTTCCGATTATTGTAAATGTTTATATAGAGATATATTACTTTAATGAGAATTATTTAAGAAAAGAGAATAATTCGTGCATTCATTCAAAAAGTATATTTGTTTACATAACTAGCTAATTACGTTATTTACAAATGGGGGAGAAGCCTTGAATAATCTTTACAAAACCAGAAGTATTATTTGTAACATATTTACTGTTACACATTTATTTTAATATCCATGTTTATTTTAGTTTAATGCATGTAACGTATATTGTGAAACGTGTATTGCGCAAGTCTCGCATGTTCTCTAAATTTGTAGAAGCTTCTTGAGTGTAAGAATCAATAATACATGTTTTATGAAAATACTAATGTATTTTCTAATATTGTTGAATGTACTAGAATCATGCCTAATGAGTATAAAAGGTTTTGTTTGTTTGTTATTAAGCATAAACTGCACAAAAGGGGTATCTGCGCTCTGCCCACCACGAGCATGGAAACCCGATTTCTTGTGGTATAAGTCTGCAAACACACCACTGTGCAACTGGGGGGAGGGGCAGTATAGACGGTAGCTATTACAACATGTGGATAACGTAGAATATTTTTTGTTCGTTATACTATAGGCCTGGGAAGCAATAATTGTAAAAACGCTTATTAATAGAAAACTACAGACACTTGACCAAGAACTTTTGTAGATTTCAGACATTACAAACTTTAGTGAATAAACTTCGAACGTTAGTATTACTGCGACAACATTAGATATTTTCGTAGGGAAATAACTTATACGTGAAGATGCTAGGTAGCTTCACTTCAAATGAAGTGTATCTGTGTATCAACATAGGATTCATTCGCTCATCTTGAACCGTCGATAAAATTTTCAGTTCCAGACCAGATAGAAAAAAAGACTTATTGTTTGTAAGTTTGTGAAACTTTTGTATATAAATCATAATTTATAATAACCGTTACGATAAATTTCATTAATTGTTAATATATTAAAATATATTTGTGTTAAGGAAGAAAATTGTGTTTACTGATCTTGTTGGCAAATATCATAAATTTGATACATACTGATATTCAATTAACTTCTAAATTAAAATTAAAATCTCCGACTATTTGAAATCGTGATATGTAACGTATGTAATGTAATTAGTCGGAGACTCGTCCGAGATAAATAATAAAACGTAATATATTAAGTATGTTTTTTATTTTTACAACTTTATTAGAATATGTTTTAGGCCTGGCATGGCCTAGCGCGTTAAGGCGTGCGCTTCGTAATCTGAGGGTCGCGGGTTCGCGCCCGAGTCGCGTCAAACATGCTCGCCCTCCCAGCCGTGGGGGCGTTATAATGTTACGGTCAATCCCACTATTTGTTGGTAAAAGAGTAGCCCAAGAGTTGGCGATGGGTGGTGATGACTAGCTGCCTTCCCTCTAGTCTTACACTGCTAAATTAGGGACGGCTAGCACAGATAGCCCTCGAGTAGCTTTGTGCGAAATTCCAAACAACAACAGAATATGTTTTACGTTTTGATAAAATGAGTCAGAATCAGTGATGTTGTGCTAAAATTCAGCAGTGACGATTCGTCACGATCTCAGAACAGTTAATTATAAAATTTGTTATTTAATATGGTTATTATGTTCACAAATATAAATATCGTTTTCACAAATTAATGAGAAATTCCTAAGTTATTTATAAATATATATTACTGTAAGACAGCAGTCCATGCAACAGTATAAATGTTCCCCATTAGAGACATGATGACAATTCCTGTGAATCAGCGGTACGCTTACAGAATTTCAACACATCTTAGATTAGACCCCCACTATTTGGTGGACGGAGCTGTAATAGCTCATTTGTGTAACTTTGCACTGACAAAAAAAAAGAACATATTTCAATATACGGGTGAAGAAAAGAGGATATAGCTAATTTGAATAACCGGATTTTCGTTATCTTTAATGGAAATACGTATGAAGTTGGCTACTGAGTCTGTTGATGAAGCTCAGGCCATCGCTTTTAGCCGCATGCTCCCAAGAAATTAAGATCATTATAAACATCATGACAGAATGAAAGTGTAATGAATATATGAAATTTACGATACATTTTTATGTTCTACTTTTGTTTATTTTGTGCTACGAATGTAACATTCCATTTTTTGAAAAATACTACGACTACGTGTCTGAAGTAGGAGTCTCTAAACCTGAAAATGTTATTTTTTTTAGTATTTGTTCACATACGTAGCAGTGTAGCTAAGCCTACATTTCTTGTACCGTAAGATAATTTGGACTGGCTTCATTCTGCTTGTGGGGGTTTCTTTTGTTTTGAAACACTGACCTAAAGTGACAGATTCTGATAACCTTTTTCACGTATACAATCTTTAAACATTAACCCTACAGGTGACATGAAATACTGTAAACATTTAAATTTTTATTACTGATATTTCGTAACATTTGTTCGAACAAACTCTCGTAAATTTAATTAGGCCTAACGACATTTGCCACACAGAAGTGTTTGTAGCTCTAACATTTAATATTTTATATCAACGAAAATTGAAATCTTGACTTTTCAATGCCATAAACGTACGAATGGCTAGTACGGTCTGAGAAGAATAAGTAGAGAAAGGTTTGTTTGTTTTTATAGCAAAGCCACATTGGGCTGTCTGCTGAGTCCACCAAAGAGAATCAAACTGATTTTAGCGTTGTAAATCCGAAGGCTTACCGCGGTATCAGCGGGGAATAGTAAAGAAAGGATGACCACTGAATGCATACAGTTGACATTATGATGAAATACCTTATCTCACGACTTGTGTAATATTTACCCTTCTTGCTTTTTGCTCTCTTGAAAGCATTTAAAAATACTCCAAAATTATGTCATAAAAACTTTCTAAAGCGAATGGAGAGTCAAAAAGGTTACATTCAAAGGGATGCTGGTAACTGTTTTCCTCCAGCATAAACAAACCCTAAATAGTCATGAAGAGGAACCGTAACTAGCCGAATTTAAGCCCTTTTTACTCGGGACTTAGAACAGGGGAAGAAGTTATCATTAGTCATCATCTTTGATGTCCTCTGGTAAAACAAGGATAATATTACGGATTTCAGGGTCGACTCCCTACTGTGGACACAACAGATAGCCCAAAGCAGATTCGCTCTACAAGAAACAAATAGTGACTTTGATAGCAAAGCTGGATCTTTATTTGTCACCTGTAGCTGAAATAAAAATGTTCATGAGTTTCTCTTTGATGATGTTTGTTTTTTTCCGAGCACTTAGAGGAGAGGAAGAAGTGCTCGTGAGATTTTGTGAAAATTTGTTGATTCAAAAAGTTAATAAAGTTTGATACCTTCAGATTTTTATTCCATCAAATTATTTTTACTTCGTTTTTATTACGCTATTGGCTACAGTACTTTAAGGTTCATACTTTTCTGCCATATGCATGTAGTAAGAAATATTTGTACTTACATATGAAGGTGTATCTATATATATACATGTAGAAAGGAATTATTTCTGACTATACATATATATATATATGTATCTATTTATCTACGTATGTAACAACAAATTGTGCGTAATTATATATGTATGTGTATCTATCTATATACACATGTAGTAAGGAATTGTTTGTAATTATATATGTACCTTACCTATCTCGTTTTTGTTTGTAATTATATATGTACCTTACCTATCTCGTTTTATATATATATATATATCTGTATAAATGAATTCTTTCTAATGATATATGTGTCTTTACATATGTATATATATATATGTATATAAAGTACGGAATTTTTGTAATTATATATGTATGTGTAGCTCTCTATCTATATGTATATATGTGTGTAGTAAGGAATTGTTTAAAATTATCTGTGTAAGTGTATCGATCTAAGTATATATATGTAGTAAGGAATTGTTTGTTATTAGTTATGTATGTGATCCTATCTATATATATATATATATGAAGGTATTATTTGTAATTATAGAGGTATGTGTAGCTATCAACATCTGTATGTATATATATGTACTAAAGAAATCTTTGTAATTATTTATTTATGTGTACCTATCAATATGTATGTATATATATATATGATTTAAAGAATTATTTATATATATATATATATATTTGTAGTAAAGAATTTTTTATAAATATATATGTATGTGTATCTATCTATGTATATATATTTGTTTTAAGAATTGTTTGCAATTATATATGTATGTGCAGATATATGCATGTAGTAAGATATTGTTTGTATTTATATAAGTATCATATCTATCTATATATATGTGAATGAAGGAGTTGTTTCTAATTAGATATCTATTTGTACCTCTGTATATATATGTGTGGGTATGAAGGAGTTGTTTCTAATTAGATATCTATGTGTACCTCTATAACTATGTGTGGGTATGAAGGAGTTGTTTCTAATTAGATATCTATTTGTACCTCTGTATATATATGTGTGGGTATGAAGGAGTTGTTTCTAATTAGATGTCTATGTGTACCTCTCTATATATATGTGTGGGTATGAAGGAGTTGTTTCTAATTAGATATCTATGTGTACCTCTCTATATATATGTGTGGGTATGAAGGAGTTGTTTCTAATTAGATATCTATGTGTACCTCTCTATATATATGTGTGGGTATGAAGGAGTTGTTTCTAATTAGATATCTATGTGTACCTCTCTATATATATGTGTGGGTATGAAGGAGTTGTTTCTAATTAGATATCTATGTGTACCTCTCTATATATATATGTGTGGGTATGAAGGAGTTGTTTCTAATTAGATGTCTATGTGTACCTCTGTATATATATGTGTGGGTATGAAGGAGTTGTTTCTAATTAGATATCTATGTGTACCTCTCTATATATATGTGTGGGTATGAAGGAGTTGTTTCTAATTAGATATCTATGTGTACCTCTCTCTATATATATGTGTGGGTATGAAGTTGTTTCTAATTAGATGTCTATGTGTACCTCTGTATATATATGTGTGGGTATGAAGGAGTTGTTTCTAATTAGATGTCTATTTGCACCTCTGTATATATATGTGTGGGTATGAAGGAGTTGTTTCTAATTAGATATCTATGTGTACCTCTGTATATATATGTGTGGGTATGAAGGAGTTGTTTCTAATTAGATGTCTATGTGTACCTCTGTATATATATGTGTGGGTATGAAGGAGTTGTTTCTAATTAGATATCTATGTGTACCTCTCTATATATATATGTGTGGGTATGAAGGAGTTGTTTCTAATTAGATATCTATTTGTACCTCTATATATATATATGTGGGTATGAAGGAGTTGTTTCTAATTAGATGTCTATGTGTACCTCTCTATATATATATGTGTGGGTATGAAGGAGTTGTTTCTAATTAGATGTCTATGTGTACCTCTGTATATATATGTGTGGGTATGAAGGAGTTGTTTCTAATTAGATATCTATGTGTACCTCTCTATATATATGTGTGGGTATGAAGGAGTTGTTTCTAATTAGATATCTATGTGTACCTCTCTATATATATATGTGTGGGTATGAAGTTGTTTCTAATTAGATGTCTATGTGTACCTCTGTATATATATGTGTGGGTATGAAGGAGTTGTTTCTAATTAGATGTCTATTTGTACCTCTGTATATATATGTGTGGGTATGAAGGAGTTGTTTCTAATTAGATATCTATGTGTACCTCTGTATATATATGTGTGGGTATGAAGGAGTTGTTTCTAATTAGATGTCTATGTGTACCTCTGTATATATATGTGTGGGTATGAAGGAGTTGTTTCTAATTAGATGTCTATGTGTACCTCTCTATATATATATGTGTGGGTATGAAGTTGTTGTTTCTAATTAGATATCTATTTGTACCTCTATATATATATATGTGGGTATGAAGGAGTTGTTTCTAATTAGATATCTATTTGTACCTCTGTATATATATGTGTGGGTATGAAGGAGTTGTTTCTAATTAGATGTCTATGTGTACCTCTGTATATATATGTGTGGGTATGAAGTTGTTGTTTCTAATTAGATATCTATTTGTACCTCTATATATATATATGTGGGTATGAAGGAGTTGTTTCTAATTAGATATCTATTTGTACCTCTCTATATATATGTGTGGGTATGAAGGAGTTGTTTCTAATTAGATATCTATTTGTACCTCTATATATATATATGTGGGTATGAAGGAGTTGTTTCTAATTAGATGTCTATGTGTACCTCTCTATATATATATGTGTGGGTATGAAGTTGTTGTTTCTAATTAGATATCTATTTGTACCTCTATATATATATATGGGTATGAAGGAGTTGTTTCTAATTAGATATCTATTTGTACCTCTGTATATATATGTGTGGGTATGAAGGAGTTGTTTCTAATTAGATGTCTATGTGTACCTCTGTATATATATGTGTGGGTATGAAGGAGTTATTTCTAATTAGATGTCTATGTGTACCTCTATATATATATATGTGGGTATGAAGGAGTTGTTTCTAATTAGATATCTATTTGTACCTCTCTATATATATGTGTGGGTATGAAGGAGTTGTTTCTAATTAGATATCTATGTGTACCTCTGTATATATATGTGTGGGTATGAAGGAGTTGTTTCTAATTAGATATCTATGTGTACCTCTCTATATATATGTGTGGGAATGAAGGAGTTATTTCTAATTAGATGTCTATGTGTACCTCTATATATATATATGTGGGTATGAAGGAGTTGTTTCTAATTAGATGTCTATGTGTACCTCTGTATATATATATGTGGGTATGAAGGAGTTGTTTCTAATTAGATATCTATGTGTACCTCTCTATATATATGTGTGGGTATGAAGGAGTTGTTTCTAATTAGATATCTATGTGTACCTCTCTATATATATATGTGTGGGTATGAAGGAGTTGTTTCTAATTAGATATCTATTTGTACCTCTGTATATATATGTGTGGGTATGAAGGAGTTGTTTCTAATTAGATGTCTATTTGTACCTCTGTATATATATGTGTGGGTATGAAGGAGTTGTTTCTAATTAGGTATCTATGTGTACCTCTGTATATATATGTGTGGGAATGAAGGAGTTATTTCTAATTAGATATCTATGTGTACCTCTCTATATATATGTGTGGGTATGAAGGAGTTGTTTCTAATTAGGTATCTATGTGTACCTCTGTATATATATGTGTGGGAATGAAGGAGTTATTTCTAATTAGATGTCTATGTGTACCTCTGTATATATATGTGTGGGTATGAAGGAGTTGTTTCTAATTAGATATCTATTTGTACCTCTGTATATATATGTGTGGGTATGAAGGAGTTGTTTCTAATTAGATGTCTATGTGTACCTCTCTATATATATGTGTGGGTATGAAGGAGTTGTTTCTAATTAGATATGTATGTGTACCTCTGTATATATATGTGTGTGTATGAAGGAGTTGTTTCTAATTAGATATGTATGTGTACCTCTGTATATATATGTGTGTGTATGAAGGAGTTGTTTCTAATTAGATATGTATGTGTATCTATCTATATATGTACATGAAGTAAGGAAATTTTGTAATTATATATGTGTGTGTACCTATTTATCTATACATATATATATAGTATTGTTTATGTTTATATATGTATGTGTATATTTCTATATATATGTGTGTGTGTAGTAAGGAATTGTTTTATATTACATACGTATGTGTAGTTATCTATATATATATACATATATATGTACTAAACAAATCTTTGTAATTATATATGTGTAAAAACGACTGGTATGGATTGAGAAAATTCAATGTCGAGGAGCGAACAACGTTTGGACCTGCTTCGGTCATCGTCAGGTTCAGAAAGAAAGAAAGAGGTAACTGACCGATAGCTGACCACATGTTTGAAGGGGGTTGTGTAATTGAGTGTGGGAATTTAGAGGGCGTGCTTAAATATTTGATTATATTTATTAATATACGTATAAAGGTGATCCTTTATATTGTTTTATTTTGGGTTTAAGTTGTTGTATAAGTAAGGCTTCTTTAATTTTGCGTTTGTTTATGTTTGTTTCTTTATTTAATATTTTGGTGTTTTTTATGGTTATGCTGTGTTTGTTTGATTTGAAGTGTTCGAAAACGTGTGAAGGTGACTTTTTGTGTTATTTGAATCTGGTTTCCGTTTTTCTACTTGTTTCTCCAATATAGATGTCGTGGCAGTTATCACATTGTATTTTATAAATAATGTTGGTGTGATATTTGTCAGTGTAGTTTTTAGATAGTATAGACCTTAGTTTTGAGCCTGGTTTTTGAATAAATTTGGTATTAACAGGAATGTCATATTTTGTTACTAGTTTTTGCCAAATGTTGGTTATTTTTTTGCCGATGTTGGGAATATATCGTATACAGCAGTATATGGTTTCGTAATTTTTGATTCGTGAGATATATTTACTTTTGTTAGTTGATTTTGCTTTATGTCTAGGTGTGTGCGTATAATGTTTTCTAAAGTTTGTGGGGGAAACTTATTGATGTTGATGAAGTATTGTTTTATTTTGTCTAATTCATTGTTAATTTTATCTGGTGAGCATAGTTTTGTGGCTGTGTTTATTTGGTTTCTTAGTATGTTGAGTTTTTGTTTTGTTTCATGTGCTGAGTCCCAAGGAATGTATAGTCCAGTATGGGTGATTTTTCGGTGGATTTCTGTTTTAAATTGTGTATGGGTTGTTGTAATTTTGAGGTTAAGAAATGATATTTGATTGCTTTCTTCCTGTTCACATGTGTAGTTAATGTTGGGATGTATAGAGTTAATGTGATTGAAAAAATTAAGTGTGTGTTCTGTAGATGTAAATCCCGCAACCGTGTCATCTACATATCTGTTCCAGTATAGTGGTGGATGTAATGCTGTGTTAATTGCGTGTGTTTCAACTTGTGTCATAAAATATTGACTAGAACTGGTGATACTGGGTTGCCCATGCTTAGGCCATTTGTTTGTATATAGTTTTGGTTGTTGAACATGAAGTTTGTCTTTATCGTGGTGAATTCTATAAGGGTTGCTAATTAAAGAAGCCTTACTTACACAACAACTCAAGCCCAAAATAAACCAATACAAAGGAACACCTTTATACCAATATTAACAAATATAATCATACACTAAGCACGCCCTCTACATTCCCACACTCAATTACACAACCCCCTTCAAACATGTGGTCAGCTATCGGTCAGTTACCTCTTTCTTTCTTTGTGAACCTGACGATGACCGAAGAAGGTCGAAACGTTGTTCGCTCTTCTATGTAAAATATTTTCTCAACCCAAACGAGCCGTTTTTGCATATAAATTTCTCAACAAGTGGGTTTCTCGACATCACTGATTAGGTCAAAACATTGTTCGCTCCTCTACATATAATTTTCTGAACGCATACCAGCCGCTTTTACATATCTATTTTCTCTACAAATGGGTTTTCTCGTCATCACGGAAGTCTTTGTAATTATTTATTCATGTGTACCTATCAATTTATATATATATATATACACACACTGCTGGCCAAAATCTTAAGACCAATTAACATAAAGAAAAAATATTCATTTGTCGTTGTTAGACTAAACCACTTATTTGAGTAGAGCTTCGAAAGATGAAAATAAGAAAAGGGAAAATAAAAATAAACTTTTTTAGCATTTAATAGGGAAAATGTGAACACTATGAAAGTAGCCTGAATACTAGCTGATAAAAAGTTTAAGACCATATCAAAAAGAAGTCCTAAACAGGGTAGAAAATGCCCAACAAGACGTCTCAGTCGTGAGTTGCACGGCCGTCATTGCAAATAACTTCAAACATTTGCTTTGGTGTGGTAGGTATAAGCGTTTCCAGAAGGCTGGCTGGAATGTTATTCCAAGTGGTGAAGACGGCTTCACGAAGATTATGTGCTGTTTGGAATTGACGTCCATTTCTATAGACTTCCCTCATCATCCACCCCCAAACATTTTCAGTGGGGTTCCGTTTGGGCAAACATGCTGGATGGTCCAAAAGAATCACGCTATTCGCCATGAAAAAGTCCTGTGGGCATTGTAGATTGCAGCATTGTCTTGCTGAAAGATCCAGTCATTTCCACACAAGCGAGGGCTTTCAGTCAATAAGGATGCTCTTTCCAACATGCCAATGTAGCCAGCTGCTGTTTGACGCCCCTGTATAACCTGAGGCTCCATCGCTCCATGGAAGGAAAAAGCACCCCAGATCATGATGGAACCTCCCCCACTATGTCGCGTAGAAAATGTCTCCGGTGGGATATCCTTATCGTGCCAGTAACGTTGGAAGCCATCTGGACCATCCAGGTTAAATTTTTTTCTCATCAGAAAACAAAACCTTCGTCCACTTTTCTACGTCCCATGTTTGGTGCTTCTTAGCAAAGTTTAACCGAGCTGTTTCGTGGTGTGGAAGGAAGTGTGGCATTTGAAGACGTTTACGGTTTTTAAAGCCTTTCTCTCGTAGATGCCGTCCTATTGTTCTTCAGCTGCATTCTGCGTCTGTAAGGGCCTTAATTTGGTTCGACGATCGGATGGAGTCTTGCCGAACAACCCGCCGAATCCTTCTGCTCAATGCCGGAGACATTTTCTTGGGCCGACCACTTGAAATTCTCGTTCCGTATCCCTCAGGGTCTTTCAAGAAATTTGCAACAGCAGTTTTATTACGCCCAATCTCATCAGCGATGGCACATTGAGAGAGACCTTGCTTTAGCAGCTCGACAATTCTGCAACATTCAAACTCTGTCAACTTTTAGCCTTAGCCATGTTTTTTACCCAACGTAACACAGGAGATGTTGACAACGTTAATGCTTGAACACAAATAACTCAATTTCGTTACGTGTTTACCGATTAACGCTTCGTTTCAGTATGGTCTTTACTTTTGACCAGCTAGTATTTAGGCTAATTTCATAGTGTTCACATTTTCCCTATTAAATGGTAAAAGTTTTATTTTTATTTTCCTTTTCTTATTTTCATCTTTCGAAGCTCTAATCAAATTAGTGGTTGAGTCTAACAACGCAAAATGCATATTTTTTTCTTCATGTTCATTGGCCTTAAGATTTTGGCCAGCAGTGTATACATATCTAGTGAGCAATTGTTTGTAATTGTCTATGTATGTTTATCTATCTGTGTACAGATATGTGTAGTAAGGAATTGTTTGGAATTATATATCTCCGTGTATTTATCTATCTATCTATCTATATATATATATATTAAGGTATTGTTTGTAATTATATATGTATGTATGTGTAGCTATCAACATATACACACATATGTCCTGAGAAATTGTTTGGAATTATATATCTCTGTGTATCTATTTATCTATCTATATATATATATATATATATATGTTCTAAAGAAATCTTTGTATTTATTTATTTATGTGTACCTATCAGTATATATATATATACTGATATCAGTATATATATATATATATATTTATATGTGCTAAGAAATTCTTTGTAATTGTAGATGTATGTGTACCTATCTAGATATATATATATATTTGTAGTAAGGAATTGTTTATAATTATATATGAATGTGTATGTATCTATGTGTATATATGTAGTAAGGAAATCTTTGTAATTACATATGTATGTATACCTTTATATATATGTACTAAGGAAATCTTTGTAATTACATATGTATGTGTAACTTATCAATATATATTTTGATATTAAGAAAGCAACTGTTTGTAATTATATGTGTATGTTTATTGATCTGTATACAGGTATGTCTAGTAAGGAATTGTTTCTAATTATATATGTACATGTATCTACCTCTCTCTATATATATGTATTAAGGTATTGTTTGTAATTATATATGTAGCCATACCTATCTATATATATAAATATATGTGTATTAAGGAATTGTTTTTAATTATATATGTATGTGTATCTATCTATTTATATATATGTAGCAAGGAATTGTTTGTAATTTTATATGTATCTGCACCAGTCTATATATATATATATATGTAATAAGGGATGGTTTCTAATTATATATGTTTGTTGTTATACATGTATGTGTATTTATATATATGTATGTGGTAAGTTGTTTATAATAATATATCTGTGTGTACCTATCTTGATATATATGGACTGAGAAATTCTTTGTAATTATATATGTACCTTCCTACATATATATTTACTGTAAATTTTTTGTAGTTTTATATGTATGTGTTTCTATCTTTATCTATATATAGCTATATATGTACTAGGTAATTCTTTGTAATTTTATATATATATGTAGTAAGGAATTTTTTGTAGTTATAAAGGTATGGCTACCTATTTATATATATGCTTGCAGTAGCGAATTGTTTGTAATTATATATGTATGTGTGTCTATCTATATATATATGTATGTGCCATGGAATTATATAAGTTAGTATACCTATCCATATATATTTGTAGTAATTAATTATTTGTCATTATACATGTATATGTGTCTATTTGTATATATGTATGTAGTAAGGATATTTTGTGATTATATGTATATACGTGTATCTCTTTATATATATATATGCACCATGGAATTATTTGTAATTATGTGTGTGTGTGTCTATCTTTATATATGTATGTAGTAAGGATTTTTTTGCAATTATATATGTATGTGCAACTATTTATATGTATATATATATATATGCACTAAGGAACTGTTTGTAATTATACATGTATTTGTTATAACATAACTATCTACCAATCTAGACAGGTTGTAGGTTATAAGTGTAAGTAATTATAACATAACTATCTACCAATCTAGATAGGTTGTAGGTTATAAGTGTAAGTAATTATAACATAACTATCTACCAATCTAGATAGGTTGTAGGTTATAAGTGTAGGTAGTTACGACATAACTATATACAAATCCAGATAAGTTGTAGGTTATAAGTGTTGTTTGTAGACATCACAACATTATAATGTTGCATGTAGTTATCACTGTCAGGTAACCATTCTACTGCACAAATCCAGAAAACGTACAGTATCAGTTTGCTCTACTAACAAGTTTCCATGATGATTACCAGAATGCAACTTGTAAGATACTTTAGTGAAATTCGAAGATTACCAGGGCTCATGTTATAGATTATTAAAGTTTTAGGTTACTAGAATCTATCTTCCATGTTCCAGGTTACTATTATTACTTGTGAATGTAATAAATGAATGTTACATAGTTGAAAGAGTCCAATTGTAACTAATTTGGTTTTACAGGTAGATGAATAATATAATCTATTTCGCTGCTCTTACAGACGAGTTTAGTAAACTTGCAGTTGACATATAGTTCAAAACTTACCTAAGTTATTAAGATCTGAAAACACACACACAACCCTGCATCACAATTATAATTCTGTAAGCTTATAACGCTAGAAAACGATATTTTGATACCCTTGTTGTGCAGAGCACAGATAGCCCTTTGTTTAGTATTTAACAAGAAGTACACAAAGAATAGTTATTTTTCAACTCTGAAATGTTTGCATCCTTCTAGGTTATATTTTAATTGTTTTAGTTTAACTGTCAGCTAGAGGGCGTATGACGCTAAGATATCCAGTAATTTCGATTAATATTTAGAAGTGGGACAGATACAAATACAGTTAATTAACTGAACTAGCAGAGAATCAGTCCGTCTTGTCTTCTATTGGTAGAGTACCAAATTTAGTAGATTATTTGGATCAGTGTTAGTTAACTCGTATATCCAGTTATTCTATAGATCAGCTGTGAAACTGTATTAGTTTATTTATACGTTATCTTATTACACTTAACCTGGTGTTTTGAACGTCATTTGTAAACGTAGGCCTGTAAGTTACATTAATGCATATCGTTTTAGAAAACCTATTGAAAAATAAACTAATTCGCTATATTCTTGCAATGAACTGGACTTAAAATTATTTTCACCATATGATTGACAAGAACCAGCCCAACAAAAGAATAACGTTACTTACACTATTTTGTTTGTTCTATCTTTTGCTAACTTAAGTTTACAACAATGAGTGTGGCATCAAGGAATATATTATATATTTTCTTCTATTCCCATTGTTAACACACTGTGTTTAATTCTTTGGATGGTTTATTCAGGTAGAAATTTTGTGCCCGTTCTAAAATCTTAACGAATTCAACGTCTTTTTGGCACACTACTCCACTTACTAGACTGTACAATTAATAGAATTGTAGCGCTCTTCTTTTGTTTGCAAGTTCATTCACATTATCCAGTGAAAATCCAGTCCACGTAAACTATACAGAATGAGTGTATTTCCTCTAACGTTTATATAAGCGTGAACACTTGTACACTGTTGTAAATTATTGTAGGTTTACGTTAAAATTAGCTAAATAGCGCAAAAGAAATAAACTTACTCGTACAAATTGATTTAAAACTCTCACTTCACAAATATCTCGTGTGTTTGTTTGTTTTTTAATTTTGCTTCGAACGTAGAAGAAAAAATTGACGTCGAATTAAAACTTGCTAATCATTCTAGGCCTATCTTAACATAATTAACCCTTTGTACCTCAGAACGGCTGATGTGGGTATTAACACTTTTATTGATAAGCAGAGAACAATCTTTCCACCTTCCTAGGTCATCTTCAGGTTAACAAAGCTTGTTAACCTTTTATTACATTTTTATTTCAAGTGTATTTTTCGTCATCAAAAAATAGTTTAGCTAATATACAAATTTCAACTAATTTATAATAACGTAAAAAAAGATTAGTGCCAGATAAATATATCTTATTATTCAAACACTCCTAAAAGTTCCAATTAAACAAAGACTGTTTGGAATAATCATCTACAAACATAAAAAGTCTCACATTTTTAAGATCTTGGACAGCTACAGTTGTGAAATATGACTTTTACAAATGTTTATTGAACAAATAACAAATATACAATAATGCGTTTTTTAAGCTTTTACCGACAAATAGCACTAACGAATTATTCCAAAATATGATGAAAACATGAGAATAAGTGTAATGAGGTCACTAGAATAGACTTAGTTCACTAGTAACATTGGATAAGTCAACACCTTTGTAAGTAACCCTAGATAAGTCAACACCTTTGTAACAGGTGTTAAGTCGAACTTGCTACCTTGAACTTAAATTGGAGTAATATTGCTGAGTAACAGATGTAAGGGGCTTTAGAGCCGCCCATGAATATCATAAACTAAAGATTATAGAAACAACAAAATGAACCTTAAACAACGACCGACAATTCGAGACATGGGGTGTGCGGAAGTTGGGAGTGAGCTCACTGATAAATGTGTACCCTTCTAAGAAGAATGCTTCACATAAATAAGGAACAGCTGTACATAAAAGATCGTTAAATCGAACATGAGTACCTAATCCGTTAGCATGCCGTCTCGTCAATCACTATCGTCTGTCTGTGAACCTTGGGTTAATTAAAAAAACAACTGATGTATAGGTCGGTGGTGAACATTCACACATTTTTTTCAACTGAAATGGGATATCTGTAACTTTTTTATTTACTGTTTCGTGTAACTGTGTAGATTAATTTGAATATATTTTAAAATAGGAATTCAAACAATTGTTTTATTGGAATTTTCTGCACCATAATAAAACTACCATAGAGGAAAATAAAAGTCATTCCGAATGATAATAAATATGCTTCATTTCAAACATTTTACAAATGCGGCTTTATTAGGGCTAGTAGCAGTGGCGAAACCTTGGTTAAAATAAAACGTTTTTGTCTGGAGTGCAAAGATCTTTTTTTAACGTTATTGCAAAATGTCTAAATCAATAGAAATTCTGAAAAATAATTAATTAATTAAAGCATGGTTTCACGAACGTTCCATGAGGTGTACAATGTGCCATTATGAACATTTCTTCAGAACTTAGCTGATACTAAAACTAGCCATTTCTGGCTCCCAAACTATCTAACTTGACACTTGTTGAATCTTAACCTGTCTGACTGGCTGACTCCCACCGTAGCTGATCCTCACTGTCTCCAGATCCCACCGTAGCTGTGGCCCGACAAAGCCAGACAGTTAAGGCACTCGTCTCGTAATCCGAGGGCCACGGGTTCGAATTCCCGTCGTACCAAACATGCTTGCCCTTTCAGTCGTGGGAGTGTTATAATGTTTCGGTCAATCCCACTATTCGCTGGTAAAAGAGTTGGCGGTGGACGGTGATGACTTCCCTCTGGTGTTACACTGCTAAAGTAGGAACAGCTAGTGCAACTGAACCTTCGTGTAGCAAAATTCAAAAACAAATAAACATATCAACCTGCATCTGCTCCTCAGCACAACTAACACTTAATGTAAGCAAGAGTTAACCTACACCTGGTCCTCAGCACAACTAACACTTAATGTAAGCTAGAGTTAACCTACACCTGGTTCTCAACGTATCTAACACTAATGTCAGACTGCGTATTATTTTATGATAAATGGGAACCATTAAAACAAAACCTTCAAGACATATTAACAACAGCTATAGTTAACAATATTCGTTCGTCCTATTGCATTACTGAATAAGATTCAGGTGTAAGAGTACAAGTGGTTTCGTATTAAACATTTAAATACGAAATATTTAATTTTATGTAATATAGTATTTATATCAAACAAATATTTGAATTACAAGTTGCATGAAAATTAAGCTATTTTCTTTCTTATTATAGCAATGCAATTAAAATATTCTTAAAAAAAGTAAAATGTTGAAACAGGAGCGAAAACATTAAACTGGTAAACATCTGCACAAATACTTGTAAACTTCTTTTATTAATTGTTTTTTTTAGTATTTGAAAACAAAAGCAATATATTTAAGTCTTCAAAGATTTCGCACAAGTCCACAACTAAAATAAACGGTTAGACAATGGGTTATTATTACAACAATATCAATATCAAATACCAACTTTTCAGATAATGCGTTATTATTACAACAGTAAAATAGCCAGACAGTCACCTTGATGTCAACTGGTTATTATTACAACAATATGATAACCAGTTAGTCACTTCGTATATTTTGAACGCTCTTGTAAAGTTTGATGTTCAGACATACTTTCTCACGTGACAGGATATACAACTGATTAGCTTGTGAGCTCCATCTCCTACGCGGCAGGTGTTCTCTTGGGTCTGAGGCCCTGTTCCAAACTCAATTCTTGAGTTGTAATTGTATACCAGTTTCTAATTGAGTGTGTTTTGTCAACCCCTGTAGCATTAATGTTAAAATTCCTTATATAACACAGAATATGAAATCTCAAATAATGTAGCTGTGGACTAAATAATACACTATGGTAGTAGAAATAATCATCGGTCTGTGTTTCTGACTATTAGAAGAGTTGGAACCGTAGTTTATTTATATTACTGTATAATATTTTTCTGACAGCTGTAATTTGATGTACGTCCTTCCATGGTGGGTCAGGTGTGGTTTTGTGTTTTTATGTGCTTGGACTTCGGAAATCGCATTCTATTGCTGAAAACACTCGTTTCGTACCTTTTGGTGTTGAGAAAGTCAAGTCTTAATATGTTATCGAATATTGGAGGGGAAGACTGGCTGTCTTTCCTCTGAATTACGGTTTACCAAAGTGTGAATATGTGAGCTGTGGTTGCCAGCAGTGTAAGACACAGTTTAGTTTATCTGTGGAAAATGAAAAGAACAAAACATATCTTCTAAAACGTAAATAAACATGGCCAGGTGGTCAGGACGCTCAACTCGTATTCTTAAGGTCGCAGGCTCGAATCCCCGCCTACACACCAAATATGCTCGCCCTTTCCTCATCGTAATGCAACGGCCAGTCTCAATATTCGTTAGTAAAAGAGTAGCCCAAGAGTTGGTAAGGCTGGTGATGACTAGGTGTCTTCCCTCTGGTATTACACTGCTAAATTAGGGATAGCTAGCGCAGATAGCCCTCCTGTAGCTTTGAGCGAAATTAAAAACAAACTAAACAATCTAAATAAAGAATGTGAGTTATTTAAAAATCGTACATTTTAATAGCCCCCGCCTATCGGGATCTTCCTTGTTAGTGTAATATAAGATGTGGACACCGAATTGCGTTTTGTATATTATTATTACAATTTCTAGGGATATTTTTGATGTAGAATGAAAGTTAGGATGATATCTTTAAACACATTGTAGCGTCACGAAAATGTTTGGATACAACTGCAGTTTAGTTAGGTGTATCACTTCGGAATTATAGACGTCTATGCACGAGTAATGCTCGCGAGGTTTTCTATGAAAATTCTGAAATAATTGACTATCATTTCAGAGTTCAACGGTAATATTTACCTAGAAAACGTTCCCCTAACGGTGTATTTTTTAATGTATTGGTAAAAAAAACTTTCAAAATGTTATTCATAAACCCATATCAAGTTAAGCAGCCCTATACAAATAATGACCAGTTTTCTTTCTTCAAGATATTTTTAAAAATTCGTATCACTTCGTAACTTGGTGTGTTTCTTTCCTTGAAGCTTCACACATATAATTTAACTTTTTAAATTATTCCCAATGAATGAACAAAACCACTAATATGATTTTAATGTCTATTATCGATACTATTTTAACTGTTTCACCTCCAGGCCTTATCTTAATATAACTCAAAAGTCCTGTTTATTCGATGACTCTGGATTAGCAGCTCATTTTTCTGACGAACTACACCTGCCTGGATTCAGTTACGGACAATGTTTCAGTCTCTACGAGTACAAGAGGAATCCAATAAATCTAATTACTAGAAGTTACAGAGGGCGTTTAAAGTAATAAAAAATAAAGAATTAGCGTAAAATCTCGGAAAAAGTAAATTCTAGTGATAATATTAACACTAAAAGAATAATAGTTGTAGTTTTCACTAGGTAAACTAATACAGATAACATGTGATTTGTGCGAAGGGTGTTTTGGACCTGAGTTCTAGAGCAAAGGGGATAAATTTCTCAGCTTATTTATTATTTTAAAACTGTTATGATATTCTAGTTACTAGTGATACCACCAGGTGTCACTAGTAACCAAAGTCCTAACACCGCTTGACTAGTTTAATCAACTTTAATAATTTGTAAAAAAAAGACGTTCTGAATAAAGACCCAAAAACTGAATAATTTAAGTAGCTATTGTAGTTTTCTATGCATTCGCGAAAGCCTACAAAATATTTCTCTCTCTCACACACACATTAGCACAGAGTTAATTATCAACATTTCATTCGTTTTAAAAATTCACCATCAAATATGAATCTTAGTTCAGTTGAACATAATACATTTTATTTATTTTTACCAAAATCATGAGCTTCAAATTTATATATTTCCATTCATGTTTATTTGATAAATAATTCGACGCGAAATATATATATCTATATAAATTGTTCAAACTGATTTTTAAAAAAAGTCTGACTTGCCACGATAAACATCCATAAATATTGAACGCAAAAATTGCACATGAGAAAAAACATAGTTGTTTTGATGACACACTTATAGATAGTTACATACTTAACAGATGAATATAAAACAGAGATATAAATGCAGATGTAAAAAACACTAGAGAGACACGAATCCCGGATTTTAGTGTTGTAACTTCGTAAACTCAACTTTACCACACAACAACGATGAGAAACAGTTTATTAGAAAGACATAAGTAAATATTTTACAATAGAAAAACCAGGACGCCAAACACAATGTTAAACAATCAAGTCACAGTAAAGTTATTACAGGTTTAACAAAATCTTGTACATTTGTTACTTACAGTAAAGTTATTACAGGTTTAACAAAATCTTGTACATTTGTTACTCACAGTAAAGTTATTACAGGTTTAACAAAATCTTGTACATTTGTTACTTACAGTAAAGTTATTACAGGTTTAACAAAACCTTGTACATTTGTTACTCACAGTAAAGTTATTACAGGTTTAACAAAATCTTGTACATTTGTTACTCACAGTAAAGTTATTACAGGTTTAACAAAATCTTGTACATTTGTTACTTACAGTAAAGTTATTACAAGTTTAACAAAATCTTGTACATTATTTTCAAATCAAACTAACTACATATATACATAAAATACATACAATTATTTTCCAATCACATTAGATACCTACAGAGGTAAAACAGGTATCATTATTTTGTAATCAAACTAACTACCTACACAGGTAAAATAGGTATCATTATTTTGTAATCAAACTAACTACTTACACAGGTAAAACTGGTATCATTATTTTGTAATCAAGCTAATTACCTACACAGATATCAGTTATTAGAATTTCTAATTAAACTAACTACCTACATAGATAAAACTCATATCATTATTTCTAATCACACTAACTGCCTACAGAGACAAAAGATATATCATTATTTTTTAATCAAACATACCAACTACAATGATAAAGTACATATAATTATTTTCTAACCAAGCTAATTACCTATGTAGATAAAACACATATCATTTTTTTCTTTCCAAACTAGCTACCTACACAGATAAAACATGTATCATTGTTTTCTTATCAAACTAACTACTTCCAAAGATAAAACAGATAATATTATTTTCCAATCAAGCTAACTACCTGTAGAAATAGAACACATATCATTATTTTATAAGAAAACTATCTACATAGAAAAAACACACAATTTCCATACAAACTAGTTACCTATACAGATAAAACACATGATTTTTTAAAATCAAACTAACTACCTATTGAGATAAAAGATATATCATTATTTTAATCAAACTTATGAACTACATCAATAATATATAAATCATTATTTCCTAATCAAGCTAACTACCTACACAAATAAAACAGTTATCACTGTTTTCTACTAAAAAATAAACTACGTACATAAATCAAACAAGTCTTGTTATTTTCTAATCAAACCAACTACCTACACAAATAAATAAACAGGTATCATTATTTTATATTCAAGCTAACTGCCTATGTAAATCTATAAATAGGTATCACTATGTTCTCAAAAAACCCTACAGAGATGGAACACATAAATATTTTCTAATCAAACTAAGTACCTACACAGATAAAACACATATCGATATTTTCTAATAAAACTAACTACCTACACAGATAAATATGGTATCACTATTTTCTAATCAAACTAACAATATACAGTGATAAAACCCAAGATTATGAAAAGTAACTTATAAGTGAACTACATGAACTGTAAATTAAGTTTATACAACCTGGCCATGCGGTTAGGTCGCTCGAGAAGCAATCTACGTCCCATCAAATATGCTCACCCTTTCAGTCGTGAGGTCATTGTAAAGTCCGGTCAATCATACTATTCGTTGGTAAAAGTGTAAGAATAACTAGCTGCTTTCCCTGTAGTGTTGCTAAATTAGGAATGGTTACTGCAGATTTCTCTCTTGTAGATTTGCGCGAAATTCAAAATGAAACAAACTAAACATCAAATACGAAACCAAACATCCACAGATGTCACCAGTACAGCTGGACTCAACTCACTAATTATACCATTTCTCGTGATCTACAAGACATTTGTACTGGGGATGAAATGTGTCCTACAAATATGACTAATAAATTTCAATATGGAAGTTAACTGGCACCCACCATAAAACACCTAAATCACAAGTGGATTGGCACTCACACTGAAACACCTAAATCACAAGTTGATTGGCACTCACACTAAAACACCTATATTTAAAAAAGTTTCTTGCGTGTCAGTAACAGGCGTACATGTTACCACAACACGAACATAAAGCTAGAAATTAAACACTTTATATACCTTTATATATCACAGTTATCACGAGAGTATTTGAAATAATATTGATAGCTAACGTTACATTAAATATTTCAGAACATCCAAGCGTAACCTGGTTCACCCAGAACATTCCAACATACGCTAAAAGAACCTAGAAAAACGTAGTTCATGACGTGCATTCTAGCACAACCTGGTTCACCCAAAACATTCCAATATACGCTAAAAGAACCTAGTATAACGAAGTTCATGACGTGCATTCTAGCACGACCTGGTTCACCCAGAACATTCCAATATACGCTAAAACAACCTAGTATAACGTAGTTCATGACGTGCATTCTAGTATATCATACAATATTCTAGTCTAACTTATTTCACTTAGAACATTCGAATCTACCACACAACATCCCAGTATAACATGGTTCATTCAGATCATGTTCGTATAACATGGTTTACCACAACATTTCAAGTTCTTCTGTACAAAATTTCATTGTAACCTATTACACTATGTACCACAAATTATGTTCCTGGATAGTATGTGTTATTACACTATGTACCACAAATTATGTTCTTTGATAGTATGTGTTATTATACTATGTACCACAAATTATGTTCTTTGATAGTATGTGTTAATATACTATGTACCACAAATTATGTTCCTGGATAGTATGTGTTATTACACTATGTAACACAAATTATGTTCCTGGATAGTATGTGTTATTACACTATGTACCACAAATTATGTTCCTTGATAGTATGTGTTATTACACAATGTACCACAAATTATGTTCCTGGATAGTATGTGTTATTACACTATGTAACACAAGTTATGTTCCGTGATAGTGTGTGTTATTACACAATGTACCACAAATTATGTTCCTTGATAGTATGTGTTATTACACTATGTACCACAAATTATGTTCCTTGATAGTATGTGTTATTACACTATGTACCACAAATTATGTTCCTTGATAGTATGTGTTATTACACTATGTAGCACAAATTATGTTCCTGGATAGTATGTGTTATTACACTATGTAACACAAATTATGATCCTGGATATTATGTGTTATTACACTATGTACCACAAATTATGTTCCTGGATAGTATGTGTTATTACACTATGTACCACAAATTATGTTCCTGGATAGTATGTGTTATTACACTATGCACCACAAATTATGTTCCTGGATAGTATGTGTTATTATACTATGTAACACAAGTTATGTTCCTGGATAGTATGTGTTATTACACTATGTACCACAAATTATGTTCCTGGATAGTATGTGTTATTTCTTAATTGCTTATGTTGTAAAAGTAAGAAAATGTCCATGATTCCCTTTAAACTTTGCTTTTGTGACCTGGATAATGAAATTTAGAAATTAATGTATTTTCTTTGTAAAAATAGGAAAATTTACACATTTTCATTTAGATAAGGTCTGAGTAAAACAACATATGAAATCAAGATTTACATGTATTTATACTAAAGTTATATAAAAATGTTTAGAAGCGAGTAGTTTTTTGAGATTTACGACTGTAATATAAATCACTTTCACATATCAACCCCCAAATATAGTCTCCCATCATGTTTTTGTTATACGCTCCCAGGTCACATGTTTTCATTGTACGCTCCAGGTCACAAAAGCAATTCTGAAATAACACTTTCTGCCCAGGAGTAAGAAAAGTAAACATTTTGGTACATAGTGTGATTCGATGAAGTTACGTTACATGACAAATCGAAACTGTATGTGTTGTCACGTTGTATGGACATGTATTGTTATCTAAATGTAACTAATATCCGTTCTCATAACTTGTATTAAACGCTCCGTAGAGTAAAACTTATCACCTGTAATAGGGTAACACCCCTTATTATGGTCATAAACGCTCCGTTGAGTAAAACGTATCACCTATAATAGGGTAACATCCTTTATTATGGTCATAAACGCTCCGTAGAGTAAAACTTATCACCTGTAATAGGGTAACACCCCTTATTATGGTCATAAACGCTCCGTAGTGTAAAACGTATCACCTATAATAGCGTAACATCCCTTATTATGGTCATAAACGCTCCGTAGAGTAAAACTTATCACCTGTAATAGGGTAACACCCCTTATTATTGTCATAAACGCTCCGTAGAGTAAAACTTATCACCTGTAATAGGTAACACCCTTATTATGGTCATAAACGCTCCGTTGAGTAAAACGTATCACCTATAATAGGGTAACATCCTTTATTATGGTCATAAACGCTCCGTAGAGTAAAACTTATCACCTGTAATAGGATAACACCCCTTATTATGGTCATAAACGCTCCGTAGTGTAAAACGTATCACCTATAATAGGGTAACATCCCTTATTATGGTCATAAACGCTCCGTAGAGTAAAACTTATCACCTGTAATAGGGTAACACCCCTTATTATTGTCATAAACGCTCCGTAGAGTAAAACTTATCACCTGTAATAGGGTAACACCCCTTATTATGGTCATCATAACCGGACTTTCTTTTCCACCTATCTGAGAAAATGAGTTTGTCCGTCATAGTTTGGTCCACTAGTTTTAAAATTAGAATCTCGTGATTAAACATGTTAGGTGAAACCGGTTCATAGTGACGTCATATAGATGTTACGTATATTGTCCAATGAGGTTATAGAATACATTTCACGAAATTATGGATGATGCGCCGTCTAATGGTTAGCATACCAGACATCTGAACTGAAGTTACGTGGCTTCCTTCCCGTTACGGTAGAAAAAATACACATATCTACATATATAGAAAAAATACACACATCCAGATATATAGAGAAAATGTGTGTGTGTGTTTTTCTTATAGCAAAGCCACATCAGGCTATCTACTCAGCCCACCGAGAGGAATCGAACCCCTGATTTTAGGGTTGTAAATCGGGAGACATACCGCTATACTAGCGTGGAGCATAGAAAAAATACACACATTCAGATATATAGAAAAAAAAGCGAACGAGATGAAATAAAGAAATTAGACTTTTGGAAACAATTTATCTTGAAGAAACCGTGGTTACTTTTGAAGACAATTCATCTTGAAGAAACCGTGGCTACTTTTGGAGACAATTCATCTTAAAGAAACCGTGGTTACTTTTGGAGACAATTCATCTTGAAGAAACCGTGGCTACTTTTGGAGACAACTCATCTTGAAGAAACCGTGGCTACTTTTGGAGACAATTCATCTTAGAGAAACCGTGGCTACTTTTGGAGACAATTCATCTTAAGGAAACCGTGGTTACTTTTGGAGACAATTCATCTTAAAGAAATCATGGTTGTATTTTATTTCCTCCTTGATGTTTCAAGAAATTGTTTGTTTTTGTTTGTTTGTTTGTTTTTAATTTCGCGCAAAGCTACAGAAGGGCTATCTGCGCTAGGCGCCCCTAATTTTGCAGTGCAAGACTAGAGGGAAGGCAGTTGGTCATCACCACCCACCGCCAACCCTTGGGCTACTCTTTTACCAACGAATAGTGGGAATTCTCCGTCACATTATAACGCCCCCACGGCTGAAAGGGCGAGCATGATTGGTGCGACAAGGATTCGGACCCGCGACCCTCAGATTACGAGTCGAATGCCTTAACCCACCTGGCCATGCCGGGCGTTTGAAAAAATTTCCGTATAGAGTCTGGAACAAACCTATCGGTTTATAATAACTAAAAAAAACACCTTCTGAAAGGACACAATACACGAGAACAGAATCTAAAATGAGATGTAACCACGAAAATTGATAAAGATGGTGAATAAAAATTATATTGACAATACAAAAGCAAATTTATAAAGTAAAAGGAAATGACTTAAACAGTTCTTAACGTTCTAAATGGAAGTTATTTTTTTGAACATTCTGAAAAGTTGAAACATTTTTCAGAACTCAAGCAGTTTAAAGAACCAAACCTGAAAATGATTTATTTATCGATTGTGGTTCTTTCATCGGTGTTTAGGAGCATGTCTAGCACTTTAAAGTGCTCAGGTGAAAAATCAGCTTTGTTGAAGTGCAGGTTTATCTTGCTCTTTAATTAAGATCTATCACTCTCTTTTACACTGTTCAACCAACGTAGCCAAGAAAGCTGACTGACCCATTCCATCCTCTTCCAATGTCACTTCTGGACATCTCATCCGAAATCGGATAGAAACAAAAGGAAGAGAAACTGGTGTTATAATGAGGGACAATAGAGAATGTTATCTTGAAATCTTTTCAGATAGAAGGGCCTATATATAAGACATCTGGCCTAATTATCAGTTCAACAGCTGTGCCGAAACAACTGTTAGGCTATTTTATATCGATCTGTAATTATCAAGTTCCTGTAATATATATGTTATATCGATCTGTAATTATCAAGTTCCTGTAATATATATGCTATATCGATCTGTAATTATCAAGTTCCTGTAACATATATGTTATATGGATCTGTAATTATCAAGTTCCTGTAACATATATGTTATATCGATCTGTAATTATCAAGTTCCTGTAATATATATGTATTCAGTTATTTAAATGTTAGATCATTTACTTCTAAAAAGATCTAACGTTTAAAGAAACAAAGATAGAGTGACTTCTTTACTGACAATAGTTGTTTAACTTTATGAATGCTGTAGGAAAGTTTAGCTAGAAGAAAGCACGTCCACTGGTGAGTCTGACCAATTTTCCAAATTCATTTGATGTTTTTAACAGAATATTTGAAAAGTTTAACCGATACATTAACTGTTGTACTATCACGTTATTTGTGGTTTGAACCTTTTAATTATGCGTAATGTAACAGTGCTTTTTCACATTACGTTTCTGAACAAGACAAGTAATCGGTGTTGCATTTTAGGCAGATGTTCGAGTCCAGCTAGAATCTGTTAAGTAACGTGTGAAAGGAAATTCATCATTATAGTGAAGAGACGACGAGTCAGGGCTGTTCAGAAGAGTTATGAAAGTCGATAATAAAAACTATTCGAAATATTCATTTACGTTGAGCTGTTTCTATCAAAAGTATTTGTTGAAATCATTACGTGTTTTAATATACCATTTATAGCCATTGGTTAATGGTTTACTGGGGAAAAGCCTACTATTAGGGAATTGTACGATGAGGCATGCGTAAAATTATTAAACGAAAAAGGCTTCACATACGTACTTTTTCACAGCACTTGTGGAGAATGTTGACCATTTCAACCGTATTCGTCAGGTTGTATCTGTTGCTTTATGTTAAAGGTGAGAACACCACACACTTGGATCAAGGGGATCATTTAACAAGTGAAGAGCGTGCAAGGCGAGATTTCTCAAAACACGCGATGACCTAAACACTACTTCCAGATATAGCCGAGTTATAAAAGTGACAGTCAATTCCAGTGTTAGGCGAAGCCGTTTTCGTTGTTTGCCGTCCGCCATCTGGTGTTTAATTCAATTTTAGAGGCTATTACATTTGTATCCTATGGTTTCTCTAACTTATTTGTTTAGTCAGACGCCGAGACCCGGCATAGCCAGATGGGTTAAGGCGTTCGACTCGTAATCTGAGGGTCGCAGGTTCGAATCTCCGTCGCACCAAACATTCTCGCCTTTTCAGCTTTGGAGGCGTTATAATGTGACGGTCAATCCCACTATTCGTTGATTAAAGAATAGCCCAAGAGTTGGCGATGAGTGGTGATGACTAGCTGCCTTCCCTCTAGGTTTACACTGCTAAATTAGGGACGGCTAGCGCAGATAGCCATCGTGTAACTTTGCAAGAAATTCCAAAACAAACAAGTTCAGATCCCATTATAGTTGAACATTTTATATTCCAATTGTGAATTTCTTATCATAGATTATTGAAAAATAATTTTATGCAAAAAATTCAGGGCCTCTTTATATTGACATATTACTTGTCAGTAAAGAGAGAATAGGTTGAATGTACATCAACCATCACTAAAGGATCATGGGAAAGTACTGACTTGTAACACATTCTTACAATTTCTGCAATATCACAAACACCTAGAAGTTAATGATATAATAAGAGTTGGTCCATCGTCCATTGTAAAACTGGACCGTTTTGTTCAACTTGTTGGCATTTCCAAGTTGGATGTTGGACAAAAGAGAAAACGTTTTGGAAGAAACTTTAGAACTTAAATACAACAAAATAAGACCAGCATGGAAACATAACATTGAAGTAAGAACATACCATGGAAACATAACACTGAAGTAAGAACATACCATGGAAACATAACATTGAAGTAAGAACATATCATGAAAACGTAACATTGAAGTAAAAACATATCATGGAAACATAACATTGAAGTAAAAACATACCATGGAAACATAACATTGAAATGAGAACGTACCATGGAAACATAACACTGAAGTAAGAAAATAAGTAAGAAGATACCATGGAAACATAACATTGAAGTAAAAAAATACCATGAAAACGTAACATTGAAGTAAAAACATACCATGGAAACATAACACTGAAATAAGAAAAATACCAAGGAAACATAACATTGAAATAAGAAAATACCATGGAAACATAACATTGAAGTAAAAAAATACCATGAAAACGTAACATTGAAGTAAAATATACCATGAAAACGTAACATTGAAGTAAAAATATACCATGAAAACGTAACACTGAAGTAAAAACATACCATGGAAACATAACACTGAAATAAGAAAATACCAAGGAAACATAACATTGAAATAAAAAAATGCCATGGAAACATAACATTGAAGTAAGAACATACCATGGAAACATAACCCTGAAGTAAGAACGTACCATGGAAACATAACATTGAAGTAAGAACATACCATGGAAACATAACACTGATGTAAGAACATACCATATTTTACTATTATTACGATTAAATCAAACAGATGTTTGTCCTGAAAAAGAGACAACTGCAGGACGGACTTAGTATAAACCTCATAGAAGCACAAACACTTTCAAAGAAGATCCTCAGTGGATTAACAGTAAATTGTTGGATTAAAAACACTAAAATCAGTTATTCGATTCCTCTCGGTGTATACAACAGATATAATACTATGTAGCTTTGCTATAAGACAATAATTAAACTCAATGTTTTTGTTATTTTTTTGCTTGTGAAATAATAAATATTTATTTCAGTTGGTCCGTATTCATAATTTTAAACTTAAATTATCTAACCAGATTCTCTCTTCTTATTTCCTGAACGAATCTGTAATTATTTTCGCATCTGTTTACCTCACAGATAGTATATATGGCTACAATGTCCTCTCGGTCAGAATAGACGTCATTTACTATAAAGATTGGTTTGTTTATTTGTTTTGAATTTCGCGCAAAGCCACACGAGGGCTATCTGCACTAACCGTCCCTAATTTAGCAGTGTAAAATTAGAGGGAAGACAGCTAATCATCACCACCCATTGCCAACTCTTGAGATACTTTTTTACCAACGAGTAGTGGGAGTAGTAGTCACATTATAACGCCCCCACGGCTGAAAGGGCGAGCATGTTTGGTGCCACGGGGATTTGAACTCGCGACCTTCGGAGTACGACTCGAATGTCTTAACCGCCCGGCCATGCCGGGCCCCTACTATAAAGAAAACAGAAACTAAACAACTAGTAGGTAATCTTAACGACTTTGTGTACAAAATATTACAACTTGCACGTGGAAAGTAAATAACCATAAAGATTTCTATGTAATTAAAGAAGATATAAAATATGCATGTCACAGAAGAACTTGTTTTGGTCGCTAGTCTTTCGTTTCACAGACTGTGGTTATTGCTGTAGCTTGGTACATTCCGAAACACTGGTCCAATCGATCAGTCTCTGTACTGTACTGCGGGTAATCCTGACGCCGCAGAAACTGTAATAATGCGTCATGCGTCAGATTTCCCGACAAATTCACAGTACTTCCCATGACCATTTAGTACATTCAGTGTAATTTATCCTTCATAAAACTAGTAAGAACATTCAACGTTTAAAAAGATAAAAGTTCAGTTGCTAAGGTCACCTGAGGATGGTGAAACATTTTACATCTTAAATATGTCAGGTTTTTAATTGTATATTTTACTTTTGTCTTGAACAATAAATTATTGTGCATTTTTAAACGTGTTTTTTTTTACTAATTTTATGAAATGTGCGCACACGAAATGGTCAAGGAATGCATTGAAACTTTAACTTTACTGAAAAGTAATTTGTCGATTTTGTTAATGATTTTATATAAAAACATTTTTCAGAATCTCTGATAAACAATTCGAATTGAAGATTTTGAACTACTGAGTTAGAGGTTTCAGGTGTAACCACCAAAGATTTTGAACTACTGAGTTAGAGGTTTCAGGTGTAACCACCAAAGATTTTGAACTACTGAGTTAGAGGTTTCAGGTGTAACCACCAAAGATTTTGAACTACTGAGTTAGAGGTTTCAGGTGTAACCACCAAAGATTTTGAACTACTGAGTTAGAGGTTTCAGGTGTAACCACCAAAGATTTTGAACTACTGAGTTAGAGGTTTCAGGTGTAACCACCAAAGATTTTGAACTACTGAGTTAGAGGTTTCAGGTGTAACCACCAAAGATTTTGAACTACTGAGTTAGAGGTTTCAGGTGTAACCACCAAAGATTTTGAACTACTGAGTTAGAGGTTTCAGGTGTAACCACCAAAGATTTTGAACTACTGAGTTAGAGGTTTCAGGTGTAACCACCAAAGATTTTGAACTACTGAGTTAGAGGTTTCAGGTGTAACCACCAAAGATTTTGAACTACTGAGTTAGAGGTTTCAGGTATAACCACCAAAGATTTTGAACTACTGAGTTAGAGGTTTCAGGTGTAACCACCAAAGATTTTGAACTACTGAGTTAGAGGTTTCAGGTATAACCACCAAAGATTTTGAACTAGATACCAGAGGGAGGGCAGCAGACACCAAAACACCTTTTCTTAATCGAATAATAGGATTGACTATCATTACTGTGACATAGCCACAGTTGAAGGCATTAAACGTCACGAACGTTGGACCTTTTGATGCACAGTCTTGCCCGACTCAAAATTAAAAACAAGAGGAAACCCTCAATAGTCATGGAATTTCATAATCTTTTGGGCAGGATTAGTATAAATTAATCTAGAAGACTATTTTTTTTTCATCTTTATTTGCTATATTTTTGTGCGCCAGCAATACCAAGAGTTGGGTGCGCGAACACCCGCTTCGATGTTATTACTCATAAGGATCCCCGTAACACCAAAACATGCTTGCCCTTTCTGTTGTAGGGGCGTTATAATGCACGATCAATCCCACTATTCGTTGATAAAAAGTAGCCCAAGAGCTGGCGGTGGGTAGTGATCATCTTCCCTCTAGTCTTATACTACTAAATTAGGGACAGCTAACCCGGATAGCCCTTGTGTAGCTTGTGCGCTACATACAAAATAAACAAATACTCATTAAGATCTCTACCAGCTTACCCTCAAACTGAAATTAATTTATGCAGGATCAGAATAAATGAATCTATGACACCTTGAGCGTGGTCAAGCACATCAATCGAAAAGGTTTGACCTCCAGAGTCCGAAAGTGTAATTAGATCTCAAATCGGCCAAGAGATTACCGAGCTAGCAGGTAAAGGTTCTTACTTGATAAAAAACAAACAATCAAACAAAAAATCTTGTTACATAAAGCACAATTAAAAGATTCAAACCACAAATAACGTGATAGTACATCAGTTAATGTATCGGTTAAATGTTTTCAAATATTCTGTTAAAAACATCAAATGAATTTGGAAAAATTGGTCAGACTTACCAGTGGACGTCCTTTCTTGTAGCTAAACTTTCCTGCAGCATTCATAAAGTTAAACAACTATTGTCAGTAAAGAAGTCACTCTATCTTTGTTTCTTTAAACATTAGATCTTTTTAGAAGTAAATGATCTAACATTTAAATAACTGAATACATATATATTACAGGAACTTGATAATTACAGATCGATATAACATATATATTACAGGAACTTGATAATTACAGATCGATATAACATATATATTACAGGAACTTGATAATTACAGATCGATATAACATATATATTACAGGAACTTGATAACTACAGATCGATATAAAATAGCCTAACAGTTGTTTCGGCACAGCTGTTGAACTGATAATTTGGCCAGATGTCTTATATATAGGCCTTTCTATCTGAAGAGATTTCAAGATAACATTCTCTATTGTCCCTTATTATAACAACAGTTTCTCTTCCTTTTGTTTGCGTCTGACCTAAGGGCAAAGCCGTCCAGCAGTGACAACGGGAGAGAATGGGGAATGAGAAAAGGGCACTTTTTATAGTTAAATAATTTGGGAGGGAAGCAATAAGTCTATACTTTGAGTTTGAAAAGTACTGCATCTGTTAGTAACTGTACGAACTAGAAACTGTGTTTAACATACGTTGTAAGCCTTCAGAAAGTTTAGTGGGAGGGAAGCAATAAGTCTGTACTTTGAGTTTGAAAAGTACTGCATCTGTTAGTAACTGTACGAACTAGAAACTGTGTTTAACATACGTTGTAAGCCTTCAGAAAGTTTAGTGGGAGGAAGCAATAAGTCTGTACTTTGAGTTTGAAAAGTACTGCATCTGTTAGTAACTGTAAGAACTAGAAACTGTGTTTAACATACGTTGTAAGCCTTCAGAAAGTTTAGTGGGAGGGAAGCAATAAGTCTGTACTTTGAGTTTGAAAAGTACTGCATCTGTTAGTAACTGTACGAACTAGAAACTGTGTTTAACATACGTTGTAAGCCTTCAGAAAGTTTAGTGGGAGGGAAGCAATAAATCTGTACTTTGAGTTTGAAAAGTACTGCATCTGTTAGTAGCTGTACGAACTAGAAACTGTGTTTAACATACGTTGTAAGCCTTCAGAAAGTTTCGTCACGTAATTTTGATTCTAAAACTAGGGAACAAAACTATGACGGACGAACTCATTTTCTCAGATAGGTAGATAAGAGGATCTGGTTATGATGACCATAATAAGGGGTGTTACCCTATTACAGATGTTTAATATAAGTTATGAGAATGGATATAAGTTACATTTAGGTAACTACATTTCCATACAACGTGACAACAAATATAGTTTGGATCTGTCATGTAACGTAACTTCATCGAATAATAAGTTACATTTTTATGGAAGATATTGAAATGTTGTGGGAAACCATGTTGTACTAATATGATTTGAACGAACTAGGTTATACTGGGATGTTGTGGGGTAGATTTGAATGTTCTCGGTAAAATAAGTTATACTAGAATATTGTATGATACATTAGAATGTTCTGGGTGAACTAGGCTATGCATGAGCGTTCTAGAATAGGTGATAGGCTACACTAAAATGTTTATAGAAAGAGCATGCTGTAATGGTGAAAGTTAATACAACGATAGCTATTAACATATATGTTTGAGATATAACAACATAATCTCAAATATTCTAGTGATAACTGTGATAGATAGAGGCGTATGAAGTGTTTAATTTTTACCTCTACGTTCGTGTTTTGGGAATACGTACACCTGTTACTGACAGGTAAGAAAGTTCTTTAAATATAACTGTTTTAGAGTGGGTGCCAATCAACTTGTATTTTGAAATTTACTGGTTATATTTGTAGAACACATTTTATCCCCAGGTGCTTCGTTTCAGTACAAATGTCTTGTAGATCACGAGAAATGGTATAATTAGTGAGTTGACTCCAGCTGTACTGGTGACATCTGTGGACGTTTGGTTTCGTGTTTTACGTTTAGTTTGTTTTCCCCTCATGTCTCTTACACTCTGTATTCATTTAATTTCTCAGTTAGTGTAGCCACGTGTACTTTAGTTTTCTACATCTTCCTCATCTTAGGATGGCAGCATCAACCCTATAACAGAACGGACTTTCCTCCTCTAGGAATAACAGCATGACCTCTATAAAAGAACAGTTTTTCCATATTTTAGTGATGGCAACATGATCCCCATAACAAAATGAATTTTACATAAAACATGACAATAATTTTGGTTTAAGACATCTGACCCCAAAGTAAGAGCTTAGGTTCAGGCACAACCGGAGATTTTCACAAAATATTTCTCTCAACCCGCTGGCAGCTTTAAGTCTACTACACACTCTATCGGCTCTCTTAACCCCGCTGGCAGCTTTAAGTCTACTACACACTCTATCGGCTCTCTTAATCCGCTGGCAGCTTTAAGTCTACTACACACTCTATCGGCTCTCTTAACCCGCTGGCAGCTTTAAGTCTACTACACACTCTATCGGCTCTCTTAACCCGATGGCAGCTTTAAGTCTACTACACACTGTATCGGCTCTCTTAATCAGTGGCCCGGCATGGCCTAGCACGTAAGGCGTGCGACTCGTGATCCGAGGGTCGCGGGTTCGCGCCCGCGTCGCGCTAAACATGCTCGCCCTCCCAGCCGTGGGGGTGTATAATGTGACGGTCAATCCCACTATTCGTTGGTAAAAGAGTAGCCCAAGAGTTGGCGGTGGGTGGTGATGACTAGCTGCCTTCCCTCTAGTCTTACACTGCTAAATTAGGGACGGCTAGCACAGATAGCCCTCGAGTAGCTTTGTGCGAAATTCCCAAACAAACAAACAAACAAAACTCTTAATCAGCTGGCAGCTTTAAGTCTACTACACACTCTATCGGCTCTCTTAATCCGCTGGCAGCTTTAAGTCTACTACACACTCTATCGGCTCTCTTAACCCGCTGGCAGCTTTAAGTCTACTGCACACTCTATCGGCTCTCTTAACCCGCTGGTAGCTTTAGGTCTACTACACACTCTATCAGCTCTCTTAACCCGCTGGCAGCTTTAAGTCTACTACACATTCTATCGGCTCTCGTAACCCCGCTGGCAACTTAAGTCTATTTTGCTACACACTCTATCGACATGGCTAGGTGGTTAAGGCACTAGGCTCGTAATCCGAAGGTCGCGGGTTCGAATCCTCGTCACACTAAACATGTTCGCCCTTTCAGTCGTAGGGGCGTTATAAAGTTCTGTCAATCCCACTATTCGTGTAGCCCAAAAGTTGGCGGTGGGTAGTGATGATTAACTGCCTTCCCTCTAGTGTCACACTGATAAATTAGGGACGGATAACTCATATAGTCCTCATGTAGCTTTGCGCAAAATTCAAGTTCAAACCAAACTCTATCGTCCCCCATATCCACCGAAATGTGATGTGTGAGCTCATCTTGTCCGTACCAGAGTGCAATAGAAAGTCGGCACTTCAAAATACAGAAGAGAGGGCCACACGTCATTCAGGTCACTGACCGATAATTAAAAACTGCTGCTAGTTTGAGCAACAACAATGGTTTTTCTAAGGCAGAAGGAAAAAAACACGAGAAAAACTGAGGTAAAACTTAAATCGTGTTTTATCTTCTTTTTAATATTGTGATATACAGTTGGTTTAAAAGTGATAGGTGTATCAGGAAAAACAAAGATGTAAAGTGTCGTCTATTGTTTTATATGCTTGTTCGAGAGGAAACATATAAAAGTAATAACAATGTATTCTACCTTCTTACAAACCTCTATATGAAGTAATAACCACGTCTTATATTATCTTACAAACCTCTATATGAAGTAATAACCACGTCTTATATTATCTTACAAACCTCTATATGAAGTAATAACCACGTCTTATATTATCTTACAAACCTCTATATGAAGTAATAACCACGTCTTCTGTTATCTTACAAACCTCTATATGAAGTAATAACCACGTCTTCTGTTATCTTACAAACCCCTATATGAAGTAATAACCACGTCTTCTGTTATCTTACAAACCTCTATATGAAGTAATAACCACGTCTTCTGTTATCTTACAAACCTCTATATGAAGTAATAACCACGTCTTCTGTTATCTTACAAACCTCTATATGAAGTAATAACCACGTCTTATTATCTTACAAACCTCTATATGAAGTAATAACCACGTCTTATTATCTTACAAACCTCTATATGAAGTAATAACCACGTCTTCTATTATCTTACAAACCTCTATATGAAGTAATAACCACGTCTTCTATTATCTTACAAACCTCTATATGAAGTAATAACCACGTCTTCTATTATTTTACAAACCTCTATATGAAGTAATAACTACGTCTTCTATTATGTTACAAACCTCTATATGAAGTATTAACCACGTGTTCTACTATGTTACAAACCTCTATATGAAGTAATAACCACGTCTTCTATTATCTTACAAACCTCTATATGAAGTAATAACCACGTCTTCTATTATCTTACAAACCTCTATATGAAGTAATAACCACGTCTTCTATTATCTTACAAACCTCTATATGAAGTAATAACCACGTCTTATATTATGTTACAAACCTCTATATCAAGTATTAACCACGTTTTCTATTATCTTACAAACCTCTATATGAAGTAATAACCACGTTTTTTCATTATCTTTCAAACCTCTATATGAAGTAATAATAATGTCTTCTACTATCTTACAAACCCCTATATGAAGTAATAATAATGTCTTCTACTATCTTACAAACCCCTATATGAATTAATAACAATGTCTTCTACTATCTTACAAACCCCTGTATGAATTAATAACAATGTCTTCTACTATCTTACAAACCCCTATATGAATTAATAACAATGTCTTTTACTATCTTACAAATTCTATATAAATTAATAACAATGTCTTCTACTATCTTACAAACCCCTATATGAATTAATAACAATGTCTTCTACTATCTTACAAACCCCTATATGAATTAATAACAATGTCTTCTACTATCTTACAAACCTCTATATGAATTAATAACAATGTCTTCTACTACCTTACAAACCCCTATATGAATTAATAACAATGTCTTCTACTATCTTACAAACCCCTATATGAATTAATAACAATGTCTTCTACTATCTTACAAACCCCTATATGAATTAATAACAATGTCTTCTACTATCTTACAAACCCCTATATGAATTAATAACAATGTCTTCTACTATCTTACAAACCTCTATATGAATTAATAATAATGTCTTCTACTATCTTACAAACCCCTATATGAATTAATAACAATGTCTTCTACTATCTTACAAACCCCTGTATGAATTAATAACAATGTCTTCTACTATCTTACAAACCCCTATATGAATTAATAACAATGTCTTTTACTATCTTACAAATTCTATATAAATTAATAACAATGTCTTCTACTATCTTACAAACCCCTATATGAATTAATAACAATGTCTTCTACTATCTTACAAACCCCTATATGAATTAATAACAATGTCTTCTACTATCTTACAAACCTCTATATGAATTAATAACAATGTCTTCTACTACCTTACAAACCCTATATGAATTAATAACAATGTCTTCTACTATCTTACAAACCCTATATGAATTAATAACAATGTCTTCTACTATCTTACAAACCCCTATATGAATTAATAACAGTATGTCTTCTACTATCTTACAAACCCCTATATGAATTAATAACAATGTCTTCTACTATCTTACAAACCTCTATATGAATTAATAACAATGTCTTCTACTACCTTACAAACCCCTATATGAATTAATAACAATGTCTTCTACTATCTTACAAACCCCTATATGAATTAATAACAATGTCTTCTACTATCTTACAAACCCCTATATGAATTAATAACAATGTCTTCTACTATCTTACAAACCCCTATATGAATTAATAACAATGTCTTCTACTACCTTACAAACCCCTATATGAATTAATAACAATGTCTTCTACTATCTTACAAACCCCTATATGAATTAATAACAATGTCTTCTACTATCTTACAAACCCCTATATGAATTAATAACAATGTCTTCTACTATCTTACAAACCCCTATATGAATTAATAACATTGTCTTATACTATCTTACAAACCCCTATATGAATTAATAACAATGTCTTCTACTACCTTACAAACCCCTATATGAATTAATAACAATGTCTTCTACTACCTTACAAACCCCTATATGAATTAATAACAATGTCTTCTACTATCTTACAGATTCTATCTGAAGTAATAAAAATGTCTTCTAATATTTTATATTCAACCATTTAGATTAACAATTAAGAATAAAAAAAAACAATTCGATCAGTCGACAGTGTATACTTTAAAACTTGAATAAAATCATAACAAGTTGTCCAGTTAACATTGTATACTTAAAGTCGATAAAATGCTATAACTCTATTAATCTTTGGCAGTTTGTCAAAACCGTGGTACAGTTTCAGTAACAATTGAAATCGGTCAATTTTCATCAAGCAATACTTAACGTAAGGGAGATCACACAATCTGGTGTACCTGGTGGAAGGTAGGTAAACACCATGTTCCTATAGATGGTAGGGTTGCTCGGAGGAAGGTAACACTATCTACCTCGTAGATGGTAGCTTACTTCTGTGTATCGTTTGATCATTATAAATAATATATTTTGGTTATTCTAAACAATAGAGTTGGATCACTGGCTACATAAAACTCAGAATAATTAACCGACTTTACTCACTACTTTAATTAAGAAAGGATGTGTGTGTGTTTTCTTATAGCAAACCCACAACGGGTTATCTGCTGTGTCCACCGAGGGGAATCGAGTCCTTATTTTAGTGTTGGAAATCCAAAGACTTACCGCTGTCCCAGCGGGGGCCTGACAAAGTAATCGATAACTGACTTTACTTACTAAATTGACTATAAAAATAATTAATAATTAATCGTCTTTACTATTTGCACTTACTTACACAGTAACCAAATATTAACTAACTTTACTAACAATACTGACTATAAGAATAATTAATAATTAACCTACTTTAGTGACAACATTCACTGTAACAATAATTAATAATAAACCTACATCAGTAACAACATTCACTATAACAATAATTAATAATTAGCCTACATTAGTAACAAAATTCACTATAACAATAATTAATAATTAGCCTACATCAGTAACAACATTCACTATAACAACAATTAAAAATTTACCTACTACAGTGACAACACTCACTATAACAACAATTAATAGTTAACTGACAATAAGAATAATCAAAATTAACCGACTTTACTAACAACACTGACTGTAGTAATAATCAATAATTAACCAACTTTAATAACAACATTGACTGTAGTAATAATCAATAATTAACTCACCTCACTAACTACATTAACTATAATAATACTGAATAATTAACTGACTACACAAATTACACTGACTATAACAATAATTAATAATTTACCGACAATGAAAATAATCAATAATTTACCGATTTTACTAACAAAACTGACTATAACAATGATCACTAATTAACTGACTTTACTAACAACACTCACTATAACAATAATTAATAATTAACTGCCTTTAATAACAAAACTGACTGTAGTAATAATCAATAATTAACTGACTTCACTAATTACATTGACGACCGCGGTAACAACATTTTACAACTGTTTAATGGTAACAATCTTAGACAATAACGTATTGGTTTATGCTAGAATAAAAAGAAATGTGCTGCTGTTTAAAGGAAATACAAAATAGTCGCGCCAAACATTCTCGCCCTATCAGCCGCGCGGGCGTTATAATGTTACGATCAATCCCACTATTCGTTGGTAAAAGAGTAGCTCAAGAGTTGGCGGTGAGTGGTGATGACTAGCTGCCTTCCCTCTAGTCTTACACTGCTAAATTATGGACGGCTAGCACAGATAGCCCTCGAGTAGCTTTGTGCGAAATTCCAAAAACAAAAAACAAAATATTAGTGCACGTTTAAAATGTATTAAAGTAGATAATTAAAATGTTTGTTCTATTGTTTTAATTTTGAGTATTTAATACATTTTTAATGCTCAAACAGTCTCTGCAAGCTTTACCTTTTAACATTGTACAATGTTGTCGTCTGTATTTTGTTTTCCTATAACAACATGTTATTTTGATATACTGACCGTTTTTTTGCAGTTATTCTGTATGAATATCGCCAGAGAGCGCAATTACCTCCAACAATATATATAGGATATTTCAACTGTAAAAATTCTTTATTCTACGGAAAACACTGAACCATTTTCCAAACACTTGACATGTAATTAGTATTATAGATGAGAAAATTTGTTTTAAAGTACAACAACGAAAACCAAAATAAATCATCTCTTATTTTATGACAAGGGCTTTAAAGAGCAAAAACTAAACAAATAGCTTGTATTTGGTTAGATAGCGAACATTGATTCGTTTAAAATTCATTATTTGTTAACTGGGAAGTGATATCATAACAGCAGGTCAATATTTTAGTTGACAGCAGCAAGGAAACTTATAAAGCTGGTAGCCTTGTTCACAACTGTTAGACAACTAAGGATGAGGGACACGTCTTAAACCGAAGACATTTCACAGCTGTTCTTGACAATTGTATTGTTTTATGACGTTTGTTTACAAACATCTGTGTGCCAGGTGGCCTGATTCCATTTTTCTTGACACTACCGACGTCTCTCCCGTACGCCTAAAGTACAGTTTATTATCCACCCATATAGCGAGGAAAAAAAAAACACGCAAGGCTTAACTGTTCAGCCCATGTTCAGGTGACTGAATTTCTTCAAGCGAACTATGAGTGACCGACCATTAGAGATTCATACCAGTGTCAATATTACTGCAGAGAGGAGAGGGACCTCCTAAAAATAGGGTGTACATGTACAGTCATGTGAAAAAGTTAGGACACCCTATGAAAGCCTGTGTGTTTTTTTGTAACATTTTTGGATATATAGATATTTAATCTCAATTTTAACAATACTGAGATATTAAAGTAATATAACTAAACAATTAAAACTGCAGAAAAGACTTTTAAAGATCTTCTGTAAATGTAATTCTACAAAAATGCATATTCTAACTGAGGAAAAGTTAGGACACACCACATTTATTCCCACTTAATATGGCTCAGCTCACACACAGGTGTATCACACCAGGTACACATGATTAGAAGATCGTTACTCAGCATTTTGAATGAGACTTGCCCAATTTAAACATCAGGCATTTAGTTTGGTGTGCTTCTGACTGTTGAAGTGAGAGTGAGCACCATGGTGAGAGCAAAAGAGCTGTCTGAGGCCTTCAGAAAGAAAATTGTAGCAGCTTATGAGTCTGGTAAGGGATTTAAAAAGATCTCAAAAGAATTTGAAATCAGACATTCCACTGTCTGGAAAATAGTCAACAAGTGGAGGGCTTTCAAAACAACTCTCAACATGCCCAGGTCTGGTCGTTCAAGCAAGTTCACCTCGAGAGCAGACCGCAAGATGCTAAAGAGGTCTCCAAACACCCTAACATGTCATCATGGGACCTACACCAGGCTCTGACTACTGTTAATGTAAAAGTGCATGCCTCTACAATCAGAAAGAGACTGCACAAGTTTAACTTGCATGGGAGGTGTGCAAGGAGGAAACCTTTGCTCTCTAAGAGAAACATCAGGCCAGACTGAAGTTTGCCAGAGAGAATGTAGACAAAGACCAGGATTTCTGGAATAATGTTCTTTGGACAGATGAGTCCAAAATTGAATTATTTTGACACCAGTACAGAGGACATGTTTGGCGTTAACCAAATACAGCATTCCAGAAAAAGAACCTCATACCAACAGTGAAGCATGGAGGTGGAAGTGTCATGGTTTGGGGCTGCTTTGCCGCAGCAGGACCTGGACAGCTCACAATCACAGAATCCACCATAAATTCTACTGTGTATCAGAGGGTGCTTAAGGATCATATGAGACCATCTGTACGAAACTTAAAGCTGAAGAGAAACTGGACCCTGCAACATGACGATGACCTAAAACATACCAGTAAATCCACCGAAAATTGGATGAAAACTAAGAAATGGAAAGTCCTGGAATTGCCGAGTCAAAGCAAAGATCATACTCCCATTGAGATGCTGTGGGGTGACCTGAAACTGGCTGTACATGCAAGAAATCCCTCAAACATCTCACAGCTGACAGAATTCTGCATTGAGGAGTGGGGCAAACTTTTTTCATACTGATGTCAAAGACAGGTAGATGGCTACAAGAAGCGTCTCACTGTAGTTATCTCAGCCAAAGGGTGTAACACTAGCTATTAGGAAGTAGGGTGTCCTAACTTTTTCCTCGGTTAAAATATGCATTTTTCTAAAATTAAATGTAGAGAACATTTTGAAAAGTCTTTTCTTCAGTTTTAATTGTTTAGATATATTCCTATAATCTCTCAGTATTGTTGAAATTGAGATTAAATATCTATATATCAAACAATGTTACACAAATACACAGGCTTTCACAGGGTGTCCTGACCTTTTCACATGACTGTATTTATGTTCCTTCATACCAGTGTTGATATTACTGTAGAGAGGAAAGGATCCTCCTTATATATATTTATGTTCCTTCATACCAGTGTTGATATTACTGTAGGGAGGAGAGGATCCTCCTTATATATATTTATGTTCCTTCATACCAGTGTTGACATTACTGTAGAGAGGAGAGGATCCTCCTTATATATAATTATGTTCCTTCATACCAGTTTTGATATTACTGTAGAGAGGAGAGAATCCTCCTTATATATATTTATGTTCCTTCATACCAGTGTTGATATTACTGTAGAGAGGAGAGGATCCTCCTTACATATATTTATGTTCCTTCATACCAGTGTTGATATTACTGTAGAGAGGAGAGGATCCTTTTTGTATATATTTATGTTCCTTCATACCAGTGTTGATATTACTGTAGAGAGGAGAGGATCCTTCTTATATATATTTATGTTCCTTCATACCAGTGTTGATATTACTGTAGAGAGGAGAGGATCCTCCTTATATATATTTATGTTCATTCATACCAGTGTTGATATTACTGTAGAGAGGAGAGGATCCTCCTTATATATATTTATGTTCCTTCATACCAGTGTTGATATTACTGTAGAGAGGAGAGAATCCTCCTTACATATATTTATGTTCCTTCATACCAGTGTTGATATTACTGCAGAGAGGAGAGGATCCTCCTTATATATATTTATGTTCCTTCATACCAGTGTTGATATTACTGTAGAGAGGAGAGGATCCTCCTTGAATATATTTATGTTCCTTCATACCAGTGTTGATATTACTGTAGAGAGGAGAGGATCCTCCTTATATATATTTATGTTCCTTCATACCAGTGTTGATATTACTGTTGAGAGAAGAGGATTCTCCTTATATATATTTATGTTCCTTCATACCAGTGTTGATATTACTGTAGAGAGGAGAGGATCCTTCTTATATATATTTATGTTCCTTCATACCAGTGTTGATATTACTGTAGAGAGGAGAGGATCCTCCTTATATATATTTATGTTCCTTCATACCAGTGTTGATATTACTGTAGAGAGGAGAGGATCCTCCTTACATATATTTATGTTCCTTCATACCAGTGTTGATATTACTGTAGAGAGGAGAGTATCCTCCTTGTATATATTTATGTTCATTCATACCAGTGTTGATATTACTGTAGAGAGGAGAGGATCCTCCTTACATATATTTATGTTCCTTCATACCAGTGTTGATATTACTGTAGAGAGGAGAGGATCCTCCTTATATATATTTATGTTCCTTCTGCTAATTCAGAGAATATTTATTGATAGAAGTGTGATATAGTAAAGTAAAATTCAGTTATTTATTTAAAAGTTCGTTTTTATAGGACCTAATGAACTTTGTGGTGGAATTAATACGAAACAAGAAAATGTGTAACTCGTTTGTTAAAACATTGAGCTTCGGAAAACGTGACGAAAAACAAAATCAAACTGATTAGTTAATATATTTTAATGTTTTCCATTGTTATGATATAGTTTTGGTAAAATGTGTCTGTGTTTTATAGCAAATACGATCATTACTATTAAAATAGAATACAAATACACTCAGCGTACCAAACTGAGAAACGAATGCAATATTAAACATCTACATATGCATGAAACTTAATTAAATGGACGACAACCGCCTGTGTTACTATAGTATTGTGTTAAGGCTAAGTTAAACTTTGACTATAGTACTGTGTGAAGACCAAGTTAGACTCTCACAAAAGTATTGTGTTATGGCTAAGTTAAACTATCACTATGGCATTGTGTTAAGGCTAAGTTAAACTACTGCTATTGAATTGTGTTAAGGCTAAGTTAAACTGTTACTATCGTGTAGTGTTAAGGCTACTTTAAACTATCACAGTCGAAGTTGTGTTGAGGCTGAGCTAAACTGTTACTATCGTATTTTGTTCAGTCTGAGTTAAAACTTATAATATGGTCTCAAAATGTGCAAAACAAACTTTTGTCTTTTCTTGTGTGGTATTTCCAAGATAATTCACTGTTGCCTGGCTGTAAACGTTACATTATGACGTACCTCCTCTCTAGTTATTGCAATTGGTCAACTGTAAACGTTGCGTTATGACCTACCTCCTCTCTAGTTATTGCAATTGGTCAACTGTAAACGTTGCCTTATGACCTACCTCCTCTCTAGTTATTGCAATTGGTCAATTGTAAACGTTGCGTTATGACCTACCTCCTCTCTAGTTATTGCAATTGGTCAACTGTAAACGTTGCGTTATGACCTACCTCCTCTCTAGTTATTGCAATTGGTCAACTGTAAACGTTGCGTTATGACCTACCTCCTCTCTAGTTATTGCAATTGGACAACTGTAAACGTTGCGTTATGACCTACCTCCTCTCTAGTTATTGCAATTGGTCAACTGTAAACGTTGCGTTATGACATACCTCCTCTCTAGTTATTGCAATTGGTCAACTGTAAACGTTGCGTTATGACCTACCTCCTCTCTAGTTATTGCAATTGGTCAACTGTAAACGTTGCGTTATGACCTACCTCCTCTCTAGTTATTGCAATTGGTCAACTGTAAACGTTGCCTTATGACCTACCTCCTCTCTAGTTATTGCAATTGGTCAACTGTAAACGTTGCCTTATGACCTATCTCCTCTCTAGTTATTGCAATTGGTCAACTGTGAACGTTGCGTTATGACCTACCTCCTCTCTAGTTATTGCAATTGGTCAACTGTAAACGTTGCGTTATGACCTACCTCCTCTCTAGTTATTGCAATTGGTCAACTGTAAACGTTGCGTTATGGCCTATTTTTTCTCTAACTTTTGTTAGGTTTGCCCGTCACTTTCGTTTCATTGATCTATTCTACCAAGGGAATTACAGAGACTACTAGTAAAAATAGATCTGTTACTATTTGTAATTAGATTCGCTAGACTTTTGTCTTTTAAACATTTAAAAAATCATATTTGCAACTATTTTTTGGTTTTTGTCGCATTTATTTTAAACACTTTGTGTATTTTATCTGTGATTCAGGTTTTGTACTATTTTATCTGTGATTTAGGTTTTGTAGTATTTTATCTGTGATTCAGGTTTTGTACTATTCTATCTGTGATTCAGGTTTTGTAGTATTTTATCTGTGATTTAGGTTTTGTACTATTTTATCTATGATTAAGGTTTTGTACTATTTTATCTGTGATTCATATTTTGTGTATTTTATCTGTGATTCAGGTTTTGTACTATTCTATCTGTGATTCAGGTTTTGTAGTATTTTATCTGTGATTTAGGTTTTGTACTATTTTATCTATGATTCAGGTTTTGTACTATTTTATCTGTGATTCATATTTTGTGTATTTTATCTGTGATTCAGGTTTTGTAGTATTTTATCTGTGATTCAGGGTTTGCTTTTCCTTTGATTTATGTTTCAAAATCGTGTGATTGAATTTTAATTTGTTTTTATTTCTTCTGTAAATCTCCTGTTATCATTACACTTCGTGTTTGATTGCTGGTTTACTACAGTTTGTTTGTTTTGAATTTCGCGCAAAGCTACTAGAGGGCTATCTGCGCTAGCCGTCCTAATTTAGTAATGTGAGACTAGAGAGAAGGCAGCCAGTCATCATCACCTACAGCCAACTCTTGGACTACTCTTTTACTAACGAATAGTGGGATTGACCGTTACATTATAATGCCCCCATGGCTGAAAAGGCGAGCGTGTTTGGTGCGATGGGGATGCGAACCCTCGACCTTCAGATTACGAGTCGCACACCGTAACGCACCTGGCCATGCCGGGCCTTACTACAGTTTAAAAAGTACCGATGTATCAAAGAAAGTCACTCTCAACAAATATGTGTTTGCCGTTGTACACCACACAGATTATAGGATTGAAATTGTATAATTTAATTCAAATTTATTCAGAATTTAAAAATAGCACACTTCTTATCAATGTATTCTTACATTAATGATGTTACTTCGTTGTGGCTTTTATATTAGTTTAGAATATACATTTTTAAAAACAATTTCAAACTAATGAATGTTTATCATCAGTTAGTTATATTAATAATATAAAGGTTATGATAATTTTAAATACTTAATTCAATTGTTCCTTCTTATTATAACGATTTATAGTTTCAGGCTTGAAATAAAGTTCTCAAGCTGACCAAAACTCGTAAAATATATTTTAGTTAGATTACAGAAGAAAATATAATCAATAACAGAACTGATGAATCCATGTATTCTAGTATATATTTTATATTAAGAAACTTAATACTTAAGTTATTTTCTTTTAGTAACTTTGTTATAGCAACAAATATGCTCGCCCTTTCAATCGTGGGGGCGTTATAATGTGACCGTCAATTCCACTATTCGTTGGCAACAGAGTAGCCCAAGAGTTGGCGGTTGGTGGTGATGACTAGTTGTCTTCCCTCTAGTCTTACACTGCTAAATTAGGGACAGCTAGCACAGATAGCCCTCGAGTAGCTTTGTGCGAATTTCAAAAACAAACAAACAAGCTAGCGCAGATAGCCCTCGAATAGCTTTGCGCGAAATTCGAAAACAAACAAACCCTATAGTCTTACACTGCTAAATTAGGGACAGCTAGCGCAAATAGCTTTTGAATAGCTTTGCGCGAAATTCAAAACAAAAAAAAATTGTTATATAATATCAGCGTCATTAAGTTAACCAGAACAGATCGTAAGATAAATTAATGACACAAATATCATATAAGGAGGTCGTCAACTGCTAATCATTTTTTACAATTTTAAAGTTTTAGTTCAGTTACGTCTTCAGACGAATCTTATCTTTAGAATACTGAAGACAGTTCAACCTAATAACTTTTATTATCAACAGCGTTTCCACAACTCTTCATGTCTCAACATAATGTTTGTTCAAACCAGTTAAATCAAGCGCTTATCTGTGACAAATTGCGATGTTACCAGTTTGTCGAAAAATTGTTTAATAAAAGCTGGCCAGTTAGATGGCGCCAATGCATTAGATCCGCGTGTGACGTGTTTATGACGTCATATCTGTATCTTAAGAATGGAACAAAATAAAGTTATCTGTTACGAGAAACGGAAGGAAAACATAAATCAACTATTGAAAACAGAAAAGGTTTTAATGTTGTAAGCTATATTTTCAATGTTTCTATTTACATGTTTGTTAGAATGAGCTGCTAATGGTCAGGTTCACGTAATAGTCGGAAAACTTATATTAATGTATAACTTAATTCTAGTAATGAGTAACAATTAGTTCTGTGGTTGAGGACACAGTGAATCAATGAAAATGGAGGATAGTGTTTTGTTAATCGAATAAAGTTATTAACTAAGAGTTAGTGTTTCTGTAAAAATATCAGTAAATTAATTATCAGTCAATTAAATATCTGTTATGACTAACATTTTAATGTATACTCTTCAAAACAAGAAACGCAAAAGGGATATTTTTGTTATTTTAAAGAGAAATATATGTAATAACGTTACAAGCTCAGCGTATGTGATGTTACACGTGTTAAGGCACTAATTGTCAGACCAAAATGACAATAAAAGATGTGCACTTTGAAAACGGAGGAAAACATCGGATTTTTCGCCAAAACGCATGCGTGTCCAATAAATTAGTTTGAGAGATGTTATGCAAGTGCAACATGTGCAAAATCCCTATAAAAGTGACGGGTTCTCGGTTTCTATAGCTCAATGTTAAGCCACCGACACGCAATACAGTTACGCCAAGACTGACTGAAGCACAACGCAACAACGTTGGAAGCAGGCGAGTCTCGATCGGATGTTACCAGAGCTGTAAATGTCCACCCAGGCACCATCACAAGGCTATGGAATCGTCACCAACAACATGGATCAACTCGTGACCGATCTGGCAGACCTCGTGTGACCACGCCCGCACAAGATCGCTACATCCGGTTACGTCATCTTCGGGATAGGACCACCACTGCGACGTCTGCTGTCTCAACCATACCAGGGCTGCGTAGGACTTCCGATCAGACCGTACGCAACCGTCAACGAAATGCAGGAATCCGACCTCGACGTCCAGACAGAGGCGTCATCCTCGCCCGGTAACATCGTCAAGCACGGCTGCAATGGACTCGGGCACATCGGGTATGGCCTCATCGACGATGGAGGCATGTTTGGTTCAGCGATGAATCACGTTTTATGCTTCGTAGGTAGGATAGAAGAACCCGTGTTTACCATCGCCGAGGTGAACGTTTTGGAGCAAACTGTATGCAGGATGTTGACAGATATGGTGGTGGCAGCGTCATGATGTGGGCTGCCATCGCCTACAATGCCAGAACAGACCTTTTGCACATTCGAGGGAATCCAACGGCTCAACGATACGTTGATGAGATTCTTAGGCCCCATGTGCAACCCATCATGGTAACCGTCAACAACGTTTTCCAACATGACAACGCCCGTTCTCACACAGCCCGACTCACCACTGTCTTCTTGAGACACCACAACATCAACGTTCTTCCCTGGCCCTCCAGATCACCAGATTTAAACCCCATCGAACATCTTTGGGACGAGTTGGACCGACATCTGCGACGGCGACAACCTCAACTGCAGACTCTACTTCAGCTTGCAGCAGCTTTGCAGGCTGAGTGGACAGCCATTCCACAGGATGTGATTCGTCATCTCATCGCTTCCATGGGCAGGAGATGCCAAGCAGTTATTGATTCTCACGGGGGACATACTCGTTATTGACGTTGAGTGACGTTAAACTTCACCTAGTGAGAGTGGACTTCGCCTTTCCAGACTTTGGATGTTCAGCAGTGAATGTGCAAAGTTTCACACATGTCATGCAGAACTACCCGGAATAAACTTGTTAACAATTTGTATCATATTTTGCCTTTTGCGTTTCTTTTCTTGAAGAGTATATTAGGGATACGACTTGCGTCATAGTGAACGAAGTCTAACTGTACCAACGTTTTCAGTTCCCATTACTTACGTCACCACTGTTCTGATGAAGAGTTCAGAGCGTATCTAATAAAAGAATTACTAGTTTATTAAGGGACCATCTGCAATACACGTCCTCTGAGAGGAGGTTATGTAAATTCGTGATTAATAAAATGTTATCTTAAGGCATGAAAAGTTGTTTCCGCTATATGCAATTATTAAAAACCCTGAAGAAACGGCAAAATGCAAAACTCATAATATGAATGTACTTCAGCATGAATGAACTTCACACCAGTGTTAACAATTGCCTGTCGCACAGCACAGAAGTGCTGAACATCCAAACCAATTTCAACAATTGTCTATACCACAGCATGGAGGTACTACACCTCAAAACCCACTTTAAACAATTGTCTATACCACAGCATGGAGGTACTACACCTCAAAACCCACTTTAAACAATTGTCTATACCACAGCATGGAGGTACTACACCTCAAAACCCACTTTAAACAATTGTCTATACCACAGCATGGAGGTACTACACCTCAAAACCCACTTTAAACAATTGTCTATACCACAGCATGGAGGTACTACACCTCAAAAATCACTTTAAACAATTGTCTATACCACAGCATGAATGTAATAGACTTCCAAACCCCTTTTCACATTGTCTGTACCAGAGCATAGGAGTAACGGACCTCCAAACCACTTTTAAAGACTGTCCGTACTACACAATCGAAGTAACGTACCTCCACGCCACTTTTAACAATTCTCCGTACCACAGTATGGAAATAACGAACATCAAAACCACTTTCAAAAATTGTCTGTACAACAGCATGGAAGCAATAAACATTGAAACCAATCTTAACAAGTATCTCTACCACAACATGGAAGTCACAGATATTCAAAACAATTTTAACAACTTTCTGTACCACATCATGGAATTAACGGACTTCCAAACCACATTTAACAGTTGTCTATGCAACAGTATGTAAATAAAGGAAATCAAAAAATGTTAACAAAATTTATTATAATTTTGTATCATAATGTCGAAGTAATGGACTTCCAAAACACTTTTAAGAATTGTCTGTACTACAGCATGGAAGCAATGGACCTCCTAAGCATTTTTAAAAATCGTCATTACCACAGCATGGAAGTAACAGACGTTCAAATTAATCTTCACAAATGTCTGTACCACAGCATGGCACTAATGGACATCCAAACCAATTTTAACAATTGTCTGTACCACAGCATGAAAGTAATTGACACCCAAAACACTTTCAATAATTGTCTTTACAACAGTATGGAAGTAACAGATATCCAATTTAATCTTAACAATTGTCTGTACCACAGCATAGAAGTAATGAACCTTCAAAACCACTTTTCATCATTGTCAATACCTAAGCATGAACGTAAGGGACCTCCAAAACACTTTTAACAATTTCTTTATACAGCATGGAAGTAATAGACCTCTAAACCTCTTTTAGAAATTGTCTGTACCGTAGCATGGAAGTAATAGGGACATCGAAACCAATCTTAACAATTGTCTGTACCACAGCAAGGAAGTAACGGTCTTCCAAATCACCTTTTACAATTGTCTATATCACAGCATGGAAGAAACGGATCTTCCAAACACTTTCAACAATTGTCTGTACCACAGTGTGGAAGTAATGGACCTCCAAAACACTTTTAGAAATTTTCTGTATCACAACATAAACGTATTGGACCTCCAAGCCACTTTTAACAATTGTCTATACCAAAACATGGAAGTAACGGACCTCCAAACCACTGTTAAAATTTTCTGTACCACAGCATGGAACTAACGGACATCAAAACCAATCTTAACAATTGTCTGTACCACAGCGTCAAGGTAATGGCCATCCAAACAAATCTTAAAAATTTTATATACCATAGCAAGGGAGCAGCAGACATCCAAACCAATCTTATCAACTGCCTGTACCAAACATGGAAGTAATGGACCTCTAAGCCACCTTCAAGAATTATCTGTATCACAGCATGTGAATAACGGACGTCGAAACCAATCTTAACAATTGCCTGTACCACAGCATGGAAGTTACCTCCAAAACACTTTCAGAAATTGTGTTTTCTACATCATATGAATCACGGACATCCAAACCAACTTTAACAATTGTCTATACCATAGCGTAGAAGAAATGGGCCTCCAAAACACTTTCAACAGTTGTCTGAACCACAGCATTGAAGTAATAACGGTCCTCCAAACAACTTTAGAAAGTGTCTGAACCACAGCATTGAAGTAATAACGGTCCTCCAAACAACTTTAGAAATTGTCTGAACCCCAGCATTGAAGTAATAACGGTCCTCCAAACAACTTTAGAAATTGTCTGAACCACAGCATTGAAGTAATAACAGTTCTCTAAATAACTTTAGAAATTGTCTGAACCACAGCATTGAAGTAATAACGGTTCTCTAAATAACTTTAGAAATTGTCTAAACCACAGCATTGAAGGAATAACGGTCCTCCAAACAACTTTAGAAATTGTCTGAACCACAGCATTGAAGTAATAACAGTTCTCTAAATAACTTTAGAAATTGTCTGAACCACAGCATTGAAGTAATAACGGTTCTCTAAATAACTTTAGAAATTGTCTAAACCACAGCATTGAAGGAATAACGGTCCTCCAAACAACTTTAGAAATTGTCTGAACCACAGCATTGAAGTAATAACGGTTCTCTAAATAACTTTAGAAATTGTCTAAACCACAGCATTGAAGGAATAACGGTCCTCCAAACAACTTTAGAAATTGTCTGAACCAAAGCATTGAAGTAATAACGGTCCTCTAAACAACTTTAGAAATTGTCTAAACCACAGCATTGAAGGAATAACGGTCCTCCAAACAACTTTAGAAATTGTCTGAACCACAGCATTGAAGTAATAACGGTTCTCTAAATAACTTTAGAAATTGTCTAAACCACAGCATTGAAGGAATAACGGTCCTCCAAACAACTTTAGAAATTGTCTGAACCAAAGCATTGAAGTAATAACGGTCCTCTAAACAACTTTAGAAATTGTCTAAACCACAGCATTAAAGGAATAACGGTCCTCTAAACAACTTTAGAAATTGTCTGAAACACAGCATAAACGTAATGAACGCCCAACCGCTTTTAACAATTGCCTGTACCATAGCATCAATATAATGGACTTCCAAACCACTTTTCACAGTTGTCTGTATCAGAGTAATAGGCCTACAAACCAATTTTAGAAATTGTCTATACCACAGCATGGAATTAACGTACCTACACTCCACTTTTAACAATTCTCTGTACCATAGCATCAACGTAATGGACTTTCAAACCACTTTTTACAGTTGTCTGTATCAGAGCATGGGAGTAATGGGCTTCCAAACCAAGTTTAGAAATTGTCCGTACCGCAGCATTGAGGTAACGGACCTACAAACCACTTTTGAAATTTTCTGTACCATAGCATGAAAGCAATAGACCTACAAACCACTTTTAACAGTTATCTGTGCCACAGCATGTAAATAACGGACATCCAAACCAATTTTAACAATTCTCTACACCATAGCATGAAAGTAATGAACCTCTAAAACATTTTCAACAATTGTGTTTACCACAGTATGGAAGTAACGGACACCCAAACCACTTTTAGAAATTGTCTGCACTGTAGCATGGAAGTAATAGACGTCCAAACCAGTTTGAACAAAGATTTGTTCAAACCCGACCAAGTAGTTAGATGAGCATACAAGAGACAGTACCATAATGTTTATAAAGATGAGTACTTTCACGGACATACAACAGCCAGTACCATTATATTTATATAGATAATTAGTTACATGGACATACAACAGGCAGTACTATTATATTTATATAGATAATTAGTTACATGGATATACAACAGGCAGTACTATTATATTTATATAGATAATTAGTTACATGGACATACAACAGGCAGTACTATTATATTTATATAGATAATTAGTTACATGGATATAGAACAGGCAGTACTATTATATTTATATGGATAATTAGTTACATGGACATACAACAGGCAGTACTATTATATTTATATAGATAATTAGTTACATGGATATACAACAGGCAGTACTATTATATTTATATGGATAATTAGTTACATGGATATACAACAGGCAGTACTATTATATTTATATAGATAATTAATTACATGGACATACAACAAGCAGTACTATTATATTTATATGGATAATTAGTTACATGGATATACAACAGGCAGTACTATTTTATTTATATGGATAATTAGTTACATGGATATACAACAGGCAGTACTATTATATTTATATAGATAATTAGTTACATGGACATACAACGCGCAGTACTATTATATTTCTATAGATAATTAGTTTATTCATACTGTTGATATAAATGTGTTGATAATTTGTAGTTCTTACCATATTCATACTGTTGATATAAATGTGTTGATAATTTGTTGTTCTTACCATATTCATACTGTTGATATAAATGTGTTGATAATTTGTTGTTCTTACCATATTCATACTGTTGATATAAATGTGTTGATAATTTGTAGTTCTTACCATATTCATACTGTTGATATAAATGTGTTGATAATTTGTTGTTCTTACCATATTCATACTGTTGATATAAATGTGTTGATAATTTGTTGTTCTTACCATATTCATACTGTTGATATAAATGTGTTGATAATTTGTAGTTCTTACCATATTCATACTGTTGATATAAATGTGTTGATAATTTGTAGTTCTTACCATATTCATACTGTTGATATGATAATGTGTTGATAATTTGATATTTGTTCTTACCATATTCATACTGTTGATATAAATGTGTTGATAATTTGTAGTTCTTACCATATTCATACTGTTGATATAAATGTGTTGATAATTTGTTGTTCTTACCATATTCATACTGTTGATATAAATGTGTTGATAATTTGTAGTTCTTACCATATTCATACTGTTGATATAAATGTGTTGATAATTTGTAGTTCTTACCATATTCATACTGTTGATATGAATGTGTTGATAATTTGTAGTTCTTACCATATTCATACTGTTGATATAAATGTGTTGATAATTTGTAGTTCTTACCATATTCATACTGTTGATATAAATGTGTTGATAATTTGTTGTTCTTACCATATTCATACTGTTGATATAATGTGTTGATAATTTGTAGTTCTTACCATATTCATACTGTTGATATAAATGTGTTGATAATTTGTTGTTCTTACCATATTCATATTGTTGATATAAATGTGTTGATAATTTGTTGTTCTTACCATATTCATACTGTTGTTGATATACCATAATGTGTTGATAATTTGTAATTTGTGTTCTTACCATATTCATACTGTTGATATAAATGTGTTGATAATTTGTAGTTCTTACCATATTCATACTGTTGATATAAATGTGTTGATAATTTGTAGTTCTTACCATATTCATACTGTTGATATAAATGTGTTGATAATTTGTAGTTCTTACCATATTCATACTGTTGATATAAATGTGTTGATAATTTGTAGTTCTTACCATATTCATTGTTGATATAAATGTGTTGATAAGTTCTTACCATATTCATACTGTTGATATAAATGTGTTGATAATACCATATTGATACTGTTTACCATATTCATACTGTTGATAATTTGATAATTTGTAGTTCTTACCATATTCATACTGTTGATATAAATGTGTTGATAATTTGTAGTTCTTACCATATTCATACTGTTGATATAAATGTGTTGATAATTTGTAGTTCTTACCATATTCATACTGTTGATATTACCATAATGATATAAATGTGTTGATAATTTGTTGTTCTTACCATATTCATACTGTTGATATAAATGTGTTGATAATTTGTTCTTACCATATTCATACTGTTGATATAAATGTGTTGATAATTTGTAGTTCTTACCATATTCATACTGTTGATATAAATGTGTTGATAATTTGTTGTTCTTACCATATTCATACTGTTGATATAAATGTGTTGATAATTTGTAGTTCTTACCATATTCATACTGTTGATATAAATGTGTTGATAATTTGTTGTTCTTACCATATTCATACTGTTGATATAAATGTGTTGATAATTTGTTGTTCTTACCATATTCATACTGTTGATATAAATGTGTTGATAATTTGTTGTTCTTACCATATTCATACTGTTGATATAAATGTGTTGATAATTTGTAGTTCTTACCATATTCATACTGTTGATATAAATGTGTTGATAATTTTGTGTTCTTACCATATTCATTGTTGATATAATGTGTTGATAATTTGTAGTTCTTACCATATTCATACTGTTGATAAATGTGTTGATAATGTGTTGATATAATTTGTAGTTCTTACCATATTCATACTGTTGATATAAATGTGTTGATAATTTGTAGTTCTTACCATATTCATACTGTTGATATATAATGTGTTGATAATTTGTAGTTCTTACCATATTCATACTGTTGATATAAATGTGTTGATAATTTGTAGTTCTTACCATATTCATACTGTTGATATAAATGTGTTGATAATTTGTTGTTCTTACCATATTCATACTGTTGATATAAATGTGTTGATAATTTGTTGTTCTTACCATATTCATACTGTTGTTCTTACCATATTCATATGATATGAATGTGTTGATAATTTGTAGTTCTTACCATATTCATACTGTTGATATAAATGTGTTGATAATTTGTTGTTCTTACCATATTCATACTGTTGATATAAATGTGTTAATAATTTGTTGTTCTTACCATATTCATACTGTTGATATATAATGTGTTGATAATTTGTAGTTCTTACCATATTCATACTGTTGATATAAATGTGTTGATAATTTGTTGTTCTTACCATATTCATACTGTTGATATAAATGTGTTGATAATTTGTTGTTCTTACCATATTCATACTGTTGATATAAATGTGTTGTTGTTCTTACCATATTCATATGATATAAATGTGTTGATAATTTGTAGTTCTTACCATATTCATACTGTTGATATAAATGTGTTGATAATTTGTAGTTCTTACCATATTCATACTGTTGATATAAATGTGTTGATAATTTGTAGTTCTTACCATATTCATACTGTTGATATAAATGTGTTGATAATTTGTAGTTCTTACCATATTCATACTGTTGATATAAATGTGTTGATAATTTGTTGTTCTTACCATATTCATACTGTTGATATAAATGTGTTGATAATTTGTTGTTCTTACCATATTCATACTGTTGATATAAATGTGTTGATAATTTGTAGTTCTTACCATATTCATACTGTTGATATAAATGTGTTGATAATTTGTAGTTCTTACCATATTCATACTGTTGATATAAATGTGTTGATAATTTGTTGTTCTTACCATATTCATACTGTTGATATAAATGTGTTGATAATTTGTTGTTCTTACCATATTCATACTGTTGATATAAATGTGTTGATAATTTGTTGTTCTTACCATATTCATACTGTTGATATAAATGTGTTGATAATTTTTTGTTCTTACCATATTCATACTGTTGATATGATAATGTGTTGATAATTTGTAAGTTCTTACCATATCATCATACTGTTGATATAAATGTGTTGATAATTTGTAGTTCTTACCATATTCATACTGTTGATATAAATGTGTTGATAATTTGTAGTTCTTACCATATTCATACTGTTGATATAAATGTGTTGATAATTTGTAGTTCTTACCATATTCATACTGTTGATATAAATGTGTTGATAATTTGTTGTTCTTACCATATTCATACTGTTGATATGATAATGTGTTGATAATGTTGTAATTTGTGTTCTTACCATATTCATACTGTTGATGTTCTTACCATATTCATACTGTTGATATAAATGTGTTGATAATTTGTAGTTCTTACCATATTCATACTGTTGATATAAATGTGTTGATAATTTGTAGTTCTTACCATATTCATACTGTTGATATAAATGTGTTGATAATTTGTTGTTCTTACCATATTCATACTGTTGATATAAATGTGTTGATAATTTGTTGTTCTTACCATATTCATACTGTTGATATAAATGTGTTGATAATTTGTTGTTCTTACCATATTCATACTGTTGATATAAATGTGTTGATAATTTGTTGTTCTTACCATATTCATACTGTTGATATAAATGTGTTGATAATTTGTTGTTCTTACCATATTCATACTGTTGATATAAATGTGTTGATAATGTGTTCTTACCATATTCAATTTGATATGTTCTTACCATAGTTCTTACCATATTCATACTGTTGATATAAATGTGTTGATAATTTGCAGTTCTTACCATATTCATACTGTTGATAAAAATGTGTTGGTAATTTGTAGTTCTTACCATATTAATCCAGTTGATATAAATGTGTTGAAAATTTGTTGTTCTTACCATATTCATACTGTTGATATAAATGTGTTGATAATGTTCTTACCATATTCATACTGTTGATATAATTTGTAATTTGTAGTTCTTACCATATTCATACTGTTGATATAAATGTGTTGATAATTTGATAATTTGTGTTCTTACCATATTCATACTGTTGATATGATAATTTGTGTTCTTACCATATTCATACTGTTGATATAATGTGTTGATAATTTGTAGTTCTTACCATATTCATACTGTTGATATAAATGTGTTGATAATTTGTAGTTCTTACCATATTCATACTGTTGATATAAATGTGTTGATAATTTGTAGTTCTTACCATATTCATACTGTTGATATAAATGTGTTGGTAATTTGTAGTTCTTACCATATTTATATTGCTGATATAAATGTGTTGATAATTTGTTGTTCTACCATATTCATACTGTTGATATAAATGTGTTGATAATTTGTAGTTCTTACCATATTCATACTGTTGATATAAATGTGTTGATAATTTGTTGTTCTTACCATATTCATACTGTTGATAGTTCTTACCATATTCATACTGTTGATATAAATGTGTTGATAATTTGTAGTTCTTACCATATTCATACTGTTGATATAAATATAGTTCTTACCATATTGTGTTGATAATGTGTTGATAATTTGTAGTTCTTACCATATTCATACTGTTGATATAAATGTGTTGATAATTTGTTGTTCTTACCATATTCATATTGTTGATATAAATGTGTTGATAATTTGTTGTTCTTACCATATTCATACTGTTGATATAAATGTGTTGATAATTTGTTGTTCTTACCATATTCATATGATTCAATGTGTTGATAATTTGTTGTTCTTACCATATTCATAAATGTGTTGATATATTCAATGTGTTGATAATTTGTAGTTCTTACCATATTCATACTGTTGATATAAATGTGTTGATAATTTGTAGTTCTTACCATATTCATACTGTTGATATAAATGTGTTGATAATTTGTTGTTCTTACCATATTCATACTGTTGATATAAATGTGTTGATAATTTGTTGTTCTTACCATATTCATACTGTTGATATAAATGTGTTGATAATTTGTAGTTCTTACCATATTCATACTGTTGATATATAATGTGTTGATAATTTGTTGTTCTTACCATATTCATACTGTTGATATAAATGTGTTGATAATTTGTAGTTCTTACCATATTCATACTGTTGATATAAATGTGTTGATAATTTGTTGTTCTTACCATATTCATACTGTTGATATAAATGTGTTGATAATTTGTAGTTCTTACCATATTCATACTGTTGATATAAATGTGTTGATAATTTGTAGTTCTTACCATATTCATACTGTTGATATAAATGTGTTGATAATGTTCTTACCATAATGTGTTGATAATTTGTAGTTCTTACCATATTCATACTGTTGATATAAATGTGTTGATAATTTGTAGTTCTTACCATATTCATACTGTTGATATAAATGTGTTGATAATTTGTAGTTCTTACCATATTCATACTGTTGATATGAATGTGTTGATAATTTGTTGTTCTTACCATATTCATACTGTTGATATAAATGTGTTGATAATTTGTTGTTCTTACCATATTCATACATACTGTTGATATGAATGTGTTGATAATGTTCTTACCATATTCATACTGTTGATATAAATGTGTTGTTCTTACCATATTCATAATTTGTTGTTCTTACCATATTCATACTGTTGATATAAATGTGTTGTGTGTTCTTACCATATTCATATTGTTGATATGAATGTGTTGATAATTTGTTGTTCTTACCATATTCATACTGTTGATATAAATGTGTTGATAATTTGTTGTTCTTACCATATTCATACTGTTGATATAAATGTGTTGATAATTTGTAGTTCTTACCATATTCATACTGTTGATATAAATGTGTTGATAATTTGTAGTTCTTACCATATTCATACTGTTGATGATAAATGTGTTGATAATTTGTAGTTCTTACCATATTCATACTGTTGATATAAATGTGTTGATAATTTGTAGTTCTTACCATATTCATACTGTTGATATAAATGTGTTGATAATTTGTAGTTCTTACCATATTCATACTGTTGATATAAATGTGTTGATAATTTGTTGTTCTTACCATATTCATACTGTTGATATAATGGTGTTGATAATTTGTAGTTCTTACCATATTCATACTGTTGATATAAATGTGTTGATAATTTGTAGTTCTTACCATATTCATACTGTTGATATAAATGTGTTGATAATTTGTAGTTCTTACCATATTCATACTGTTGATATAAATGTGTTGATAATTTGTAGTTCTTACCATATTCATACTGTTGATATAAATGTGTTGATAATTTGATACCATATTCATACTGTTGATATAAATGTGTTGATAATTTGTAGTTCTTACCATATTCATACTGTTGATATGATAATTTGTGTTCTTACCATATTCATACTGTTGATATAATGTGTTGATAATTTGTTGTTCTTACCATATTCATACTGTTGATATAAATGTGTTGATAATTTGTAGTTCTTACCATATTCATACTGTTGATATAAATGTGTTGATAATTTGTAGTTCTTACCATATTCATACTGTTGATATAAATGTGTTGATAATTTGTAGTTCTTACCATATTCATATATGTGTTGATAATTTGTTGTTCTTACCATATTCATACTGTTGATATAAATGTGTTGATAATTTGTAGTTCTTACCATATTCATACTGTTGATATAAATGTGTTGATAATTTGTTGTTCTTACCATATTCATACTGTTGATATAAATGTGTTGATAATTTGTTGTTCTTACCATATTCATACTGTTGATATAAATGTGTTGATAATTTGTTGTTCTTACCATATTCATACTGTTGATATAAATGTGTTGATAATTTGTTGTTCTTACCATATTCATACTGTTGATATAAATGTGTTGATAATTTGTTGTTCTTACCATATTTACTGTTGATATAAATGTGTTGATATTTTGTTGTTCTCTCCATATTCATACTGTTGATATAAATGTGTTGATAATTTGTAGTTCTTACCATATTCATACTGTTGATATAAATGTGTTGATAATTTGTAGTTCTTACCATATTCATACTGTTGATATAAATGTGTTGATAATTTGTAGTTCTTACCATATTCATACTGTTGATATAAATGTGTTGATAATTTGTAGTTCTTACCATATTCATACTGTTGATATAAATGTGTTGATAATTTGTTGTTCTTACCATATTCATACTGTTGATATAAATGTGTTGATAATTTGTTGTTCTTACCATATTCATACTGTTGATATAAATGTGTTGATAATTTGTAGTTCTTACCATATTCATACTGTTGATATAAATGTGTTGATAATTTGTAGTTCTTACCATATTCATACTGTTGATATGAATGTGTTGATAATTTGTAGTTCTTACCATATTCAAATGTGTTGATAATACCATATTCATGTGTTGATAATGTGTTGATAAGTTCTTACCATATTCATACTGTTGATATAAATGTGTTGATAATTTGTAGTTCTTACCATATTCATACTGTTGATATAAATGTGTTGATAATTTGTTGTTCTTACCATATTCATACTGTTGATATAAATGTGTTGATAATTTGTAGTTCTTACCATATTCATACTGTTGATATGAATGTGTTGATAATTTGTTGTTCTTACCATATTCATACTGTTGATATGTTGATAATGTGTTGATAATTTGTTGTTCTTACCATATTCATACTGTTGATATAAATGTGTTGATAATTTGTTGTTCTTACCATATTCATACTGTTGATATAAATGTGTTGATAATTTGTGTTCTTACCATATTCATACTGTTGATATAAATGTGTTGATAATTTGTTGTTCTTACCATATTCATACTGTTGATATAAATGTGTTGATAATTTGTTGTTCTTACCATATTCATACTGTTGATATAAATGTGTTGATAATTTGTTGTTCTTACCATATTCATACTGTTGTTATGAATGTGTTGTTCTTTCCATATTCATACTGTTGATATAAATGTGTTGATAATTTGTAGTTCTTACCATATTCATACTGTTGATATAAATGTGTTGATAATTTGTTGTTCTTACCATATTCATACTGTTGATATAAATGTGTTGATAATTTGTAGTTCTTACCATATTCATACTGTTGATATAAATGTGTTGGTAATTTGTAGTTTTTACCATATTCATACTGTTGATAAATGTGTTGATAATTTGTTCTTCTCACCATATTCATACTGTTGATATAAATGTGTTGATAATTTGTAGTTCTTACCATATTCATACTGTTGATATACCATAATGTGTTGATAATTTGTAGTTCTTACCATATTCATACTGTTGATATAAATGTGTTGATAATTTGTTGTTCTTACCATATTCATACTGTTGATATAAATGTGTTGATAATTTGTAGTTCTTACCATATTCATACTGTTGATATAAATGTGTTGATAATTTGTAGTTCTTACCATATTCATACTGTTGATATAAATGTGTTGATAATTTGTAGTTCTTACCATATTCATACTGTTGATATAAATGTGTTGATAATTTGTAGTTCTTACCATATTCATACTGTTGATATAAATGTGTTGATAATTTGTAGTTCTTACCATATTCATACTGTTGATATAAATGTGTTGATAATTTGTTGTTCTTACCATATTCATACTGTTGATATAAATGTGTTGATAATTTGTAGTTCTTACCATATTCATACTGTTGATATAAATGTGTTGATAATTTGTAGTTCTTACCATATTCATACTGTTGATATGAATGTGTTGATAATTTGTTGTTCTTACCATATTCATACTGTTGATATAAATGTGTTGATAATTTGTTGTTCTTACCATATTCATACTGTTGATTTGTTGTTCTTACCATATTCATACTGTTGATATAAATGTGTTGATAATTTGTAGTTCTTACCATATTCATACTGTTGATATAAATGTGTTGTTGTAGTTCTTACCATATAAATGTGTTGATAATTTGTGTTCTTACCATATTCATACTGTTGATATAAATGTGTTGATAATTTGTTGTTCTTACCATATTCATACTGTTGATATAAATGTGTTGATAATTTGTTGTTCTTACCATATTCATACTGTTGATATAAATGTGTTGATAATTTGTTGTTCTTACCATATTCATACTGTTGATATAAATGTGTTGATAATTTGTAGTTCTTACCATATTCATACTGTTGATATAAATGTGTTGATAATTTGTAGTTCTTACCATATTCATACTGTTGATATAAATGTGTTGATAATTTGTAGTTCTTACCATATTCATACTGTTGATATAAATGTGTTGATAATTTGTAGTTCTTACCATATTCATACTGTTGATATAAATGTGTTGATAATTTGTAGTTCTTACCATATTCATACTGTTGATATAAATGTGTTGATAATTTGTTGTTCTTACCATATTCATACTGTTGATATAAATGTGTTGATAATTTGTAGTTCTTACCATATTCATACTGTTGATATAAATGTGTTGATAATTTGTAGTTCTTACCATATTCATACTGTTGATATAAATGTGTTGATAATTTGTTGTTCTTACCATATTCATACTGTTGATATAAATGTGTTGATAATTTGTTGTTCTTACCATATTCATACTGTTGATATAAATGTGTTGATAATTTGTAGTTCTTACCATATTCATAGTTTGATATGAATGTGTTGATAATTTGTAGTTCTTACCATATTCATACTGTTGATATAAATGTGTTGATAATTTGTAGTTCTTACCATATTCATACTGTTGATATAAATGTGTTGATAATTTGTAGTTCTTACCATATTCATACTGTTGATATAAATGTGTTGATAATTTGTTGTTCTTACCATATTCATACTGTTGATATAAATGTGTTGATAATTTGTAGTTCTTACCATATTCATACTGTTGATATAAATGTGTTGATAATTTGTTGTTCTTACCATATTCATACTGTTGATATAAATGTGTTGATAATTTGTAGTTCTTACCATATTCATACTGTTGATATAAATGTGTTGATAATTTGTAGTTCTTACCATATTCATACTGTTGATATAAATGTGTTGATAATTTGTTGTTCTTACCATATTCATACTGTTGATATAAATGTGTTGATAATTTGTTAGTTCTTACCATATTCATACTGTTGATATAAATGTGTTGATAATTTGTTGTTCTTACCATATTCATACTGTTGATATAAATGTGTTGATAATTTGTAGTTCTTACCATATTCATACTGTTGATATAAATGTGTTGATAATTTGTAGTTCTTACCATATTCATACTGTTGATATAAATGTGTTGATAATTTGTTGTTCTTACCATATTCATACTGTTGATATAAAAATGTGTTGATAATTTGTTGTTCTTACCATATTCATACTGTTGATATAAATGTGTTGATAATTTGTAGTTCTTACCATATTCATACTGTTGATATAAATGTGTTGATAATTTGTAGTTCTTACCATATTCATACTGTTGATATAAATGTGTTGATAATTTGTAGTTCTTACCATATTCATACTGTTGATATAAATGTGTTGATAATTTGTAGTTCTTACCATATTCATACTGTTGATATAAATGTGTTGATAATTTGTAGTTCTTACCATATTCATACTGTTGATATAAATGTGTTGATAATTTGTTGTTCTTACCATATTCATACTGTTGATATAAATGTGTTGATAATTTGTTGTTCTTACCATATTCATACTGTTGATATAAATGTGTTGATAATTTGTAGTTCTTACCATATTCATACTGTTGATATAAATGTGTTGATAATTTGTTGTTCTTACCATATTCATACTGTTGATATAAATGTGTTGATAATTTGTAGTTCTTACCATATTCATACTGTTGATATAAATGTGTTGATAATTTGTAGTTCTTACCATATTCATACTGTTGATATAAATGTGTTGATAATTTGTAGTTCTTACCATATTCATACTGTTGATATAAATGTGTTGATAATTTGTAGTTCTTACCATATTCATACTGTTGATATAAATGTGTTGATAATTTGTTGTTCTTACCATATTCATACTGTTGATATAAATGTGTTGATAATTTGTTGTTCTTACCATATTCATACTGTTGATATAAATGTGTTGATAATTTGTAGTTCTTACCATATTCATACTGTTGATATAAATGTGTTGATAATTTGTAGTTCTTACCATATTCATACTGTTGATATAAATGTGTTGATAATTTGTAGTTCTTACCATATTCATACTGTTGATATAAATGTGTTGATAATTTGTTGTTCTTACCATATTGTGTTGATATAAATGTGTTGATAATTTGTAGTTCTTACCATATTCATACTGTTGATATAAATGTGTTGATAATTTGTAGTTCTTACCATATTCATACTGTTGATATAAATGTGTTGATAATTTGTTGTTCTTACCATATTCATACTGTTGATATAAATGTGTTGATAATTTGTAGTTCTTACCATATTCATACTGTTGATATGAATGTGTTGATAATTTGTAGTTCTTACCATATTCATACTGTTGATATAAATGTGTTGATAATTTGTTGTTCTTACCATATTCATACTGTTGATATAAATGTGTTGATAATTTGTTGTTCTTACCATATTCATACTGTTGATATAAATGTGTTGATAATTTGTTGTTCTTACCATATTCATACTGTTGATATAAATGTGTTGATAATTTGTAGTTCTTACCATATTCATACTGTTGATATAAATGTGTTGATAATTTGTGTTCTTACCATATTCATACTGTTGATATAAATGTGTTGATAATTTGTAGTTCTTACCATATTCATACTGTTGATATAAATGTGTTGATAATTTGTAGTTCTTACCATATTCATACTGTTGATATAAATGTGTTGATAATTTGTAGTTCTTACCATATTCATACTGTTGATATAAATGTGTTGATAATTTGTAGTTCTTACCATATTCATACTGTTGATATAAATGTGTTGATAATTTGTAGTTCTTACCATATTCATACTGTTGATATAAATGTGTTGATAATTTGTAGTTCTTACCATATTCATACTGTTGATATAAATGTGTTGATAATTTGTAGTTCTTACCATATTCATACTGTTGATATTAATGTGTTCATAATTTGTTGTTCTTGCCATATTCATACTGTTGTTATTAATGTGTTGATAATTTGTTGTTCTTACCATATTCATACTGTTGATATAAATGTGTTGATAATTTGTAGTTCTTACCATATTCATACTGTTGATATAAATGTGTTGATAATTTGTAGTTCTTACCATATTCATACTGTTGATATAAATGTGTTGATAATTTGTTGTTCTTACCATATTCATACTGTTGATATAAATGTGTTGATAATTTGTTGTTCTTACCATATTCATACTGTTGATATAAATGTGTTGATAATTTGTTGTTCTTACCATATTCATACTGTTGATATAAATGTGTTGATAATTTGTTGTTCTTACCATATTCATACTGTTGATATGAATGTGTTGATAATTTGTAGTTCTTACCATATTCATACTGTTGATATAAATGTGTTGATAATTTGTTGTTCTTACCATATTCATACTGTTGATATAAATGTGTTGATAATTTGTTGTTCTTACCATATTCATACTGTTGATATAAATGTGTTGATAATTTGTAGTTCTTACCATATTCATACTGTTGATATAAATGTGTTGATAATTTGTGTTCTTACCATATTCATACTGTTGATATAAATGTGTTGATAATTTGTAGTTCTTACCATATTCATACTGTTGATATAAATGTGTTGATAATTTGTAGTTCTTACCATATTCATACTGTTGATATAAATGTGTTGATAATTTGTAGTTCTTACCATATTCATACTGTTGATATAAATGTGTTGATAATTTTTGTTCTTACCATATTCATACTGTTCATATAAATGTGTTGATAATTTGTAGTTCTTACCATATTCATACTGTTGATATAAATGTTGATAATTTTGTTCTTACCATATTCATACTGTTGATATAAATGTGTTGATAATTTGTAGTTCTTACCATATTCATACTGTTGATATAAATGTGTTGATAATTTGTAGTTCTTACCATATTCATACTGTTGATATAAATGTGTTGATAATTTGTAGTTCTTACCATATTCATACTGTTGATATGAATGTGTTGATAATTTGTAGTTCTTACCATATTCATACTGTTGATATGAATGTGTTGATAATTTGTTGTTCTTACCATATTCATACTGTTGATATAAATGTGTTGATAATTTGTTGTTCTTACCATATTCATACTGTTGATATGATATAAATGTGTTGATAATTTGTAGTTCTTACCATATTCATACTGTTGATATAAATGTGTTGATAATTTGTTGTTCTTACCATATTCATACTGTTGATATAAATGTGTTGATAATTTGTAGTTCTTACCATATTCATACTGTTGATATAAATGTGTTGATAATTTGTAGTTCTTACCATATTCATACTGTTGATATAAATGTGTTGATAATTTGTTGTTCTTACCATATTCATACTGTTGATATAAATGTGTTGATAATTTGTAGTTCTTACCATATTCATACTGTTGATATAAATGTGTTGATAATTTGTAGTTCTTACCATATTCATACTGTTGATATAAATGTGTTGATAATTTGTTGTTCTTACCATATTCATACTGTTGATATAAATGTGTTGATAATTTGTAGTTCTTACCATATTCATACTGTTGATATGAATGTGTTGATAATTTGTTGTTCTTACCATATTCATACTGTTGATATAAATGTGTTGATAATTTGTTGTTCTTACCATATTCATACTGTTGATATAAATGTGTTGATAATGTTGATAATTTGTTGTTCTTACCATATTCATACTGTTGATATAAATGTGTTGATAATTTGTTGTTCTTACCATATTCATACTGTTGATATAAATGTGTTGATAATTTGTTGTTCTTACCATATTCATACTGTTGATATAAATGTGTTGATAATTTGTAGTTCTTACCATATTCATACTGTTGATATAAATGTGTTGATAATTTGTAGTTCTTACCATATTCATACTGTTGATATAAATGTGTTGATAATTTGTAGTTCTTACCATATTCATACTGTTGATATAAATGTGTTGATAATTTGTTGTTCTTACCATATTCATACTGTTGATATAAATGTGTTGATAATTTGTAGTTCTTACCATATTCATACTGTTGTTACTGTATAAATGTGTTGATAATTTGTAGTTCTTACCATATTCATACTGTTGATATAATTTGATAATTTGTTGTTCTTACCATATTCATACTGTTGATATAAATGTGTTGATAATTTGTTGTTCTTACCATATTCATACTGTTGATATAAATGTGTTTATAATTTGTTGTTCTTACCATATTCATACTGTTGATATAAATGTGTTGATAATTTGTAGTTCTTACCATATTCATACTGTTGATATAAATGTGTTGATAATTTGTAGTTCTTACCATATTCATACTGTTGATATAAATGTGTTGATAATTTGTTGTTCTTACCATATTCATACTGTTGATATAAATGTGTTGATAATTTGTAGTTCTTACCATATTCATACTGTTGATATAAATGTGTTGATAATTTGTTGTTCTTACCATATTCATACTGTTGATATAAATGTGTTGATAATTTGTAGTTCTTACCATATTCATACTGTTGATATAAATGTGTTGATAATTTGTTGTTCTTACCATATTCATACTGTTGATATAAATGTGTTGATAATTTGTTGTTCTTACCATATTGATATATGTGTTGATATAGTTCTTACCTTACCATAAATGTGTTGATAATTTGTAGTTCTTACCATATTCATACTGTTGATATAAATGTGTTGATAATTTGTAGTTCTTACCATATTCATACTGTTGATATAAATGTGTTGATAATTTGTAGTTCTTACCATATTCATACTGTTGATATAAATGTGTTGATAATTTGTAGTTCTTACCATATTCATACTGTTGATATAAATGTGTTGATAATTTGTAGTTCTTACCATATTCATACTGTTGATATAAATGTGTTGATAATTTGTTGTTCTTACCATATTCATACTGTTGATATAAATGTGTTGATAATTTGTTGTTCTTACCATATTCATACTGTTGATATAAATGTGTTGATAATTTGTTGTTCTTACCATATTCATACTGTTGATATAAATGTGTTGATAATTTGTAGTTCTTACCATATTCATACTGTTGATATAAATGTGTTGATAATTTGTAGTTCTTACCATATTCATACTGTTGATATAAATGTGTTGATAATTTGTTGTTCTTACCATATTCATACTGTTGATATAAATGTGTTGATAATTTGTTGTTCTTACCATATTCATACTGTTGATATAAATGTGTTGATAATTTGTTGTTCTTACCATATTCATACTGTTGATATAAATGTGTTGATAATTTGTTGTTCTTACCATATTCATACTGTTGATATAAATGTGTTGATAATTTGTTGTTCTTACCATATTCATACTGTTGATATAAATGTGTTGATAATTTGTTGTTCTTACCATATTCATACTGTTGATATAAATGTGTTGATAATTTGTTGTTCTTACCATATTCATACTGTTGATATATGATAATGTGTTGATAATTTGTAAGTTCTTACCATATTCATACTGTTGATATAAATGTGTTGATAATTTGTAGTTCTTACCATATTCATACTGTTGTTGATAATTTATGTTCTTACCATATTCATACTGTTGATATAAATGTTGATAATTTGTTGTTCTTACCATATTCATACTGTTGATATAAATGTGTTGATAATTTGTAGTTCTTACCATATTCATTGTTGATATAATGTTGATAATTTGTAGTTCTTACCATATTCATACTGTTGTTATGAATGTGTTGTTCTTACCATATTCATACTGTTGATATAAATGTGTTGATAATTTGTAGTTCTTACCATATTCATACTGTTGATATAAATGTGTTGATAATTTGTAGTTCTTACCATATTCATACTGTTGATATAAATGTGTTGATAATTTGTAGTTCTTACCATATTCATACTGTTGATATAAATGTGTTGGTAATTTGTAGTTCTTACCATATTCATACTGTTGATATAAATGTGTTGATAATTTGTTGTTCTTACCATATTCATACTGTTGATATAAATGTGTTGATAATTTGTAGTTCTTACCATATTCATACTGTTGTTATGAATGTAATGTTCTTTCCATATTCATACTGTTGATATAATGGTGTTGATAATTTGTAGTTCTTACCATATTCATACTGTTGATATAAATGTGTTGATAATTTGTAGTTCTTACCATATTCATACTGTTGATATAAATGTGTTGATAATTTGTAGTTCTTACCATATTCATACTGTTGATATAAATGTGTTGATAATTTGTTGTTCTTACCATATTCATGTTGTTGATATATTCATAATGTGTTGATAATTTGTAGTTCTTACCATATTCATACTGTTGATATAAATGTGTTGATAATTTGTTGTTCTTACCATATTCATACTGTTGATATAAATGTGTTGATAATTTGTTGTTCTTACCATATTCATACTGTTGATATAAATGTGTTGATAATTTGTTGTTCTTACCATATTCATACTGTTGATATAAATGTGTTGATAATTTGTAGTTCTTACCATATTCATACTGTTGATATAAATGTGTTGATAATTTGTAGTTCTTACCATATTCATACTGTTGATATTAATGTGTTGATAATTTGTAGTTCTTACCATATTCATACTGTTGATATAAATGTGTTGATAATTTGTTGTTCTTACCATATTCATACTGTTGATATAAATGTGTTGATAATTTGTAGTTCTTACCATATTCATACTGTTGATATAAATGTGTTGATAATTTTTTGTTCTTACCATATTCATACTGTTGATATAAATGCGTTGATAATATTCTTACCATATTCATACTGTTGATATAATGTGTTGATAATTTGTAGTTCTTACCATATTCATCTGTTGATATAAATGTGTTGATAATTTTGTTCTTACCATATTCATACTGTTGATATAAATGTGTTGATAATTTGTAGTTCTTACCATATTCAAACTGTTGATATAAATGTGTTGATAATTTGTAGTTCTTACCATATTCATACTGTTGATATTTATGTGTTGATAATTTGTAGTTCTTACCATATTCAACTGTTGATATAAATGTGTTTTGTTGTTCTTACCATATTCATACTGTTGATATAAATGTGTTGATAATCTTACCATATTCATACTGTTGATAATGATAATTTGTTGTTCTTACCATATTCATACTGTTGATATAAATGTGTTGATAATTTGTGTTCTTACCATATTCATACTGTTGATATAAATGTGTTGATAATTTGTAGTTCTTACCATATTCATACTGTTGATATAAATGTGTTGATAATTTGTAGTTCTTACCATATTCATACTGTTGATATAAATGTGTTGATTGTTCTTACCATATTCATACTGTTGATATGATATAAATGTGTTGATAATTTGTAGTTCTTACCATATTCATACTGTTGATATAAATGTGTTGATAATTTGTTGTTCTTACCATATTCATACTGTTGATATAAATGTGTTGATAATTTGTAGTTCTTACCATATTCATACTGTTGATATAAATGTGTTGATAATTTGTAGTTCTTACCATATTCATACTGTTGATATAAATGTGTTGATAATTTGTAGTTCTTACCATATTCATACTGTTGATATAAATGTGTTGATAATTTGATAATTTGTTCTTACCATATTCATACTGTTGATATAAATGTGTTGATAATTTGTAGTTCTTACCATATTCATACTGTTGATATGAATGTGTTGATAATTTGTAGTTCTTACCATATTCATACTGTTGATATGAATGTGTTGATAATTTGTTGTTCTTACCATATTCATACTGTTGATATAAATGTGTTGATAATTTGTAGTTCTTACCATATTCATACTGTTGATATAAATGTGTTGATAATTTGTAGTTCTTACCATATTCATACTGTTGTTGTTGATATGTTCTTACCATAATGTGTTGATAATTTGTTGTTCTTACCATATTCATACTGTTGATATAAATGTGTTGATAATTTGTTGTTCTTACCATATTCATACTGTTGATATAAATGTGTTGATAATTTGTTGTTCTTACCATATTCATACTGTTGATATAAATGTGTTGATAATTTGTTGTTCTTACCATATTCATACTGTTGATATAAATGTGTTGATAATGTTCTTACCATATTCATACTGTTGATATAAATGTGTTGATAATTTGTGTTCTTACCATATTCATACTGTTGATATAAATGTGTTTATAATTTGTTGTTCTTACCATATTCATACTGTTGATATAAATGTGTTGATAATTTGTAGTTCTTACCATATTCATACTGTTGATATAAATGTGTTGATAATTTGTTGTTCTTACCATATTCATACTGTTGATATAAATGTGTTGATAATTTGTAGTTCTTACCATATTCATACTGTTGATATAAATGTGTTGATAATTTGTAGTTCTTACCATATTCATAACTGTTCTTACCATATTCATACTGTTGATATGAATGTGTTGATAATTTGTAGTTCTTACCATATTCATACTGTTGATATAAATGTGTTGATAATTTGTAGTTCTTACCATATTCATACTGTTGATATAAATGTGTTGATAATTTGTATACCATATTCATACTGTTGATATAAATGTGTTGATAATTTGTAGTTCTTACCATATTCATACTGTTGATATAAATGTGTTGATAATGTGTTGATAATTTGTAGTTCTTACCATATTCATACTGTTGATATAAATGTGTTGATAATTTGTTGTTCTTACCATATTCATACTGTTGATATAAATGTGTTGATAATTTGTTGTTCTTACCATATTCATACTGTTGATATAAATGTGTTGATAATTTGTTGTTCTTACCATATTCATACTGTTGTTATAAATATGTTGATAATTTGTTGTTCTTACCATATTCATACTGTTGATATAAATGTGTTGATAATTTTGTTCTTACCATATTCATACTGTTGATATAAATGTGTTGATAATTTGTTGTTCTTACCATATTCATACTGTTGATATAAATGTGTTGATAATTTGTAGTTCTTACCATATTCATACTGTTGATATAAATGTGTTGATAATTTGTAGTTCTTACCATATTCATACTGTTGATATAAATGTGTTGATAATTTGTAGTTCTTACCATATTCATACTGTTGATATAAATGTGTTGATAATTTGTAGTTCTTACCATATTCATACTGTTGATATAAATGTGTTGATAATTTGTAGTTCTTACCATATTCATACTGTTGATATAAATGTGTTGATAATTTGTTGTTCTTACCATATTCATACTGTTGATATAAATGTGTTGATAATTTGTAGTTCTTACCATATTCATACTGTTGATATAAATGTGTTGATAATTTGTAGTTCTTACCATATATACTGTTGATATAAATGTGTTGATAATTTGTAGTTCTTACCATATTCATACTGTTGATATGAATGTGTTGATAATTTGTAGTTCTTACCATATTCATACTGTTGATATAAATGTGTTGATAATTTGTTGTTCTTACCATATTCATACTGTTGATATAAATGTGTTGATAATTTGTAGTTCTTACCATATTCATACTGTTGATATAAATGTGTTGATAATTTGTAGTTCTTACCATATTCATACTGTTGATATAAATGTGTTGATAATTTGTAGTTCTTACCATATTCATACTGTTGATATAAATGTGTTGATAATTTGTAGTTCTTACCATATTCATACTGTTGATATAAATGTGTTGATAATTTGTAGTTCTTACCATATTCATACTGTTGATATAAATGTGTTGATAATTTGTAGTTCTTACCATATTCATACTGTTGATATAAATGTGTTGATAATTTGTAGTTCTTACCATATTCATACTGTTGATATAAATGTGTTGATAATTTGTAGTTCTTACCATATTCATACTGTTGATATAAATGTGTTGATAATTTGTTGTTCTTACCATATTCATACTGTTGATATAAATGTGTTGATAATTTGTTGTTCTTACCATATTCATACTGTTGATATAAATGTGTTGATAATTTGTTGTTCTTACCATATTCATACTGTTGATATAAATGTGTTGATAATTTGTAGTTCTTACCATATTCATACTGTTGATATGAATGTGTTGATAATTTGTAGTTCTTACCATATTCATACTGTTGATATAAATGTGTTGATAATTTTGTTGTTCTTACCATATTCATACTGTTGATATGAATGTGTTGATAATTTGTTGTTCTTACCATATTCATACTGTTGATATAAATGTGTTGATAATTTGTAGTTCTTACCATATTCATACTGTTGATATAAATGTGTTGATAATTTGTAGTTCTTACCATATTCATACTGTTGATATAAATGTGTTGATAATTTGTTGTTCTTACCATATTCATACTGTTGATATAAATGTGTTGATAATTTGTTGTTCTTACCATATTCATACTGTTGATATAAATGTGTTGATAATTTGTAGTTCTTACCATATTCATACTGTTGATATGAATGTGTTGATAATTTGTTGTTCTTACCATATTCATACTGTTGATATAAATGTGTTGATAATTTGTTGTTCTTACCATATTCATACTGTTGATATAAATGTGTTGATAATTTGTAGTTCTTACCATATTCATACTGTTGATATAAATGTGTTGATAATTTGTTGTTCTTACCATATTCATACTGTTGATATAAATGTGTTGATAATTTGTAGTTCTTACCATATTCATACTGTTGATATAAATGTGTTGATAATTTGTAGTTCTTACCATATTCATACTGTTGATATAAATGTGTTGATAATTTGTTGTTCTTACCATATTCATACTGTTGATATAAATGTGTTGATAATTTGTAGTTCTTACCATATTCATACTGTTGATATAAATGTGTTGATAATTTGTTGTTCTTACCATATTCATACTGTTGATATGAAAATGTTGATAATTTGTAGTTCTTACCATATTCATACTGTTGATATAAATGTGTTGATAATTTGTAGTTCTTACCATATTCATACTGTTGATATAAATGTGTTGATAATTTGTAGTTCTTACCATATTCATACTGTTGATATAAATGTGTTGATAATTTGTAGTTCTTACCATATTCATACTGTTGATATAAATGTGTTGATAATTTGTAGTTCTTACCATATTCATACTGTTGATATAAATGTGTTGATAATTTGTTGTTCTTACCATATTCATACTGTTGATATAAATGTGTTGATATAAATGTGTTGATAATTTGTAGTTCTTACCATATTCATACTGTTGATATAAATGTGTTGATAATTTGTAGTTCTTACCATATTCATACTGTTGATATAAATGTGTTGATAATTTGTTGTTCTTACCATATTCATACTGTTGATATAAATGTGTTGATAATTTGTGTTACCATATTCATACTGTTGATATAAATGTGTTGATAATTTGTAGTTCTTACCATATTCATACTGTTGATATAAATGTGTTGATAATTTGTAGTTCTTACCATATTCATACTGTTGATATAAATGTGTTGATAATTTGTAGTTCTTACCATATTCATACTGTTGATATAAATGTGTTGATAATTTGTTGTTCTTACCATATTCATACTGTTGATATAAATGTGTTGATAATTTGTTGTTCTTACCATATTCATACTGTTGATATAAATGTGTTGATAATTTGATATATTCAATGATATGTTGATAATTTGTAGTTCTTACCATATTCATACTGTTGATATAAATGTGTTGATAATTTGTAGTTCTTACCATATTCATACTGTTGATATAAATGTGTTGATAATTTGTAGTTCTTACCATATTCATACTGTTGATATAAATGATAATGTTGTTGATAATAGTTCTTACCATATTCATACTGTTGATATAAATGTGTTGATAATTTGTAGTTCTTACCATATTCATACTGTTGATATAAATGTGTTGATAATTTGTAGTTCTTACCATATTCATACTGTTGATATAAATGTGTTGATAATTTGTAGTTCTTACCATATTCATACTGTTGATATAAATGTGTTGATAATTTGTAGTTCTTACCATATTCATACTGTTGATATAAATGTGTTGATAATTTGTTGTTCTTACCATATTCATACTGTTGATATGAATGTGTTGATAATTTGTTGTTCTTACCATATTCATACTGTTGATATGAATTTGTTGATAATTTGTAGTTCTTACCATATTCATACTGTTGATATAAATGTGTTGATAATTTGTAGTTCTTACCATATTCATACTGTTGATATAAATGTGTTGATAATTTGTAGTTCTTACCATATTCATACTGTTGATATAAATGTGTTGATAATTTGTAGTTCTTACCATATTCATACTGTTGATATAAATGTGTTGATAATTTGTAGTTCTTACCATATTCATACTGTTGATATAAATGTGTTGATAATTTGTAGTTCTTACCATATTCATACTGTTGATATAAATGTGTTGATAATTTGTAGTTCTTACCATATTCATACTGTTGATATAAATGTGTTGGTAATTTGTAGTTTTTACCATATTCATACTGTTGATATAAATGTGTTGATAATTTGTTGTTCTTACCATATTCATACTGTTGATATGAATGTGTTGATAATTTGTAGTTCTTACCATATTCATACTGTTGATATAAATGTGTTGATAATTTGTAGTTCTTACCATATTCATACTGTTGATATAAATGTGTTGATAATTTGTTGTTTGATAATTTGTGTTCTTACCATATTCATACTGTTGATATAAATGTGTTGATAATTTGTAGTTCTTACCATATTCATACTGTTGATATAAATGTGTTGATAATTTGTTGTTCTTACCATATTCATACTGTTGATATAAATGTGTTGATAATTTGTTGTTCTTACCATATTCATACTGTTGATATGAATGTGTTGATAATTTGTTGTTCTTACCATATTCATACTGTTGATATACCAAATGTGTTGATAATTTGTTGTTCTTACCATATTCATACTGTTGATATAAATGTGTTGATAATTTGTTGTTCTTACCATATTCATACTGTTGATATGAATGTGTTGATAATTTGTTGTTCTTACCATATTCATACTGTTGATATAAATGTGTTGATAATTTGTTGTTCTTACCATATTCATACTGTTGATATAAATGTGTTGATAATTTGTTGTTCTTACCATATTGATATAAATGTGTTGATAATTTGTTGTTCTTACCATATTCATACTGTTGATATAAATGTGTTGATAATTTGTAGTTCTTACCATATTCATACTGTTGATATAAATGTGTTGATAATTTGTTGTTCTTACCATATTCATACTGTTGATATAAATGTGTTGATAATTTGTTGTTCTTACCATATTCATACTGTTGATATAAATGTGTTGATAATTTGTTGTTCTTACCATATTCATACTGTTGATATAAATGTGTTGATAATTTGTTGTTCTTACCATATTCATACTGTTGTGTGTTGATAATTTGTTGTTCTTACCATATTCATACTGTTGATATAAATGTGTTGATAATTTGTTGTTCTTACCATATTCATACTGTTGATATAAATGTGTTGATAATTTGTTGTTCTTACCATATTCATACTGTTGATACTGTTGATATAAATGTGTTGATAATTTGTTGTTCTTACCATATTCATACTGTTGATATGATAATGTGTTGATAATTTGTTGTTCTTACCATATTCATACTGTTGATATAAATGTGTTGATAATTTGTAGTTCTTACCATATTCATACTGTTGATATAAATGTGTTGATAATTTGTAGTTCTTACCATATTCATACTGTTGATATAAATGTGTTGATAATTTGTAGTTCTTACCATATTCATACTGTTGATATAAATGTGTTGATAATTTGTAGTTCTTACCATATTCATACTGTTGATATAAATGTGTTGATAATTTGTAGTTCTTACCATATTCATACTGTTGATATAAATGTGTTGATAATTTGTAGTTCTTACCATATTCATACTGTTGATATAAATGTGTTGATAATTTGTTGTTCTTACCATATTCATACTGTTGATATAAATGTGTTGATAATTTGTTGTTCTTACCATATTCATACTGTTGATATAAATGTGTTGATAATTTGTGTTCTTACCATATTCATACTGTTGATATAAATGTGTTGATAATTTGTAGTTCTTACCATATTCATACTGTTGATATAAATGTGTTGATAATTTGTTGTTCTTACCATATTCATACTGTTGATATAAATGTGTTGATAATTTGTTGTTCTTACCATATTCATACTGTTGATATAAATGTGTTGATAATTTGTTGTTCTTACCATATTCATACTGTTGATATAAATGTGTTGATAATTTGTAGTTCTTACCATATTCATACTGTTGATATAAATGTGTTGATAATTTGTAGTTCTTACCATATTCATACTGTTGATATAAATGTGTTGATAATTTGTAGTTCTTACCATATTCATACTGTTGATATAAATGTGTTGATAATTTGTAGTTCTTACCATATTCATACTGTTGATATAAATGTGTTGATAATTTGTAGTTCTTACCATATTCATACTGTTGATATAAATGTGTTGATAATTTGTAGTTCTTACCATATTCATACTGTTGATATAAATGTGTTGATAATTTGTAGTTCTTACCATATTCATACTGTTGATATAAATGTGTTGATAATTTGTAGTTCTTACCATATTCATACTGTTCATGATAATGTGTTGTTGAGTTCTTACCATATTCATACTGTTGATATAAATGTGTTGATAATTTGTTGTTCTTACCATATTCATACTGTTGATATAAATGTGTTGATAATTTGTAGTTCTTACCATATTCATACTGTTGATATGAATGTGTTGATAATTTGTAGTTCTTACCATATTCATACTGTTGATATGAATGTGTTGATAATTTGTTGTTCTTACCATATTCATACTGTTGATATAAATGTGTTGATAATTTGTTGTTCTTACCATATTCATACTGTTGATATGAATGTGTTGATAATTTGTAGTTCTTACCATATTCATACTGTTGATATAAATGTGTTGATAATTTGTTGTTCTTACCATATTCATACTGTTGATATAAATGTGTTGATAATTTGTTGTTCTTACCATATTCATACTGTTGATATAAATGTGTTGATAATTTGTTGTTCTTACCATATTCATACTGTTGATATAAATGTGTTGATAATGTGTTGATAATTTGATAATTTGTTGTTCTTACCATATTCATACTGTTGATATAAATGTGTTGATAATTTGTTGTTCTTACCATATTCATACTGTTGATATAAATGTGTTGATAATTTGTAGTTCTTACCATATTCATACTGTTGATATAAATGTGTTGATAATTTGTAGTTCTTACCATATTCATACTGTTGATATAAATGTGTTGATAATTTGTAGTTCTTACCATATTCATACTGTTGATATAAATGTGTTGATAATTTGTAGTTCTTACCATATTCATACTGTTGATATAAATGTGTTGATAATTTGTAGTAAGTTCTTACCATATTCATACTGTTGATATAAATGTGTTGATAATTTGTAGTTCTTACCATATTCATACTGTTGATATAAATGTGTTGATAATTTGTTGTTCTTACCATATTCATACTGTTGATATAAATGTGTTGATAATTTGTTGTTCTTACCATATTCATACTGTTGATATAAATGTGTTGATAATTTGTAGTTCTTACCATATTCATACTGTTGATATAAATGTGTTGATAATTTGTAGTTCTTACCATATTCATACTGTTGATATAAATGTGTTGATAATTTGTAGTTCTTACCATATTCATACTGTTGATATAAATGTGTTGATAATTTGTAGTTCTTACCATATTCATACTGTTGATATAAATGTGTTGATAATTTGTAGTTCTTACCATATTCATACTGTTGATATAAATGTGTTGATAATTTGTTGTTCTTACCATATTCATACTGTTGATATAAATGTGTTGATAATTTGTTGTTCTTACCATATTCATACTGTTGATATAAATGTGTTGATAATTTGTTGTTCTTACCATATTCATACTGTTGATATAAATGTGTTGATAATTTGTAGTTCTTACCATATTCATACTGTTGATATAAATGTGTTGATAATTTGTAGTTCTTACCATATTCATACTGTTGATATAAATGTGTTGATAATTTGTAGTTCTTACCATATTCATACTGTTGATATAAATGTGTTGATAATTTGTAGTTCTTACCATATTCATACTGTTGATATAAATGTGTTGATAATTTGTAGTTCTTACCATATTCATACTGTTGATATAAATGTGTTGATAATTTGTAGTTCTTACCATATTCATACTGTTGATATAAATGTGTTGATAATTTGTTGTTCTTACCATATTCATACTGTTGATATAAATGCGTTGATAATTTCTTGTTCTTACCATATTCATACTGTTGATATATGATAATTTGTGTTCTTACCATATTCATACTGTTGATATAATTTGTGTTGATAATTTGATAATTTGTGTTCTTACCATATTCATACTGTTGATATGAATGTGTTGATAATTTGTTGTTCTTACCATATTCATACTGTTGATATAAATGTGTTGATAATTTGTAGTTCTTACCATATTCATACTGTTGATATATGTGTTGATAATGTTCTTACCATATTCATACTGTTGATATAATGTGTTGATAATTTGTTGTTCTTACCATATTCATACTGTTGATATAAATGTGTTGATAATTTGTAGTTCTTACCATATTCATACTGTTGATATAAATGTGTTGATAATTTGTTGTTCTTACCATATTCATACTGTTGATATAAATGTGTTGATAATTTGTTGTTCTTACCATATTCATACTGTTGATATAAATGTGTTGATAATTTGTTGTTCTTACCATATTCATACTGTTGATATAAATGTGTTGATAATTTGTAGTTCTTACCATATTCATACTGTTGATATAAATGTGTTGATAATTTGTAGTTCTTACCATATTCATACTGTTGATATAAATGTGTTGATAATTTGTAGTTCTTACCATATTCATACTGTTGATATAAATGTGTTGATAATTTGTAGTTCTTACCATATTCATACTGTTGATATAAATGTGTTGATAATTTGTAGTTCTTACCATATTCATACTGTTGATATAAATGTGTTGATAATTTGTAGTTCTTACCATATTCATACTGTTGATATAAATGTGTTGATAATTTGTAGTTCTTACCATATTCATACTGTTGATATAAATGTGTTGATAATTTGTAGTTCTTACCATATTCATACTGTTGATATAAATGTGTTGATAATTTGTTGTTCTTACCATATTCATACTGTTGATATGAATGTGTTGATAATTTGTAGTTCTTACCATATTCATACTGTTGATATAAATGTGTTGATAATTTGTTGTTCTTACCATATTCATACTGTTGATATAAATGTGTTGATAATTTGTTGTTCTTACCATATTCATACTGTTGATATAAATGTGTTGATAATTTGTTGTTCTTACCATATTCCAGTTCTTACCAATTTGTTGATATAAATGTGTTGATAATTTGTTGTTCTTACCATATTCATACTGTTGATATAAATGTGTTGATAATTTGTTGTTCTTACCATATTCATACTGTTGATATAAATGTGTTGATAATTTGTTGTTCTTACCATATTCATACTGTTGATATAAATGTGTTGATAATTTGTTGTTCTTACCATATTCATACTGTTGATATAAATGTGTTGATAATTTGTTGTTCTTACCATATTCATACTGTTGATATGAAAATGTTGATAATTTGTTGTTCTTACCATATTCATACTGTTGATATAAATGTGTTGATAATGTTTGATAAGTTCTTACCATATTCATACTGTTGATATAAATGTGTTGATAATTTGTAGTTCTTACCATATTCATACTGTTGATATAAATGTGTTGATAATTTGTAGTTCTTACCATATTCATACTGTTGATATGAATGTGTTGATAATTTGTAGTTCTTACCATATTCATACTGTTGATATAAATGTGTTGATAATTTGTAGTTCTTACCATATTCATACTGTTGATATAAATGTGTTGATAATTTGTTGTTCTTACCATATTCATACTGTTGATATAAATGTGTTGATAATTTGTTGTTCTTACCATATTCATACTGTTGATATAAATGTGTTGATAATTTGTAGTTCTTACCATATTCATACTGTTGATATAAATGTGTTGATAATTTGTAGTTCTTACCATATTCATACTGTTGATATAAATGTGTTGATAATTTGTAGTTCTTACCATATTCATACTGTTGATATAAATGTGTTGTTCTTACCATATTCATACTGTTGATATAAATGTGTTGATAATTTGTTGTTCTTACCATATTCATACTGTTGATATAAATGTGTTGATAATTTGTAGTTCTTACCATATTCATACTGTTGATATAAATGTGTTGATAATTTGTAGTTCTTACCATATTCATACTGTTGATATAAATGTGTTGATAACTCCACCATATTGATACTGTTCATATGAAAATGTTGATAATTGTAGTTTTTACCATATTAATACTCTTGATATAAATGTGTTGATAATTAGTACTTCTTACCATATTCATACTGTTGATATAAATGTGTTGATAATTTGTTGTTCTTACCATATTCATACTGTTGATATAAATGTGTTGATAATTTGTTGTTCTTACCATATTCATACTGTTGATATAAATGTGTTGATAATTTGTAGTTCTTACCATATTCATACTGTTGATATAAATGTGTTGATAATTTGTAGTTCTTACCATATTCATACTGTTGTTATAAATGTAATGTTCTTTCCATATTCATACTGTTGATATAAATGTGTTGATAATTTGTAGTTCTTACCATATTCATACTGTTGATATAAATGTGTTGATAATTTGTAGTTCTTACCATATTCATACTGTTGATATGAATGTGTTGATAATTTGTAGTTCTTACCATATTCATACTGTTGATATAAATGTGTTGATAATTTGTAGTTCTTACCATATTCATACTGTTGATATGAATGTGTTGATAATTTTGATATAAATGTGTTGATAATTTGTTGTTCTTACCATATTCATACTGTTGATATAAATGTGTTGATAATTTGTTGTTCTTACCATATTCATACTGTTGATATAAATGTGTTGATAATTTGTAGTTCTTACCTGTTGATATAAATGTGTTGATAATATTACCATATTCATACTGTTGATATAAATGTGTTGATAATTTGTTGTTCTTACCATATTCATACTGTTGATATATAATGTGTTGATAATTTGTTGTTCTTACCATATTCATACTGTTGATATAAATGTGTTGATAATTTGTTGTTCTTACCATATTCATACTGTTGATATGAATGTGTTGATAATTTGTGTTGATAATGTTGATATAATTTGTTGTTCTTACCATATTCATACTGTTGATATAAATGTGTTGATAATTTGTAGTTCTTACCATATTCATACTGTTGATATAAATGTGTTGATAATTTGTAGTTCTTACCATATTCATACTGTTGATATAAATGTGTTGATAATTTGTAGTTCTTACCATATTCATACTGTTGATATAAATGTGTTGATAATTTGTGTTCTTACCATATTCATACTGTTGATATAAAATGTTGATAATTTGATAATTTGTAGTTCTTACCATATTCATACTGTTGATATAAATGTGTTGATAATTTGCAGTTCTTACCATATTCATACTGTTGATATAAATGTGTTGATAATTTGTAGTTCTTACCATATTCATACTGTTGATATAAATGTGTTGATAATTTGTTGTTCTTACCATATTCATACTGTTGATATAAATGTGTTGATAATTTGTAGTTCTTACCATATTCATACTGTTGATATAAATGTGTTGATAATTTGTTGTTCTTACCATATTCATACTGTTGATATATAATGTGTTGATAATTTGTGTGTTCTTACCATATTCATACTGTTGATATAAATGTGTTGATAATTTGTTGTTCTTACCATATTCATACTGTTGATATAAATGTGTTGATAATTTGTAGTTCTTACCATATTCATACTGTTGATATAAATGTGTTGATAATTTGTAGTTCTTACCATATTCATACTGTTGATATGAATGTGTTGATAATTTGTAGTTCTTACCATATTCATACTGTTGATATAAATGTGTTGATAATTTGTAGTTCTTACCATATTCATACTGTTGATATAAATGTGTTGATAATTTGTTGTTCTTACCATATTCATACTGTTGATATAAATGTGTTGATAATTTGTTGTTCTTACCATATTCATACTGTTGATATAAATGTGTTGATAATTTGTAGTTCTTACCATATTCATACTGTTGATATAAATGTGTTGATAATTTGTTGTTCTTACCATATTCATACTGTTGATATAAATGTGTTGATAATTTGTAGTTCTTACCATATTCATACTGTTGATATAAATGTGTTGATAATTTGTAGTTCTTACCATATTCATACTGTTGATATAAATGTGTTGATAATTTGTGTTCTTACCATATTCATACTGTTGATATAAATGTGTTGATAATTTGTAGTTCTTACCATATTCATACTGTTATAATTTGTTGTTCTTACCATATTCATACTGTTGATATAAATGTGATGGTAATTTGTTGTTCTTACCATATTCATATTGTTGATATAAATGTGTTGATAATTTGTTGTTCTTACCATATTCAACTGTTGTTGATAATTTGTTGTTCTTACCATATTCATACTGTTGATATAAATATAATGTGTTGATAATTTGTTGTTCTTACCATATTCATACTGTTGATATAAATGTGTTGATAATTTGTAGTTCTTACCATATTCATACTGTTGATATAAATGTGTTGATAATTTGTAGTTCTTACCATATTCATACTGTTGATATAAATGTGTTGATAATTTGTAGTTCTTACCATATTCATACTGTTGATATAAATGTGTTGATAATTTGTTGTTCTTACCATATTCATACTGTTGATATAAATGTGTTGATAATTTGTAGTTCTTACCATATTCATACTGTTGATATAAATGTGTTGATAATTTGTAGTTCTTACCATATTCATACTGTTGATATAAATGTGTTGATAATTTGTAGTTCTTACCATATTCATACTGTTGATATAAATGTGTTGATAATTTGTAGTTCTTACCATATTCATACTGTTGATATAATGTGTTGATAATTTGTAGTTCTTACCATATTCATACTGTTGATATGAAGGTTTTGATAATTTGTTGTTCTTACCATATTCATACTGTTGATATAAATGTGTTTATAATTTGTAGTTCTTACCATATTCATACTGTTGATATAAATGTGTTGATAATTTGTTGTTCTTACCATATTCATACTGTTGATATAAATGTGTTGATAATTTGTAGTTCTTACCATATTCATACTGTTGATATGAATGTGTTGATAATTTGTAGTTCTTACCATATTCATACTGTTGATATAAATGTGTTGATAATTTGTTGTTCTTACCATATTCATACTGTTGATATAAATGTGTTGATAATTTGTAGTTCTTACCATATTCATACTGTTGATATAAATGTGTTGATAATTTGTTGTTCTTACCATATTCATATTCATACTGTTGATATAAATGTGTTGATAATTTGTAGTTCTTACCATATTCATACTGTTGATATAAATGTGTTGATAATTTGTTGTTCTTACCATATTCATACTGTTGATATAAATGTGTTGATAATTTGTTGTTCTTACCATATTCATACTGTTGATATAAATGTGTTGATAATTTGTTGTTCTTACCATATTCATACTGTTGATATAAATGTGTTGATAATTTGTTGTTCTTACCATATTCATACTGTTGATATAAATGTGTTGATAATTTGTTGTTCTTACCATATTCATACTGTTGATATAAATGTGTTGATAATTTGTAGTTCTTACCATATTCATACTGTTGATATAAATGTGTTGATAATTTGTAGTTCTTACCATATTCATACTGTTGATATGAATGTGTTGATAATTTGTAGTTCTTACCATATTCATACTGTTGATATAAATGTGTTGATAATTTGTTGTTCTTACCATATTCATACTGTTGATATAAATGTGTTGATAATTTGTTGTTCTTACCATATTCATACTGTTGATATAAATGTGTTGATAATTTGTTGTTCTTACCATATTCATACTGTTGATATAAATGTGTTGATAATTTGTAGTTCTTACCATATTCATACTGTTGATATATGATAATGTGTTGATAATGTTGTTGTTCTTACCATATTCATACTGTTGATATAAATGTGTTGATAATTTGTTGTTCTTACCATATTCATACTGTTGATATAAATGTGTTGATAATTTGTTGTTCTTACCATATTCATACTGTTGATATAAATGTGTTGATAATTTTTAGTTCTTACCATATTCATACTGTTGATATAAATGTGTTGATAATTTGTAGTTCTTACCATATTCATACTGTTGATATAAATGTGTTGATAATTTGTTGTTCTTACCATATTCATACTGTTGATATAAATGTGTTGATAATTTGTAGTTCTTACCATATTCATACTGTTGATATGTTCTTACCATAATGTGTTGATAATTTGTAGTTCTTACCATATTCATACTGTTGATATAAATGTGTTGATAATTTGTAGTTCTTACCATATTCATACTGTTGATATAAATGTGTTGATAATTTGTAGTTCTTACCATATTCATACTGTTGATATAAATGTGTTGATAATTTGTAGTTCTTACCATATTCATACTGTTGTTATTAATGTGTTGATAATTTGTTGTTCTTTCCATATTCATACTGTTGATATAAATGTGTTGATAATTTGTTGTTCTTACCATATTCATACTGTTGATATAAATGTGTTGATAATTTGTAGTTCTTACCATATTCATACTGTTGATATAAATGTGTTGATAATTTGTTGTTCTTACCATATTCATACTGTTGATATAAATGTGTTGATAATTTGTTGTTCTTACCATATTCATACTGTTGATATAAATGTGTTGATAATTTGTTGTTCTTACCATATTCATACTGTTGATATAAATGTGTTGATAATTTGTTGTTCTTACCATATTCATACTGTTGATATAAATGTGTTGATAATTTGTAGTTCTTACCATATTCATACTGTTATTAAAATGTTCATAATTTCTTACCATATTAATACTGTTGATATAAATGTTTTGGCAATTTGTAGTTCTTACCATATTCATACTGTTGATATAAATGTGTTGATAATTTGTAGTTCTTACCATATTCATACTGTTGATATAAATGTGTTGATAATTTGTTGTTCTTACCATATTCATACTGTTGATATAAATGTGTTGATAATTTGTAGTTCTTACCATATTCATACTGTTGATATAAATGTGTTGATAATTTGTAGTTCTTACCATATTCATACTGTTGATATAAATGTGTTGATAATTTGTAGTTCTTACCATATTCATACTGTTGATATAAATGTGTTGATAATTTGTTGTTCTTACCATATTCATACTGTTGATATAAATGTGTTGATATAATTTGTAGTTCTTACCATATTCATATGTGTTGTTGATATCATACTGTTGAATGTGTTGATAATTTGTAGTTCTTACCATATTCATACTGTTGATATAAATGTGTTGATAATTTGTAGTTCTTACCATATTCATACTGTTGATATAAATGTGTTGATAATTTGTTGTTCTTACCATATTCATACTGTTGATATAAATGTGTTGATAATTTGTTGTTCTTACCATATTCATACTGTTGATATAAATGTGTTGATAATTTGTTGTTCTTACCATATTCATACTGTTGATATAAATGTGTTGATAATTTGTTGTTCTTACCATATTCATACTGTTGATATAAATGTGTTGATAATTTGTAGTTCTTACCATATTCATACTGTTGATATAAATGTGTTGATAATTTGTAGTTCTTACCATATTCATACTGTTGATATAAATGTGTTGATAATTTGTTGTTCTTACCATATTCATACTGTTGATATAAATGTGTTGATAATTTGTAGTTCTTACCATATTCATACTGTTGATATAAATGTGTTGATAATTTGTAGTTGATATAATTTGTAATTTGTTGTTCTTACCATATTCATACTGTTGATATAAATGTGTTGATAATTTGTGTTCTTACCATATAATTTGTAAATGTGTTCTTACCATATTCATACTGTTGATATAAATGTGTTGATAATTTGTTGTTCTTACCATATTCATACTGTTGATATAAATGTGTTGATAATTTGTTGTTCTTACCATATTCATACTGTTGATATAAATGTGTTGATAATTTGTAGTTCTTACCATATTCATACTGTTGATATAAATGTGTTGATAATTTGTAGTTCTTACCATACCATATTCATACTGTTGATATACCAATGTGTTGATAATTTGTTGTTCTTACCATATTCATACTGTTGATATGAATGTGTTGATAATTTGTAGTTCTTACCATATTCATACTGTTGATATAAATGTGTTGATAATTTGTAGTTCTTACCATATTCATACTGTTGATATAAATGTGTTGATAATTTGTTGTTCTTACCATATTCATACTGTTGATATTAATGTGTTGATAATTTGTTGTTCTTACCATATTCATACTGTTGATATAAATGTGTTGATAATTGTTCTGTTGATATACCATAATTACCATATTCATACTGTTGATATGAATGTGTTGATAATTTGTAGTTCTTACCATATTCATACTGTTGATATGAATGTGTTGATAATTTGTTGTTCTTACCATATTCATACTGTTGATATAAATGTGTTGATAATTTGTTGTTCTTACCATATTCATACTGTTGATATAAATGTGTTGATAATTTGTTGTTCTTACCATATTCATACTGTTGATATAAATGTGTTGATAATTTGTTGTTCTTACCATATTCATACTGTTGATATAAATGTGTTGATAATTTGTAGTTCTTACCATATTCATACTGTTGATATAAATGTGTTGATAATTTGTAGTTCTTACCATATTCATACTGTTGATATAAATGTGTTGATAATTTGTTGTTCTTACCATATTCATACTGTTGATATAAATGTGTTGATAATTTGTAGTTCTTACCATATTCATACTGTTGATATATTCAATGTGTTGATAATTTGTAGTTCTTACCATATTCATACTGTTGATATAAATGTGTTGATAATTTGTTGTTCTTACCATATTCATACTGTTGATATAAATGTGTTGATAATTTGTAGTTCTTACCATATTCATACTGTTGATATAAATGTGTTGATAATTTGTAGTTCTTACCATATTCATACATATGTGTTGATAATTTTGTTCTTACCATATTCATACTGTTGATATAAATGTGTTGATAATTTGTAGTTCTTACCATATTCATACTGTTGATATAAATGTGTTGATAATTTGTTGTTCTTACCATATTCATACTGTTGATATAAATGTGTTGATAATTTGTTGTTCTTACCATATTCATACTGTTGATATGAATGTGTTGATAATTTGTAGTTCTTACCATATTCATACTGTTGATATAAATGTGTTGATAATTTGTAGTTCTTACCATATTCATACTGTTGATATAAATGTGTTGATAATTTGTTGTTCTTACCATATTCATACTGTTGATATAAATGTGTTGATAATTTGTAGTTCTTACCATATTCATACTGTTGATATAAATGTGTTGATAATTTGTTGTTCTTACCATATTCATACTGTTGATATAAATGTGTTGATAATTTGTAGTTCTTACCATATTCATACTGTTGATATAAATGTGTTGATAATTTGTAGTTCTTACCATATTCATACTGTTGATATAAATGTGTTGATAATTTGTAGTTCTTACCATATTCATACTGTTGTTATGAATGTGTTGTTCTTTCCATATTCATACTGTTGATATAAATGTGTTGATAATTTGTAGTTCTTACCATATTCATACTGTTGATATAAATGTGTTGATAATTTGTAGTTCTTACCATATTCATACTGTTGATATAAATGTGTTGATAATTTGTTGTTCTTACCATATTCATACTGTTGATATAAATGTGTTGATAATTTCTTGTTCTTACCATATTCATACTGTTGATATAAATGTGTTGATAATGTGTTGATAATTTGTTGTTCTTACCATATTCATACTGTTGATATAAATGTGTTGATAATTTGTTGTTCTTACCATATTCATACTGTTGATATAAATGTGTTGATAATTTGTAGTTCTTACCATATTCATACTGTTGATATAAATGTGTTGATAATTTGTAGTTCTTACCATATTCATACTGTTGATATAAATGTGTTGATAATTTGTAGTTCTTACCATATTCATACTGTTGATATAAATGTGTTGATAATTTGTGTTCTTACCATATTCATACTGTTGATATAATGTGTTGATAATTTGTTGTTCTTACCATATTCATACTGTTGATATAAATGTGTTGATAATTTATGTTCTTACCATATTCATACTGTTGATATAAATGTGTTGATAATTTGTAGTTCTTACCATATTCATACTGTTGATATGAATGTGTTGATAATTTGTTGTTCTTACCATATTCATACTGTTGATATAAATGTGTTGATAATTTGTTGTTCTTACCATATTCATACTGTTGATATAAATGTGTTGATAATTTGTAGTTCTTACCATATTCATACTGTTGATATAAATGTGTTGATAATTTGTTGTTCTTACCATATTCATACTGTTGATATAAATGTGTTGATAATTTGTTGTTCTTACCATATTCTTACCATATTCATATGTAAATGTGTTGATAATTTTGATGATAAATGTGTTGATAATTTGTAGTTCTTACCATATTCATACTGTTGATATAAATGTGTTGATAATTTGTAGTTCTTACCATATTCATACTGTTGATATAAATGTGTTGATAATTTGTAGTTCTTACCATATTCATACTGTTGATATAAATGTGTTGATAATTTGTAGTTCTTACCATATTCATACTGTTGATATAAATGTGTTGATAATTTGTTGTTCTTACCATATTCATACTGTTGATATAAATGTGTTGATAATTTGTTGTTCTTACCATATTCATACTGTTGATATAAATGTGTTGATAATTTGTAGTTCTTACCATATTCATACTGTTGATATAAATGTGTTGATAATTTGTTGTTCTTACCATATTCATACTGTTGATATAAATGTGTTGATAATTTGTAGTTCTTACCATATTCATATAGTTGATATCAATGTTTTCATAATTTGTAGATCTTACCATATTCATACTGTTGATATAAATGTGTTGATAATTTGTAGTTCTTATAATGTGTTGATAATTTGTAGTTCTTACCATATTCATACTGTTGATATAAATGTGTTGATAATTTGTTGTTCTTACCATATTCATACTGTTGATATAAATGTGTTGATAATTTGTAGTTCTTACCATATTCATACTGTTGATATAAATGTGTTGATAATTTGTAGTTCTTACCATATTCATACTGTTGATATAAATGATAATTTACCATATTCATACTGTTTGTTCTTACCATATTCATACTGTTGATATAAATGTGTTGATAATTTGTAGTTCTTACCATATTCATACTGTTGATATAAATGTGTTGATAATTTGTAGTTCTTACCATATTCATACTGTTGATATAAATGTGTTGATAATTTGTTGTTCTTACCATATTCATACTGTTGATATAAATGTGTTGATAATTTGTAGTTCTTACCATATTCATACTGTTGATATAAATGTGTTGTTGATAATTTGTAGTTCTTACCATATTCATACTGTTGATATAAATGTGTTGATAATTTGTAGTTCTTACCATATTCATACTGTTGATATAAATGTGTTGATAATTTGTGTTCTTACCATATTCATTGTTGATATAAATGTGTTGATAATTTGTAGTTCTTACCATATTCATACTGTTGATATAAATGTGTTGATAATTTGTAGTTCTTACCATATTCATACTGTTGATATAAATGTGTTGATAATTTGTTGTTCTTACCATATTCATACTGTTGATATAAATGTGTTGATAATTTGATAATTTGTGTTCTTACCATATTCATACTGTTGATATAAATGTGTTGGTAATTTGTTGTTCTTACCATATTCATACTGTTGATATAAATGTGTTGATAATTTGTTGTTCTTACCATATTCATACTGTTGATATGAATGTGTTGATAATTTGTTGTTCTTACCATATTCATACTGTTGATATAAATGTGTTGATAATTTGTTGTTCTTACCATATTCATACTGTTGATATAAATGTGTTGATAATTTGTAGTTCTTACCATATTCATACTGTTGATATAAATGTGTTGATAATTTGTTGTTCTTACCATATTCATACTGTTGATATAAATGTGTTGATAATTTGTAGTTCTTACCATATTCATACTGTTGATAT
>NC_134834.1:112981870-113033325 GCF_004210375.1 Tachypleus tridentatus
TTTTTGTCTGAGTGCAAAGATCTTTTTTTAACGTTATTGCAAAATGTCTAAATCAATAGAAATTCTGAAAATAATTAATTAATTAAAGCATGGTTTCACGAACGTTCCATGAGGTGTACAATGTGCCATTATGAACATTTCTTCAGAACTTAGCTGATACTAAAACTAGCCATTTCTGGCTCCCAAACTATCTAACTTGACACTTGTTGAATCTTAACCTGTCTGACTGACTGACTCCCACCGTAGCTGATCCTCACTGTCTCTAGATCCCACCGTAGCTGTGGCCCGACAAAGCCAGACAGTTAAGGCACTCGTCTCGTAATCCGAGGGCCACGGGTTCGAATTCCCGTCGTACCAAACATGCTTGCCCTTTCAGTCGGGAGTGTTATAATGTTTCGGTCAATCCCACTATTCGCTGGTAAAAAGAGTTGGCGGTGGACGGTGATGACTTCCCTCTGGTGTTACACTGCTAAAGTAGGAACAGCTAGTGCAACTGAACCTTCGTGTAGCAAAATTCAAAAACAAATAAACATATCAACCTGCATCTGCTCCTCAGCACAACTAACACTTAATGTAAGCAAGAGTTAACCTACACCTGGTCCTCAGCACAACTAACACTTAATGTGCTAGAGTTAACCTACACCTGGTTCTCAACGTATCTAACACTAATGTCAGACTGCGTATTATTTTAATGATAAATGGGAACCATTAAAACAAAACCTTCAAGACATATTAACAACAGCTATAGTTAACAATATTCGTTCGTCCTATAGCATTACTGAATAAGATTCAGGTGTAAGAGTACAAGTGGTTTCGTATTAAACATTTAAATACGAAATATTTAATTTTATGTAATATAGTATTTATATCAAACAAATATTTGAATTACAAGTTGCATGAAAATTAAGCTATTTTCTTTCTTATTATAGCAATGCAATTAAAATATTCTTAAAAAAGTAAAATGTTGAAACAGGAGCGAAAACATTAAACTGGTAAACATCTGCACAAATACTTGTAAACTTCTTTTATTAATTGTTTTTTTAGTATTTGAAAACAAAAGCAATATATTTAAGTCTTCAAAGATTTCGCACAAGTCCACAACTAAAATAAACGGTTAGACAATGGGTTATTATTACAACAATATCAATATCAAATACCAACTTTTCAGATAATGCGTTATTATTACAACTGTAAAATAGCCAGACAGTCACCTTGATGTCAACTGGTTATTATTACAACAATATGATAACCAGTTAGTCACTTCGTATATTTTGAACGCTCTTGTAAAGTTTGATGTTCAGACATACTTTCTCACGTGACAGGATATACAACTGATTAGCTTGTGAGCTCCATCTCCCTACGCGGCAGGTGTTCTCTTGGGTCTGAGGCCCTGTTCCAAACTCAATTCTTGAGTTGTAATTGTATACCAGTTTCTAATTGAGTGTGTTTTGTCAACCCCTGTAGCATTAATGTTAAAATTCCTTATATAACACAGAATATGAAATCTCAAATAATGTAGCTGTGGACTAAATAATACACTATGGTAGTAGAAATAATCATCGGTCTGTGTTTCTGACTATTAGAAGAGTTGGAACCGTAGTTTATTTATATTACTGTATAATATTTTTCTGACAGCTGTAATTTGATGTACGTCCTTCCATGGTGGGTCAGGTGTGGTTTTGTGTTTTTATGTGCTTGGACTTCGGAAATCGCATTCTATTGCTGAAAACACTCGTTTCGTACCTTTTGGTGTTGAGAAAGTCAAGTCTTAATATGTTATCGAATATTGAGGGGAAGACTGGCTGTCTTTCCTCTGAATTACGGTTTACCAAAGTGTGAATATGTGAGCTGTGGTTGCCAGCAGTGTAAGACACAGTTTAGTTTATCTGTGGAAAATGAAAAGAACAAAACATATCTTCTAAAACGTAAATAAACATGGCCAGGTGGTCAGGACGCTCAACTCGTATTCTTAAGGTCGCAGGCTCGAATCCCCGCCTACACACCAAATATGCTCGCCCTTTCCTCATCGTAATGCAACGGCCAGTCTCAATATTCGTTAGTAAAGAGTAGCCCAAGAGTTGGTAAGGCTGGTGATGACTAGGTGCCTTCCCTCTGGTATTACACTGCTAAATTAGGGATAGCTAGCGCAGATAGCCCTCCTGTAGCTTTGAGCGAAATTAAAACAAACTAAACAATCTAAATAAAGAATGTGAGTTATTTAAAATCGTACATTTTAATAGCCCCGCCTATCGGGATCTTCCTTGTTAGTGTAATATAAGATGTGGACACCGAATTGCGTTTTGTATATTATTATTACAATTTCTAGGATATTTTGATGTAGAATGAAAGTTAGGATGATATCTTTAAACACATTGTAGCGTCACGAAAATGTTTGGATACAACTGCAGTTTAGTTAGGTGTATCACTTCGGAATTATAGACGTCTATGCACGAGTAATGCTCGCGAGGTTTTCTATGAAAATTCTGAAATAATTGACTATCATTTCAGAGTTCAACGGTAATATTTACCTAGAAAACGTTCCCCTAACGGTGTATTTTTAATGTATTGGTAAAAAAACTTTCAAAATGGTATTCATAAACCCATATCAAGTTAAGCAGCCCTATACAAATAATGACCAGTTTTCTTTCTTCAAGATATTTTTAAAATTCGTATCACTTCGTAACTTGGTGTGTTTCTTTCCTTGAAGCTTCACACATATAATTTAACTTTTTAAATTATTCCCAATGAATGAACAAAACCACTAATATGATTTTAATGTCTATTATCGATACTATTTTAACTGTTTCACCTCCAGGCCTTATCTTAATATAACTCAAAAGTCCTGTTTATTCGATGACTCTGGATTAGCAGCTCATTTTTCTGACGAACTACACCTGCCTGGATTCAGTTACGGACAATGTTTCAGTCTCTACGAGTACAAGAGGAATCCAATAAATCTAATTACTAGAAGTTACAGAGGGCGTTTAAAGTAATAAAAAATAAAGAATTAGCGTAAAATCTCGGAAAAAAGTAAATTCTAGTGATAATATTAACACTAAAAGAATAATAGTTGTAGTTTTCACTAGGTAAACTAATACAGATAACATGTGATTTGTGCGAAGGGTGTTTTGGACCTGAGTTCTAGGAGCAAAGGGGATAAATTTCTCAGCTTATTTATTATTTTAAAACTGTTATGATATTCTAGTTACTAGTGATACCACCAGGTGTCACTAGTAAGCAAAGTCCTAACACCGCTTGACTAGTTTAATCAACTTTAATAATTTGTAAAAAAAAGACGTTCTGAATAAAGACCCAAAAACTGAATAATTTAAGTAGCTATTGTAGTTTTCTATGCATTCGCGAAAGCCTACAAAATATTTCTCTCTCTCACACACACATTAGCACAGAGTTAATTATCAACATTTCATTCGTTTTAAAAATTCACCATCAAATATGAATCTTAGTTCAGTTGAACATAATACATTTTATTTATTTTTACCAAAATCATGAGCTTCAAATTTATATATTTCCATTCATGTTTATTTGATAAATAATTCGACGCGAAATATATATATCTATATAAATTGTTCAAACTGATTTTAAAAAAAAGTCTGACTTGCCACGATAAACATCCATAAATATTGAACGCAAAATTGCACATGAGAAAAACATAGTTGTTTTGATGACACACTTATAGATAGTTACATACTTAACAGATGAATATAAAACAGAGATATAAATGCAGATGTAAAAACACTAGAGAGACACGAATCCCGATTTTAGTGTTGTAACTTCGTAAACTCAACTTTACCACACAACAACGATGAGAAACAGTTTATTAGAAAGACATAAGTAAATATTTTACAATAGAAAACCAGGACGCCAAACACAATGTTAAACAATCAAGTCACAGTAAAGTTATTACAGGTTTAACAAAATCTTGTACATTTGTTACTTACAGTAAAGTTATTACAGGTTTAACAAAATCTTGTACATTTGTTACTCACAGTAAAGTTATTACAGGTTTAACAAAATCTTGTACATTTGTTACTTACAGTAAAGTTATTACAGGTTTAACAAAACCTTGTACATTTGTTACTCACAGTAAAGTTATTACAGGTTTAACAAAATCTTGTACATTTGTTACTCACAGTAAAGTTATTACAGGTTTAACAAAATCTTGTACATTTGTTACTTACAGTAAAGTTATTACAAGTTTAACAAAATCTTGTACATTATTTTCAAATCAAACTAACTACATATATACATAAAATACATACAATTATTTTCCAATCACATTAGATACCTACAGAGGTAAAACAGGTATCATTATTTTGTAATCAAACTAACTACCTACACAGGTAAAATAGGTATCATTATTTTGTAATCAAACTAACTACTTACACAGGTAAAACTGGTATCATTATTTTGTAATCAAGCTAATTACCTACACAGATATCAGTTATTAGAATTTCTAATTAAACTAACTACCTACATAGATAAAACTCATATCATTATTTCTAATCACACTAACTGCCTACAGAGACAAAAGATATATCATTATTTTTTAATCAAACATACCAACTACAATGATAAAGTACATATAATTATTTTCTAACCAAGCTAATTACCTATGTAGATAAAACACATATCATTTTTTTCTTTCCAAACTAGCTACCTACACAGATAAAACATGTATCATTGTTTTCTTATCAAACTAACTACTTCCAAAGATAAAACAGATAATATTATTTTCCAATCAAGCTAACTACCTGTAGAAATAGAACACATATCATTATTTTATAAGAAAACTATCTACATAGAAAAAACACACAATTTCCATACAAACTAGTTACCTATACAGATAAAACACATGATTTTTTAAAATCAAACTAACTACCTATTGAGATAAAAGATATATCATTATTTTAATCAAACTTATGAACTACATCAATAATATATAAATCATTATTTCCTAATCAAGCTAACTACCTACACAAATAAAACAGTTATCACTGTTTTCTACTAAAAAATAAACTACGTACATAAATCAAACAAGTCTTGTTATTTTCTAATCAAACCAACTACCTACACAAATAAATAAACAGGTATCATTATTTTATATTCAAGCTAACTGCCTATGTAAATCTATAAATAGGTATCACTATGTTCTCAAAACCCTACAGAGATGGAACACATAAATATTTTCTAATCAAACTAAGTACCTACACAGATAAAACACATATCGATATTTTCTAATAAAACTAACTACCTACACAGATAAATATGGTATCACTATTTTCTAATCAAACTAACAATATACAGTGATAAAACCCAAGATTATGAAAAGTAACTTATAAGTGAACTACATGAACTGTAAATTAAGTTTATACAACCTGGCCATGCGGTTAGGTCGCTCGAGAAGCAATCTACGACCCATCAAATATGCTCACCCTTTCAGTCGTGAGGTCATTGTAAAGTCAGGTCAATCATACTATTCGTTGGTAAAAGTGTAAGAATAACTAGCTGCTTTTTCTGTAGTGTTGCTAAATTAGGAATGGTTACTGCAGATTTCTCTCTTGTAGATTTGCGCGAAATTCAAAATGAAACAAACTAAACATCAAATACGAAACCAAACATCCACAGATGTCACCAGTACAGCTGGACTCAACTCACTAATTATACCATTTCTCGTGATCTACAAGACATTTGTACTGGGATGAAATGTGTCCTACAAATATGACTAATAAATTTCAATATGGAAGTTAACTGGCACCCACCATAAAACACCTAAATCACAAGTGGATTGGCACTCACACTGAAACACCTAAATCACAAGTTGATTGGCACTCACACTAAAACACCTATATTTAAAAGTTTCTTGCGTGTCAGTAACAGGCGTACATGTTACCACAACACGAACATAAAGCTAGAAATTAAACACTTTATATACCTTTATATATCACAGTTATCACGAGAGTATTTGAAATAATATTGATAGCTAACGTTACATTAAATATTTCAGAACATCCAAGCGTAACCTGGTTCACCCAGAACATTCCAACATACGCTAAAAGAACCTAGAAAAACGTAGTTCATGACGTGCATTCTAGCACAACCTGGTTCACCCAAAACATTCCAATATACGCTAAAAGAACCTAGTATAACGAAGTTCATGACGTGCATTCTAGCACGACCTGGTTCACCCAGAACATTCCAATATACGCTAAAACAACCTAGTATAACGTAGTTCATGACGTGCATTCTAGTATATCATACAATATTCTAGTCTAACTTATTTCACTTAGAACATTCGAATCTACCACACAACATCCCAGTATAACATGGTTCATTCAGATCATGTTCGTATAACATGGTTTACCACAACATTTCAAGTTCTTCTGTACAAAATTTCATTGTAACCTATTACACTATGTACCACAAATTATGTTCCTGGATAGTATGTGTGTTATTACACTATGTACCACAAATTATGTTCTTTGATAGTATGTGTTATTATACTATGTACCACAAATTATGTTCTTTGATAGTATGTGTTATTATACTATGTACCACAAATTATGTTCCTGGATAGTATGTGTTATTACACTATGTAACACAAATTATGTTCCTGGATAGTATGTGTTATTACACTATGTACCACAAATTATGTTCCTTGATAGTATGTGTTATTACACAATGTTCCTTGATAGTATGTGTTATTATACTATGTACCACAAATTATGTTCCTGGATAGTATGGGTTATTACACTATGTACCACAAATTATGTTCCTGGATAGTATGTGTTATTACACTATGTACCACAAATTATGTTCCTTGATAGTATGTGTTATTACACTATGTAACACAAATTATGTTCCTTGATAGTATGTGTTATTACACTATGTACCACAAATTATGTTCCTTGATAGTATGTGTTATTATACTATGTACCACAAATTATGTTCCTGGATAGTATGTGTTATTACACTATGTACCACAAATTATGTTCCTGGATAGTATGTGTTATTACACTATGTAACACAAATTATGTTCCTGGATAGTATGTGTTATTACACTATGTACCACAAATTATGTTCCTTGATAGTATGTGTTATTACACAATGTACCACAAATTATGTTCCTGGATAGTATGTGTTATTACACTATGTAACACAAGTTATGTTCCGTGATAGTGTGTTTATTACACAATGTACCACAAATTATGTTCCTTGATAGTATGTGTTATTACACTATGTACCACAAATTATGTTCCTTGATAGTATGTGTTATTACACTATGTATCACAAATTATGTTCCTTGATAGTATGTGTTATTACACTATGTAACACAAATTATGTTCCTGGATAGTATGTGTTATTACACTATGTAACACAAATTATGATCCTGGATATTATGTGTTATTACACTATGTACCACAAATTATGTTCCTGGATAGTATGTGTTATTACACTATGTACCACAAATTATGTTCCTGGATAGTATGTGTTATTACACTATGCACCACAAATTATGTTCCTGGATAGTATGTGTTATTATACTATGTAACACAAATTATGTTCCTGGATAGTATGTGTTATTACACTATGTACCACAAATTATGTTCCTGGATAGTATGTGTTATTTCTTAATTGCTTATGTTGTAAAAGTAAGAAAATGTCCATGATTCCCTTTAAACTTTGCTTTTGTGACCTGGATAATGAAATTTAGAAATTAATGTATTTTCTTTGTAAAATAGGAAAATTTACACATTTTCATTTAGATAAGGTCTGAGTAAAACAACATATGAAATCAAGATTTACATGTATTTATACTAAAGTTATATAAAAAATGTTTAGAAGCGAGTAGTTTTTGAGATTTACGACTGTAATATAAATCACTTTCACATATCAACCCCAAATATAGTCTCCCATCATGTTTTTGTTATACGCTCCCAGGTCACATGTTTTCATTGTACGCTCCAGGTCACAAAAGCAATTCTGAAATAACACTTTCTGCCCAGGAGTAAGAAAATTTTGTAAACATGTGATTCGATGAAGTTACATAGTGTGATTCGATGAAGTTACGTTACATGACAAATCGAAACTGTATGTGTTGTCATCCTTTATTATGTTGTATGGACCCTTATGTATTGTTATCTAAATGTAACTAATATGGTCCGTTCTCATGTAATGGGTAACACCCCTTGTCATAAACGCTCCGTAGAGTAAAACTTATCACCTGTAATAGGGTAACACCCTTATTATGGTCATAAACGCTCCGTTGAGTAAAACGTATCACCTATAATAGGGTAACATCCTTTATTATGGTCATAAACGCCCCGTAGAGTAAAACTTATCACCTGTAATAGGATAACACCCCTTATTATGGTCATAAACGCTCCGTAGTGTAAAACGTATCACCTATAATAGGTAACATCCCTTATTATGGTCATAAACGCTCCGTAGAGTAAAACTTATCACCTGTAATAGGGTAACACCCCTTATTATTGTCATAAACGCTCCGTAGAGTAAAACTTATCACCTGTAATAGGGTAACACCCCTTATTATGGTCATCATAACCGGACTTTCTTTTCCACCTATCTGAGAAAATGAGTTTGTCCGTCATAGTTTGGTCCACTAGTTTTAAAATTAGAATCTCGTGATTAAACATGTTAGGTGAAACCGGTTCATAGTGACGTCATATAGATGTTACGTATATTGTCCAATGAGGTTATAGAATACATTTCACGAAATTATGGATGATGCGCCGTCTAATGGTTAGCATACCAGACATCTGAACTGAAGTTACGTGGCTTCCTTCCCGTTACGGTAGAAAAATACACATATCTACATATATAGAAAAAATACACACATCCAGATATATAGAGAAAATGTGTGTGTGTGTTTTTCTTATAGCAAAGCCACATCAGGCTATCTACTCAGCCCACCGAGAGGAATCGAACCCTGATTTTAGGGTTGTAAATCGGGAGACATACCGCTATACTAGCGTGGAGCATAGAAAAATACACACATTCAGATATATAGAAAAAAAGCGAACGAGATGAAATAAAGAAATTAGACTTTGGAAACAATTTATCTTGAAGAAACCGTGGTTACTTTTGAAGACAATTCATCTTGAAGAAACCGTGGCTACTTTTGGAGACAATTCATCTTAAAGAAACCGTGGTTACTTTTGGAGACAATTCATCTTGAAGAAACCGTGGCTACTTTTGGAGACAACTCATCTTGAAGAAACCGTGGCTACTTTTGGAGACAATTCATCTTAGAGAAACCGTGGCTACTTTTGGAGACAATTCATCTTAAGGAAACCGTGGTTACTTTTGGAGACAATTCATCTTAAAGAAATCATGGTTGTATTTTATTTCCTCCTTGATGTTTCAAGAAATTGTTTGTTTTGTTTGTTTGTTTGTTTTAATTTCGCGCAAAGCTACAGAAGGGCTATCTGCGCTAGGCGCCCCTAATTTTGCAGTGCAAGACTAGAGGGAAGGCAGTTGGTCATCACCACCCACCGCAAACCCTTGGGCTACTCTTTTACCAACGAATAGTGGGAATTCTCCGTCACATTATAACGCCCCACGGCTGAAAGGGCGAGCATGATTGGTGCGACAAGGATTCGGACCCGCGACCCTCAGATTACGAGTCGAATGCCTTAACCCACCTGGCCATGCCGGGCGTTTGAAAAAATTTCCGTATAGAGTCTGGAACAAACCTATCGGTTTATAATAACTAAAAAAAACACCTTCTGAAAGGACACAATACACGAGAACAGAATCTAAAATGAGATGTAACCACGAAAATTGATAAAGATGGTGAATAAAAATTATATTGACAATACAAAAGCAAATTTATAAAGTAAAAGGAAATGACTTAAACAGTTCTTAACGTTCTAAATGGAAGTTATTTTTTTGAACATTCTGAAAAGTTGAAACATTTTTCAGAACTCAAGCAGTTTAAAGAACCAAACCTGAAAATGATTTATTTATCGATTGTGGTTCTTTTATCGGTGTTTAGAGCATGTCTAGCACTTTAAAGTGCTCAGGTGAAAAATCAGCTTTGTTGAAGTGCAGGTTTATCTTGCTCTTTAATTAAGATCTATCACTCTCTTTACACTGTTCAACCAACGTAGCCAAGAAAGCTGACTGACCCATTCCATCCTCTTCCAATGTCACTTCTGGACATCTCATCCGAAATCGGATAGAAACAAAAGGAAGAGAAACTGGTGTTATAATGAGGGACAATAGAGAATGTTATCTTGAAATCTTTTCAGATAGAAGGGCCTATATATAAGACATCTGGCCTAATTATCAGTTCAACAGCTGTGCCGAAACAACTGTTAGGCTATTTTATATCGATCTGTAATTATCAAGTTCCTGTAATATATATGCTATATCGATCTGTAATTATCAAGTTCCTGTAACATATATGTTATATCGATCTGTAATTATCAAGTTCCTGTAACATATATGTTATATCGATCTGTAATTATCAAGTTCCTGTAATATATATGTATTCAGTTATTTAAATGTTAGATCATTTACTTCTAAAAGATCTAACGTTTAAAGAAACAAAGATAGAGTGACTTCTTTACTGACAATAGTTGTTTAACTTTATGAATGCTGTAGGAAAGTTTAGCTAGAAGAAAGCACGTCCACTGGTGAGTCTGACCAATTTTCCAAATTCATTTGATGTTTTAACAGAATATTTGAAAAGTTTAACCGATACATTAACTGTTGTACTATCACGTTATTTGTGGTTTGAACCTTTAATTATGCGTAATGTAACAGTGCTTTTCACATTACGTTTCTGAACAAGACAAGTAATCGGTGTTGCATTTTAGGCAGATGTTCGAGTCCAGCTAGAATCTGTTAAGTAACGTGTGAAAGGAAATTCATCATTATAGTGAAGAGACGACGAGTCAGGGCTGTTCAGAAGAGTTATGAAAGTCGATAATAAAACTATTCGAAATATTCATTTACGTTGAGCTGTTTCTATCAAAAGTATTTGTTGAAATCATTACGTGTTTTAATATACCATTTATAGCCATTGGTTAATGGTTTACTGGGGAAAAGCCTACTATTAGGGAATTGTACGATGAGGCATGCGTAAAATTATTAAACGAAAAGGCTTCACATACGTACTTTTCACAGCACTTGTGGAGAATGTTGACCATTTCAACCGTATTCGTCAGGTTGTATCTGTTGCTTTATGTTAAAGGTGAGAACACCACACACTTGGATCAAGGGGATCATTTAACAAGTGAAGAGCGTGCAAGGCGAGATTTCTCAAAACACGCGATGACCTAAACACTACTTCCAGATATAGCCGAGTTATAAAAGTGACAGTCAATTCCAGTGTTAGGCGAAGCCGTTTTCGTTGTTTGCCGTCCGCCATCTGGTGTTTAATTCAATTTTAGAGGCTATTACATTTGTATCCTATGGTTTCTCTAACTTATTTGTTTAGTCAGACGCCGAGACCCGGCATAGCCAGATGGGTTAAGGCGTTCGACTCGTAATCTGAGGGTCGCAGGTTCGAATCTCCGTCGCACCAAACATTCTCGCCTTTTCAGCTTTGGAGGCGTTATAATGTGACGGTCAATCCCACTATTCGTTGATTAAAGAATAGCCCAAGAGTTGGCGATGAGTGGTGATGACTAGCTGCCTTCCCTCTAGGTTTACACTGCTAAATTAGGGACGGCTAGCGCAGATAGCCATCGTGTAGCTTTGCAAGAAATTCCAAAACAAACAAGTTCAGATCCCATTATAGTTGAACATTTTATATTCCAATTGTGAATTTCTTATCATAGATTATTGAAAAATAATTTTATGCAAAAAATTCAGGGCCTCTTTATATTGACATATTACTTGTCAGTAAAGAGAGAATAGGTTGAATGTACATCAACCATCACTAAAGGATCATGGGAAAGTACTGACTTGTAACACATTCTTACAATTTCTGCAATATCACAAACACCTAGAAGTTAATGATATAATAAGAGTTGGTCCATCGTCCATTGTAAAACTGGACCGTTTTGTTCAACTTGTTGGCATTTCCAAGTTGGATGTTGGACAAAAGAGAAAACGTTTTGGAAGAAACTTTAGAACTTAAATACAACAAAATAAGACCAGCATGGAAACATAACATTGAAGTAAGAACATACCATGGAAACATAACACTGAAGTAAGAACATACCATGGAAACATAACATTGAAGTAAGAACATATCATGAAAACGTAACATTGAAGTAAAACATATCATGGAAACATAACATTAAAGTAAAAACATACCATAAAAACATAACATTGAAGTAAAACATACCATGGAAACATAACATTGAAATGAGAACGTACCATGGAAACATAACACTGAAGTAAGAAAATAAGTAAGAAGATACCATGGAAACATAACATTGAAGTAAAAAAATACCATGAAAACGTAACATTGAAGTAAAAACATACCATGGAAACATAACACTGAAATAAGAAAAATACCAAGGAAACATAACATTGAAATAAGAAAATACCATGGAAACATAACATTGAAGTAAAAAATACCATGAAAACGTAACATTGAAGTAAAAATATACCATGAAAACGTAACATTGAAGTAAAAATATACCATGAAAACGTAACACTGAAGTAAAAACATACCATGGAAACATAACACTGAAATAAGAAAATACCAAGGAAACATAACATTGAAATAAAAAAATGCCATGGAAACATAACATTGAAGTAAGAACATACCATGGAAACATAACTTTGAAGTAAGAACATACCATGGAAACATAACCCTGAAGTAAGAACGTACCATGGAAACATAACATTGAAGTAAGAACATACCATGGAAACATAACACTGATGTAAGAACATACCATATTTTACTATTATTATGATTAAATCAAACAGATGTTTGTCCTGAAAAAGAGACAACTGCAGGACGGACTTAGTATAAACCTCATAGAAGCACAAACACTTTCAAAGAAGATCCTCAGTGGATTAACAGTAAATTGTTGGATTAAAAACACTAAAATCAGTTATTCGATTCCTCTCGGTGTATACAACAGATATAATACTATGTAGCTTTGCTATAAGACAATAATTAAACTCAATGTTTTTGTTATTTTTTTGCTTGTGAAATAATAAATATTTATTTCAGTTGGTCCGTATTCATAATTTTAAACTTAAATTATCTAACCAGATTCTCTCTTCTTATTTCCTGAACGAATCTGTAATTATTTTCGCATCTGTTTACCTCACAGATAGTATATATGGCTACAATGTCCTCTCGGTCAGAATAGACGTCATTTACTATAAAGATTGGTTTGTTTATTTGTTTTGAATTTCGCGCAAAGCCACACGAGGGCTATCTGCACTAACCGTCCCTAATTTAGCAGTGTAAAATTAGAGGGAAGACAGCTAATCATCACCACCCATTGCCAACTCTTGAGATACTTTTTTACCAACGAGTAGTGGGAGTAGTAGTCACATTATAACGCCCCACGGCTGAAAGGGCGAGCATGTTTGGTGCCACGGGATTTGAACTCGCGACCTTCGGAGTACGACTCGAATGTCTTAACCGCCCGGCCATGCCGGCCCTACTATAAAGAAAACAGAAACTAAACAACTAGTAGGTAATCTTAACGACTTTGTGTACAAAATATTACAACTTGCACGTGGAAAGTAAATAACCATAAAGATTTCTATGTAATTAAAGAAGATATAAAATATGCATGTCACAGAAGAACTTGTTTTGGTCGCTAGTCTTTCGTTTCACAGACTGTGGTTATTGCTGTAGCTTGGTACATTCCGAAACACTGGTCCAATCGATCAGTCTCTGTACTGTACTGCGGGTAATCCTGACGCCGCAGAAACTGTAATAATGCGTCATGCGTCAGATTTCCCGACAAATTCACAGTACTTCCCATGACCATTTAGTACATTCAGTGTAATTTATCCTTCATAAAACTAGTAAGAACATTCAACGTTTAAAAGATAAAAGTTCAGTTGCTAAGGTCACCTGAGGATGGTGAAACATTTTACATCTTAAATATGTCAGGTTTTTAATTGTATATTTTACTTTTGTCTTGAACAATAAATTATTGTGCATTTTTAAACGTGTTTTTTTTTACTAATTTTATGAAATGTGCGCACACGAAATGGTCAAGGAATGCATTGAAACTTTAACTTTACTGAAAAGTAATTTGTCGATTTTGTTAATGATTTTATATAAAAACATTTTTCAGAATCTCTGATAAACAATTCGAATTGAAGATTTTGAACTACTGAGTTAGAGGTTTCAGGTGTAACCACCAAAGATTTTGAACTACTGAGTTAGAGGTTTCAGGTGTAACCACCAAAGATTTTGAACTACTGAGTTAGAGGTTTCAGGTGTAACCACCAAAGATTTTGAACTACTGAGTTAGAGGTTTCAGGTGTAACCACCAAAGATTTTGAACTACTGAGTTAGAGGTTTCAGGTGTAACCACCAAAGATTTTGAACTACTGAGTTAGAGGTTTCAGGTGTAACCACCAAAGATTTTGAACTACTGAGTTAGAGGTTTCAGGTGTAACCACCAAAGATTTTGAACTACTGAGTTAGAGGTTTCAGGTGTAACCACCAAAGATTTTGAACTACTGAGTTAGAGGTTTCAGGTGTAACCACCAAAGATTTTGAACTACTGAGTTAGAGGTTTCAGGTGTAACCACCAAAGATTTTGAACTACTGAGTTAGAGGTTTCAGGTGTAACCACCAAAGATTTTGAACTACTGAGTTAGAGGTTTCAGGTGTAACCACCAAAGATTTTGAACTACTGAGTTAGAGGTTTCAGGTGTAACCACCAAAGATTTTGAACTACTGAGTTAGAGGTTTCAGGTATAACCACCAAAGATTTTGAACTACTGAGTTAGAGGTTTCAGGTGTAACCACCAAAGATTTTGAACTACTGAGTTAGAGGTTTCAGGTATAACCACCAAAGATTTTGAACTAGATACCAGAGGGAGGGCAGCAGACACCAAAACACCTTTTCTTAATCGAAGAATAGGATTGACTATCACTACTGTGACATAGCCACAGTTGAAGGCATTAAACGTCACGAACGTTGGACCTTTTGATGCACAGTCTTGCCCGACTCAAAATTAAAAACAAGAGGAAACCCTCAATAGTCATGGAATTTCATAATCTTTTGGGCAGGATTAGTATAAATTAATCTAGAAGACTATTTTTTTTCATCTTTATTTGCTATATTTTTGTGCGCCAGCAATACCAGAGTTGGGTGCGCGAACACCCGCTTCGATGTTATTACTCATAAGGATCCCCGTAACACCAAAACATGCTTGCCCTTTCTGTTGTAGGGGCGTTATAATGTACGATCAATCCCACTATTCGTTGATAAAAGTAGCCCAAGAGCTGGCGGTGGGTAGTGATCATCTTCCCTCTAGTCTTATACTACTAAATTAGGGACAGCTAACCCGGATAGCCCTTGTGTAGCTTGTGCGCTACATACAAAATAAACAAATACTCATTAAGATCTCTACCAGCTTACCCTCAAACTGAAATTAATTTATGCAGGATCAGAATAAATGAATCTATGACACCTTGAGCGTGGTCAAGCACATCAATCGAAAAGGTTTGACCTCCAGAGTCCGAAAGTGTAATTAGATCTCAAATCGGCCAAGAGATTACCGAGCTAGCAGGTAAAGGTTCTTACTTGATAAAAAACAAACAATCAAACAAAAAAATCTTGTTACATAAAGCACAATTAAAAGATTCAAACCACAAATAACGTGATAGTACATCAGTTAATGTATCGGTTAAATGTTTTCAAATATTCTGTTAAAAACATCAAATGAATTTGGAAAAATTGGTCAGACTTACCAGTGGACGTCCTTTCTTGTAGCTAAACTTTCCTGCACCATTCATAAAGTTAAACAACTATTGTCAGTAAAGAAGTCACTCTATCTTTGTTTCTTTAAACATTAGATCTTTTAGAAGTAAATGATCTAACATTTAAATAACTGAATACATATATATTACAGGAACTTGATAATTACAGATCGATATAACATATATATTACAGGAACTTGATAATTACAGATCGATATAACATATATATTACAGGAACTTGATAATTACAGATCGATATAACATATATATTACAGGAACTTGAAAACTACAGATCGATATAAAATAGCCTAACAGTTGTTTCGGCACAGCTGTTGAACTGATAATTTGGCCAGATGTCTTATATATAGGCCTTTCTATCTGAAGAGATTTCAAGATAACATTCTCTATTGTCCCTTATTATAACAACAGTTTCTCTTCCTTTTGTTTGCGTCTGACCTGAGGGCAAAGCCGTCCAGCAGTGACAACGGGAGATTTGGGGAATGAGAAAAGGGCACGTTTTATAGTTAAATAATTTGGGAGGGAAGCAATAAGTCTATACTTTGAGTTTGAAAAGTACTGCATCTGTTAGTAACTGTACGAACTAGAAACTGTGTTTAACATACGTTGTAAGCCTTCAGAAAGTTTAGTGGGAGGGAAGCAATAAGTCTGTACTTTGAGTTTGAAAAGTACTGCATCTGTTAGTAACTGTACGAACTAGAAACTGTGTTTAACATACGTTGTAAGCCTTCAGAAAGTTTAGTGGGAGGAAGCAATAAGTCTGTACTTTGAGTTTGAAAAGTACTGCATCTGTTAGTAACTGTAAGAACTAGAAACTGTGTTTAACATACGTTGTAAGCCTTCAGAAAGTTTAGTGGGAGGGAAGCAATAAGTCTGTACTTTGAGTTTGAAAAGTACTGCATCTGTTAGTAACTGTACGAACTAGAAACTGTGTTTAACATACGTTGTAAGCCTTCAGAAAGTTTAGTGGGAGGGAAGCAATAAATCTGTACTTTGAGTTTGAAAAGTACTGCATCTGTTAGTAGCTGTACGAACTAGAAACTGTGTTTAACATACGTTGTAAGCCTTCAGAAAGTTTAGTGGGAGGGAAGCAATAAGTCTGTACTTTGAGTTTGAAAAGTACTGCATCTGTTAGTAGCTGTAATGAACTAGAAACTGTGTTTAACATACGTTGTAAGCCTTCAGAAAGTTTAGTGGGAGGGAAGCAATAAGTCTGTACTTTTGAGTTTGAAAAGTACTGCATCTGTTAGTAGCTGTACGAACTAGAAACTGTGTTTAACATACGTTGTAAGCCTTCAGAAAGTTTAGTGGGAGGGAAGCAATAAGTCTGTACTTTGAGTTTGAAAAGTACTGCATCTGTTAGTAGCTGTACGAACTAGAAACTGTGTTTAACATACGTTGTAAGCCTTCAGAAAGTTTAGTGGGAGGGAAGCAATAAGTCTGTACTTTGAGTTTGAAAAGTACTGCATCTGTTAGTAGCTGTACGAACTAGAAACTGTGTTTAACATACGTTGTAAGCCTTCAGAAAGTTTAGTGGGAGGGAAGCAATAAGTCTGTACTTTGAGTTTGAAAAGTACTGCATCTGTTAGTAACTGTACGAACTAGAAACTGTGTTTAACATACGTTGCAAGCCTTCAGAAAGTTTCGTCACGTAATTTTGATTCTAAAACTAGGGAACAAAACTATGACGGACGAACTCATTTTCTCAGATAGGTAGATAAGAGGATCTGTTTATGATGACCATAATAAGGGGTTTTACCCTATTACAGATGTTTAATATAAGTTATGAGAATGGATATAAGTTACATTTAGGTAACTACATTTCCATACAACGTGACAACAAATATAGTTTGGATCTGTCATGTAACGTAACTTCATCGAATAATAAGTTACAAGGAAATTTTTTTGTGGAAGAGATTGAAATGTTGTGGAAAACCATGTTGTACTAATATGATTTGAACGAACTAGGTTATACTGGGATGTTGTGGGGTAGATTTGAATGTTCTCGGTAAAATAAGTTATACTAGAATATTGTATGATACATTAGAATGTTCTGGGTGAACTAGGCTTTGCCTGAGCGTTCTAGAATAGGTGATAGGCTACACTAAAATGTTTATAGAAAGAGCATGCTGTAATGGTGAAAGTTAATACAACGATAGCTATCAACATATATGTTTGAGATATACCAACATAATCTCAAATATTCTAGTGATAACTGTGATAGATAGAGGCGTATGAAGTGTTTAATTTTACCTCTACGTTCGTGTTTTGGGAATACGTACACCTGTTACTGACAGGTAAGAAAGTTCTTTAAATATAACTGTTTTAGAGTGGGTGCCAATCAACTTGTATTTTGAAATTTACTGGTTATATTTGTAGAACACATTTTATCCCCAGGTGCTTCGTTTCAGTACAAATGTCTTGTAGATCACGAGAAATGGTATAATTAGTGAGTTGACTCCAGCTGTACTGGTGACATCTGTGGACGTTTGGTTTCGTGTTTTACGTTTAGTTTGTTTTCCCTCATGTCTCTTACACTCTGTATTCATTTAATTTCTCAGTTAGTGTAGCCACGTGTACTTTAGTTTTCTACATCTTCCTCATCTTATGATGGCAGCATCAACCCTATAACAGAACGGACTTTCCTCCTCTAGGAATAACAGCATGACCTCTATAAAGAACAGTTTTTCCATATTTTAGTGATGGCAAAATGATCCCTATAACAAAATCAATTTTACATAAAACATGACAATAATTTTGGTTTTAAGACATCTGACCCCAAAGTAAGAGCTTAGGTTCAGGCACAACCGGAGATTTTCACAAAATATTTCTCTCAACCCGCTGGCAGCTTTAAGTCTACTACACACTCTATCGGCTCTCTTAACCCGCTGGCAGCTTTAAGTCTACTACACACTCTATCGGCTCTCTTAATCCGCTGGCAGCTTTAAGTCTACTACACACTGTATCGGCTCTCGTAACCCCGCTGGCAACTTAAGTCTATTTTGCTACACACTCTATCGACATGGCTAGGTGGTTAAGGCACTAGGCTCGTAATCCGAAGGTCGCGGGTTCGAATCCTCGTCACACTAAACATGTTCGCCCTTTCAGTCGTAGGGGCGTTATAAAGTTCTGTCAATCCCACTATTCGTGTAGCCCAAGGGTTGGCGGTGGGTAGTGATGATTAACTGCCTTCCCTCTAGTGTCACACTGATAAATTAGGGACGGATAACTCATATAGTCCTCAGGTAGCTTTGCGCGAAATTCAAGTTCAAACCAAACTCTATCGTCCCCATACCCACCGAAATGTGATGTGTGAGCTCATCTTGTCCGTACCAGAGTGCAATAGAAAGTCGGCACTTCAAAATACAGAAGAGAGGGCCACACGTCATTCAGGTCACTGACCGATAATTAAAAACTGCTGCTAGTTTGAGCAACAACAATGGTTTTCTAAGGCAGAAGGAAAAAACACGAGAAAAACTGAGGTAAAACTTAAATCGTGTTTTATCTTCTTTTTTAATATTGTGATATACAGTTGGTTTAAAAGTGATAGGTGTATCAGGAAAACAAAGATCTGAAGTGTCGTCTATTGTTTTATATGCTTGTTCGAGAGAAAACATAAAAGTAATATCAATGTATTCTACCTTCTTACAAACCTCTATATGAAGTAATAACCACGTCTTATATTATCTTACAAACCTCTATATGAAGTAATAACCACGTCTTCTTATTATCTTACAAACCTCTATATGAAGTAATAACCACGTCTTCTATTATCTTACAAACCTCTATATGAAGTAATAACTACGTCTTCTATTATCTTACAAACCTCTATATGAAGTAATAACCACGTCTTCTATTATCTTACAAACCTCTATATGAAGTATTAACCACGTCTTCTATTATGTTACAAACCTCTATATGAGTAATAACCACGTCTTCTATTATCTTACAAACCTCTATATGAAGTAATAACCACGTCTTCTATTATCTTACAAACCTCTATATGAAGTAATAACCACGTCTTCTATTATCTTACAAACCTCTATATGAAGTAATAACCACGTCTTCTTATTATCTTACAAACCTCTATATGAAGTAATAACCACGTCTTCTGTTATCTTACAAACCCCTATATGAAGTAATAACCACGTCTTCTATTATCTTACAAACCTCTATATGAAGTAATAACCACGTCTTCTGTTATCTTACAAACCTCTATATGAAGTAATAACCACGTCTTCTATTATCTTACAAGCCTCTATATGAAGTAACAGGAATGTCTACTACTATCTTACAAACCTCTATATTCTATACCAAGTAATACAATGTCTTTTACTTGCTTACAAACCTCTATATGAAGTAATAATAATGTCTTCTACTATTTTACAAACCTCTTTATGAATTAATAACAATGTCTTCTACTATCTTATAGACTCTATCTGAAGTAATAAAATGTCTTTTACTATCTTACAAACCCTATATGAATTAATAACAGTGTCTTCTACTATCTTACAAACCCCTATATGAATTAATAACAATGTCTTCTACTACCTTACAAACCCCTATATGAATTAATAACAATGTCTTCTACTATCTTACAAACCCTATATGAATTAATAATAATGTCTTCTACTATCTTACAAACTCCTATATGAATTAATAACAATGTCTTCTACTACCTTACAAACCCCTATATGAATTAATAACAATGTCTTCTACTACCTTACAAACCCCTATATGAATTAATAACAATGTCTTCTACTATCTTACAAACCCCTATATGAATTAATAACAATGTCTTCTACTATCTTACAAACCCCTATATGAATTAATAACAATGTCTTCTACTATCTTACAAACCCCTATATGAATTAATAACATTGTCTTCTACTATCTTACAAACCCTATATGAATTAATAACAATGTCTTCTACTACCTTACAAACCCCTATATGAATTAATAACAATGTCTTCTACTATGTTACAGATTCAATCTGAAGTAATAAAAATGTCTTCTAATATTTTATATTCAACCATTTAGATTAACAATTAAGAATAAAAAAAACAATTCGATCAGTCGACAGTGTATACTTTAAAACTTGAATAAAATCATAACAAGTTGTCCAGTTAACATTGTATACTTAAAGTCGATAAAATGCTATAACTCTATTAATCTTTGGCAGTTTGTCAAAACCGTGGTACAGTTTCAGTAACAATTGAAATCGTTCAATTTTCATCAAGCAATACTTAACGTAAGGGAGATCACACAATATCATACCTTCTGGTTTACCTGGTGGAAGGTAGGTAAACACCATGTTCCTATAGATGGTAGGGTTGCTCGGAGGAAGGTAACACTATCTACCTCGTAGATGGTAGCTTACTTCTGTGTATCGTTTGATCATTATAAATAATATATTTTGGTTATTCTAAACAATAGAGTTGGATCACTGGCTACATAAAACTCAGAATAATTAACCGACTTTACTCACTACTTTAATTAAGAAAGGATGTGTGTGTGTTTTCTTATAGCAAAGCCACAACGGGTTATCTGCTGTGTCCACCGAGGGGAATCGAGTCCTTATTTTAGTGTTGGAAATCCAAAGACTTACCGCTGTCCCAGCGGGGGCCTGACAAAGTAATCGATAACTGACTTTACTTACTAAATTGACTATAAAAATAATTAATAATTAATCGTCTTTACTATTTGCACTTACTTACACAGTAACCAAATATTAACTAACTTTACTAACAATACTGACTATAAGAATAATTAATAATTAACCTACTTTAGTGACAACATTCACTGTAACAATAATTAATAATAAACTTACATCAGTGACAACATTCACTATAACAATAATTAATAATTAGCCTACATCAGTAACAACATTCACTATAACAACAATTAAAAATTTACCTACTACAGTGACAACACTCACTATAACAACAATTAATAGTTAACTGACAATAAGAATAATCAAAATTAACCGACTTTAATAACAACATTGACTGTAGTAATAATCAATAATTAACTCACCTCACTAACTACATTAACTATAATAATACTGAATAATTAACTGACTACACAAATTACACTGACTATAACAATAATTAATAATTTACCGACAATGAAAATAATCAATAATTAACCGATTTTACTAACAAAACTGACTATAACAATGATCACTAATTAACTGACTTTACTAACAACACTCACTATAACAATAATTAATATTAACTGCCTTTAATAACAAAACTGACTGTAGTAATAATCAATAATTAACTGACTTCACTAATTACATTGACGACCGCGGTAACAACATTTTACAACTGTTTAATGGTAACAATCTTAGACAATAACGTATTGGTTTATGCTAGAATAAAAAGAAATGTGCTGCTGTTTAAAGGAAATACAAAATAGTCGCGCCAAACATTCTCGCCCTATCAGCCGCGCGGGCGTTATAATGTTACGGTCAATCCCACTATTCGTTGGTAAAAGAGTAGCTCAAGAGTTGGCGGTGAGTGGTGATGACTAGCTGCCTTCCCTCTAGTATTACACTGCTAAATTATGGACGGCTAGCACAGATAGCCCTCGAGTAGCTTTGTGCAAAATTCCAAAACAAAAAAACAAAATATTAGTGCACGTTTAAAATGTATTAAAGTAGATAATTAAAATGTTTGTTCTATTGTTTTAATTTTGAGTATTTAATACATTTTTAATACTCAAACAGTCTCTTCAAGCTTTACCTTTTAACATTGTACAATGTTGTCGTCTGTATTTTGTTTTCCTATAACAACATGTTATTTTGATATACTGACCGTTTTTTTGCAGTTATTCTGTATGAATATCGCCAGAGAGCGCAATTACCTCCAACAATATATATCAGATATTTCAACTGTAAAATTCTTTATTCTACGGAAAACACTGAACCATTTTCCAAACACTTGACATGTAATTAGTATTAAAGATGAGAAAATTTGTTTTAAAGTACAACAACGAAAACCAAAATAAATCATCTCTTATTTTATGACAAGGGCTTTAAAGAGCAAAAACTAAACAAATAGCTTGTATTTGGTTAGATAGCGAACATTGATACGTTTAAAATTCATTATTTGTTAACTGGGAAGTGATATCATAACAGCAGGTCAATATTTTAGTTGACAGCAGCAAGGAAACTTATAAAGCTGGTAGCCTTGTTCACAACTGTTAGACAACTAAGGATGAGGGACACGTCTTAAACCGAAGACATTTCACAGCTGTTCTTGACAATTGTATTGTTTTATGACGTTTGTTTACAAACATCTGTGTGCCAGGTGGCCTGATTCCATTTTTCTTGACACTACCGACGTCTCTCCCGTACGCCTAAAGTACAGTTTATTATCCACCCATATAGCGAGGAAAAAAAAACACGCAAGGCTTAACTGTTCAGCCCATGTTCAGGTGACTGAATTTCTTCAAGCGAACTATGAGTGACCGACCATTAGAGATTCATACCAGTGTCAATATTACTGCAGAGAGGAGAGGGACCTCCTAAAAATAGGGTGTACATGTACAGTCATGTGAAAAGTTAGGACACCCTATGAAAGCCTGTGTGTTTTTTTGTAACATTTTTGGATATATAGATATTTAATCTCAATTTTAACAATACTGAGATATTAAAGTAATATAACTAAACAATTAAAACTGCAGAAAAGACTTTTCAAGATCTTCTGTAAATGTAATTCTACAAAAATGCATATTCTAACTGAGGAAAAGTTAGGACACCCCACATTTATTCCCACTTAATATGGCTCAGCTCACACACAGGTGTATCACACCAGGTGCACATGATTAGAAGATCGTTACTCAGCATTTTGAATGAGACTTGCCCAATTTAAACATCAGGCATTTAGTTTGGTGTGCTTCTGACTGTTGAAGTGAGAGTGAGCACCATGGTGAGAGCAAAAGAGCTGTCTGAGGCCTTCAGAAAGAAAATTGTAGCAGCTTAGGAGTCTGGTAAGAGATTTAAAAAGATCTCAAAAGAATTTGAAATCAGACATTCCACTGTCTGGAAAATAGTCAACAAGTGGAAGGCTTTCAAAACAACTCTCAACATGCCCAGGTCTGGTCATCCAAGCAAGTTCACCTCGAGAGCAGACCGCAAGATGCTAAAGAGGTCTCCAAACACCCTAACATGTCATCATGGGACCTACACCAGGCTCTGACTACTGTTAATGTGAAAGTGCATGCCTCTACAATCAGAAAGAGACTGCATAAGTTTAACTTGCATGGGAGGTGTACAAGGAGGAAACCTTTGCTCTCTAAGAGAAACATCAAGATCAGACTGAAGTTTGCCAGAGAGAATGTAGACAAAGACCAAGATTTCTGGAATAATGTTCCTTGGACAGATGAGTCCAAAATTGAATTATTTTGACACCAGTACAGAGGACATGTTTGGCGTTAACCAAATACAGCATTCCAGAAAAAGAACCTCACACCAACAGTGAAGCATGGAGATGGAAGTGTCATGGTTTGGGGCTGCTTTGCCGCAGCAGGACCTGGACAGCTCACAATCACAGAATCCACCATAAATTCTACTGTGTATCAGAGGGTGCTTGAGGATCATATGAGACCATCTGTACGAAACTTAAAGCTGAAGAGAAACTGGACCCTGCAACATGACGATGACCTAAAACATACCAGTAAATCCACCGAAAACTGGATGAAAACTAAGAAATGGAAAGTCAAAGCAAAGATCATACTCCCATTGAGATGCTGTGGGGTGATTTGAAACTGGCTGTACATGCAAGAAATCCCTCAAACATCTCACAGCTGACAGAATTCTGCATTGAGGAGTGGGGCAAACTTTTTTCATACTGATGTCAAAGACAGGTAGATGGCTACAAGAAGCGTCTCACTGTAGTTATCTAAGCCAAAGGGTGTAACACTAGCTATTAGGAAGTAGGGTGTCCTAACTTTTCCTCGGTTAAAATATGCATTTTCTAAAATTACATGTAGAGAACATTTTGAAAAGTCTTTTCTTCAGTTTTAATTGTTTAGATATATTCCTATAATCTCTCAGTATTGTTGAAATTGAGATTAAATATCTATATATCAAACAATGTTACACAAATACACAGGCTTTCACAGGGTGTCCTGACCTTTTCACATGACTGTATTTATGTTCCTTCATACCAGTGTTGATATTACTGTATAGAGGAGAGGATCCTCCTTATATATATTTATGTTCCTTCATACCAATGTTGATATTACTGTAGAGAGGAGAGGATCCTCCTTGTATATATTTATGTTCCTTCATACCAGTGTTGATATTACTGTAGAGAGAGAGGATCCTCCTTATATATATTTTATGTTCCTTCATACCAGTGTTGATATTACTGTAGAGAGGAGAGGATCCTCCTTACATATATTTATGTTCCTTCATACCAGTATTGATATTACTGTAGAGAGGAGAGGATCCTCCTTGTATATATTTATGTTCCTTCATACCAGTGTTGATATTACTGTAGAGAGGAGAGATCCTCCTTATATATATTTATGTATCTTCATACCAGTGTTGATATTACTGTAGAGAGGAGAGGATCCTCCTTATATATATTTATGTTCCTTCATACCAGTGTTGATATTACTGTAGAGAGGAGAGGATCCTCCTATATATATTTATGTTCATTCATACCAGTGTTGATATTACTGTAGAGAGAGAGGATCCTCCTTATATATATTTATGTTCCTTCATACCAGTGTTGATATTACTGTAGAGAGGAGAGGATCCTCCTTACATATATTTATGTTCCTTCATACCAGTGTTGATATTACTGCAGAGAGAGAGGATCCTCCTTGTATATATTTATGTTCCTTCATACCAGTGTTGATATTACTGTAGAGAGGAGATGATCCTCCTTATATATTTATGTTCCTTCTGCTAATTCAGAGAATATTTATTGATAGAAGTGTGATATAGTAAAGTAAAATTCAATTATTTATTTAAAAGTTCGTTTTTATAGGACCTAATGAACTTTGTGGTGGAATTAATACGAAACAAGAAAATGTGTAACTCGTTTGTTAAAACATTGAGCTTCGGAAAACGTGACGAAAAACAAAATCAAACTGATTAGTTAATATATTTTAATGTTTTCCATTGTTATGATATAGTTTTGGTAAAATGTGTCTGTGTTTTATAGCAAATACGATCATTACTATTAAAATAGAATACAAATACACTCAGCGTACCAAACTGAGAAACGAATGCAATATTAAACAGCTACATATGCATGAAACTTAATTAAATGGACGACAACCGCCTGTGTTACTATAGTATTGTGTTAAGGCTAAGTTAAACTTTGACTATAGTACTGTGTGAAGACCAAGTTAGACTCTCACTATAGTATTGTGTTATGGCTAAGTTAAACTATCACTATGGCATTGTGTTAAGACTAAGTTAAACTACTGCTATTGAATTGTGTTAAGGCTAAGTTAAACTGTTACTATCGTGTAGTGTTAAGGCTACTTTAAACTATCACAGTCGTAGTTGTGTTGAGGCTGAGCTAAACTGTTACTATCGTATTTTGTTCAGTCTGAGTTAAAACTTATAATATGGTCTCAAAATGTGCAAAACAAACTTTTGTCTTTTCTTGTGTAATATTTCCAAGATAATTCACTGTTGCCTGGCTGTAAACGTTGCGTTATGACCTACCTCCTCTCTAGTTATTGCAATTGGTCAACTGTAAACGCTGCGTTATGACCTACCTCCTCTCTAGTTATTGCAATTGGTCAATTGTAAACGTTGCGTTATGACCTACCTTCTCTCTAGTTATTGCAATTGGTCAACTGTAAACGTTGCGTTATGACCTACCTCCTCTCTAGTTATTGCAATTGGTCAACTGTAAACGTTGCGTTATGACCTACCTCCTCTCTAGTTATTGCAATTGGACAACTGTAAACGTTGCGTTATGACCTACCTCCTCTCTAGTTATTGCAATTGGTCAACTGTAAACGCTGCGTTATGACCTACCTCCTCTCTAGTTATTGCAATTGGTCAACTGTAAACGTTGCGTTATGACCTACCTCTCTCTAGTTATTGCAATTGGTCAACTGTAAACGTTGCGCTATGACCTACCTCCTCTCTAGTTATTGCAATTGGTCAACTGTAAACGTTGCGTTATGACCTACCTCCTCTCTAGGTATTGCAATTGGTCAACTGTAAACGTTGCGTTATGACCTACCTTCTCTCTAGTTATTGCAATTGGACAACTGTAAACGTTGCGTTATGACCTACCTCCTCTCTAGTTATTGCAATTGGTCAACTGTAAACGTTGCGTTATGACCTACCTCCTCTCTAGTTATTGCAATTGGTCAACTGTAAACGTTGCGTTATGACCTACCTCCTCTCTAGTTATTGCAATTGGTCAACTGTAAACGTTGCGTTATGACCTACCTCCTCTCTAGTTATTGTAATTGGTCAACTGTAAACGCTGCGTTATGACCTACCTCCTCTCTAGTTATTGCAATTGGTCAACTGTAAACGTTGCGTTATGACCTACCTCCTCTCTAGTTATTGCAATTGGTCAACTGTAAACGTTGCGTTATGACCTACCTCCTCTCTAGTTATTGCAATTGGTCAACTGTAAACGTTGCGTTATGACCTACCTCCTCTAGTTATTGCAATTGGACAACTGTAAACGTTGCGTTATGACCTACCTCCCTCTCTAGTTATTGCAATTGGTCAACTGTAAACGTTGCGTTATGACCTACCTCCTCTCTAGTTATTGCAATTGGTCAACTGTAAACGTTGCGTTATGACGTACCTCCTCTCTAGTTATTGCAATTGGTCAACTGTAAACGTTGCGTTATGACCTACCTCCTCTCTAGTTATTGCAATTGGTCAACTGTAAACGCTGCGTTATGACCTACCTCCTCTCTAGTTATTGCAATTGGTCAACTGTAAACGTTGCGTTATGACCTACCTTCTCTCTAGTTATTGCAATTGGTCAACTGTAAACGTTGCGTTATGACCTACCTCCTCTCTAGTTATTGCAATTGGTCAACTGTAAACGTTGCGTTATGACCTACCTCCTCTCTAGTTATTGCAATTGGACAACTGTAAACGTTGCGTTATGACCTACCTCCTCTCTAGTTATTGCAATTGGTCAACTGTAAACGTTGCGTTATGACCTACCTCCTCTCTAGTTATTGCAATTGGTCAACTGTAAACGTTGCGTTATGACCTACCTCCTCTCTAGGTATTGCAATTGGTCAACTGTAAACGTTGCGTTATGACCTACCTTCTCTCTAGTTATTGCAATTGGACAACTGTAAACGTTGCGTTATGACCTACCTCCTCTCTAGTTATTGCAATTGGTCAACTGTAAACGTTGCGTTATGACCTACCTCCTCTCTAGTTATTGCAATTGGTCAACTGTAAACGTTGCGTTATGACCTACCTCCTCTCTAGTTATTGCAATTGGTCAACTGTAAACGTTGCGTTATGACCTACCTCCTCTCTAGTTATTGTAATTGGTCAACTGTAAACGCTGCGTTATGACCTACCTCCTCTCTAGTTATTGCAATTGGTCAACTGTAAACGTTGCGTTATGACCTACCTCCTCTCTAGTTATTGCAATTGGTCAACTGTAAACGTTGCGTTATGACCTACCTCCTCTCTAGTTATTGCAATTGGTCAACTGTAAACGTTGCGTTATGACCTACCTCCTCTCTAGTTATTGCAATTGGACAACTGTAAACGTTGCGTTATGACCTACCTCCTCTCTAGTTATTGCAATTGGTCAACTGTAAACGTTGCGTTATGACCTACCTCCTCTCTAGTTATTGCAATTGGTCAACTGTAAACGTTGCGTTATGACGTACCTCCTCTCTAGTTATTGCAATTGGTCAACTGTAAACGCTGCGTTATGACCTACCTCCTCTCTAGTTATTGCAATTGGTCAACTGTAAACGTTGCGTTATGACCTACCTTCTCTCTAGTTATTGCAATTGGTCAACTGTAAACGTTGCGTTATGACCTACCTCCTCTCTAGTTATTGCAATTGGTCAACTGTAAACGTTGCGTTATGACCTACCTCCTCTCTAGTTATTGCAATTGGACAACTGTAAACGTTGCGTTATGACCTACCTCCTCTCTAGTTATTGCAATTGGTCAACTGTAAACGTTGCGTTATGACCTACCTCCTCTCTAGTTATTGCAATTGGTCAACTGTAAACGTTGCGTTATGACCTACCTCCTCTCTAGTTATTGCAATTGGTCAACTGTAAACGTTGCGTTATGACCTACCTCCTCTCTAGTTATTGCAATTGGACAACTGTAAACGTTGCGTTATGACCTACCTCCTCTAGTTATTGCAATTGGTCAACTGTAAACGTTGCGTTATGACCTACCTCCTCTCTAGTTATTGCAATTGGTCAACTGTAAACGTTGCGTTATGACGTACCTCCTCTCTAGTTATTGCAATTGGTCAACTGTAAACGTTGCGTTATGACCTACCTCCTCTCTAGTTATTGCAATTGGTCAACTGTAAACGTTGCGTTATGACCTACCTCCTCTCTAGTTATTGCAATTGGTCAACTGTAAACGTTGCGTTATGACGTACCTCCTCTCTAGTTATTGCAATTGGTCAACTGTAAACGTTGCGTTATGACCTACCTCCTCTCTAGTTATTGCAATTGGTCAACTGTAAACGCTGCGTTATGACCTACCTCCTCTCTAGTTATTGCAATTGGTCAACTGTAAACGTTGCGTTATGACCTACCTTCTCTCTAGTTATTGCAATTGGTCAACTGTAAACGTTGCGTTATGACCTACCTCCTCTCTAGTTATTGCAATTGGTCAACTGTAAACGTTGCGCTATGACCTACCTCCTCTCTAGTTATTGCAATTGGACAACTGTAAACGTTGCGTTATGACCTACCTCCTCTCTAGTTATTGCAATTGGTCAACTGTAAACGTTGCGTTATGACCTACCTCCTCTCTAGTTATTGCAATTGGTCAACTGTAAACGTTGCGTTATGACCTACCTCCTCTCTAGGTATTGCAATTGGTCAACTGTAAACGTTGCGTTATGACCTACCTTCTCTCTAGTTATTGCAATTGGACAACTGTAAACGTTGCGTTATGACCTACCTCCTCTCTAGTTATTGCAATTGGTCAACTGTAAACGTTGCGTTATGACCTACCTCCTCTCTAGTTATTGCAATTGGTCAACTGTAAACGTTGCGTTATGACCTACCTCCTCTCTAGTTATTGCAATTGGTCAACTGTAAACGTTGCGTTATGACCTACCTCCTCTCTAGTTATTGTAATTGGTCAACTGTAAACGCTGCGTTATGACCTACCTCCTCTCTAGTTATTGCAATTGGTCAACTGTAAACGTTGCGTTATGACCTACCTCCTCTCTAGTTATTGCAATTGGTCAACTGTAAACGTTGCGTTATGACCTACCTCCTCTCTAGTTATTGCAATTGGACAACTGTAAACGTTGCGTTATGACCTACCTCCTCTAGTTATTGCAATTGGTCAACTGTAAACGTTGCGTTATGACCTACCTCCTCTAGTTATTGCAATTGGTCAACTGTAAACGTTGCGTTATGACGTACCTCCTCTCTAGTTATTGCAATTGGTCAACTGTAAACGTTGCGTTATGACCTACCTCCTCTCTAGTTATTGCAATTGGTCAACTGTAAACGCTGCGTTATGACCTACCTCCTCTCTAGTTATTGCAATTGGTCAACTGTAAACGTTGCGTTATGACCTACCTTCTCTCTAGTTATTGCAATTGGTCAACTGTAAACGTTGCGTTATGACCTACCTCCTCTCTAGTTATTGCAATTGGTCAACTGTAAACGTTGCGTTATGACCTACCTCCTCTCTAGTTATTGCAATTGGACAACTGTAAACGTTGCGTTATGACCTACCTCCTCTCTAGTTATTGCAATTGGTCAACTGTAAACGTTGCGTTATGACGTACCTCCTCTCTAGTTATTGCAATTGGTCAACTGTAAACGTTGCGTTATGACCTACCTCCTCTCTAGTTATTGCAATTGGTCAACTGTAAACGTTGCGTTATGACCTACCTCCTCTCTAGTTATTGCAATTGGTCAACTGTAAACGTTGCGTTATGACCTACCTCCTCTCTAGTTATTGCAATTGGTCAACTGTAAACGTTGCGTTATGCCCTATTTTTTCTCTAACTGTTGTTAGGTTTGCCCGTCACTTTCGTTTCATTGATCTATTCTACCAAGGGAATTACAGAGACTACTAGTAAAAATAGATCTGTTACTATTTGTAATTAGATTCGCTAGACTTTTGTCTTTTAAACATTTAAAAAATCATATTTGCAACTATTTTTTGGTTTTTGTCGCATTTATTTTAAACACTTTGTGTATTTTATCTGTGATTCAGGTTTTGTACTATTTTATCTGTGATTTAGGTTTTGTAGTATTTTATCTGTGATTCAGGTTTTGTACTATTCTATCTGTGATTCAGGTTTTGTAGTATTTTATCTGTGATTTAGGTTTTGTACTATTTTATCTATGATTCAGGTTTTGTACTATTTTATCTGTGATTCATATTTTGTGTATTTTATCTGTGATTCAGGTTTTGTAGTATTTTATCTGTGATTCAGGTTTTGTATTATTTTATCTGTGATTCAGGGTTTGCTTTTCCTTTGATTTATGTTTCAAAATCGTGTGATTGAATTTTAATTTGTTTTATTTCTTCTGTAAATCTCCTGTTATCATTACACTTCGTGTTTGATTGCTGGTTTACTACAGTTTGTTTGTTTTGAATTTCGCGCAAAGCTACTAGAGGGCTATCTGCGCTAGCCGTCCCTAATTTAGTAATGTGAGACTAGAGAGAAGGCAGCCAGTCATCACCACCTACAGCCAACTCTTGGACTACTCTTTTACTAACGAATAGTGGGATTGACCGTTACATTATAATGCCCCATGGCTGAAAAGGCGAGCGTGTTTGGTGCGATGGGGATGCGAACCCTCGACCTTCAGATTACGAGTCGCACGCCGTAACGCACCTGGCCATGCCGGGCCTTACTACAGTTTAAAAAGTACCGATGTATCAAAGAAAGTCACTCTCAACAAATATGTGTTTGCCGTTGTACACCACACAGATTATAGGATTGAAATTGTATAATTTAATTCAAATTTATTCAGAATTTAAAAATATCACACTTCTTACCAATGTATTCTTACATTAATGATGTTACTTAGTTGTGGCTTTTATATTAGTTTTGAATATACATTTTTAAAAACAATTTCCAACTAATGAATGTTTATCATCAGTTAGTTATATTGATAATATAAAGGTTATGATAATTTTAAATACTTAATTCAATTGTTCCTTCTTATTATAACGATTTATAGTTTCAGGCCTGAAATAAAGTTCTTAAGCTGACCAAAACTCGTAAAATATATTTTAGTTAGATTACAGAAGAAAATATAATCAATAACAGAACTGATGAATCCATGTATTCTAGTATATATTTTATATTAAGAAACTTAATACTTAAGTTATTTTCTTTTAGTAACTTTGTTATAGCAATAAATAAGCTCTCCCTTTCAATCGTGGGGGCGTTATAATGTGACCGTCAATTCCACTATTCGTTGGCAACAGAGCAGCCCAAGAGTTGGCGGTTGGTGGTGATGACTAGTTGTCTTCCCTCTAGTCTTACACTGCTAAATTAGGGACAGCTAGCACAGATAGCCCTCGAGTAGCTTTGTGCGAATTTCAAAAACAAACAAACAAGCTAGCGCAGATAGCCCTCGAATAGCTTTGCGCGAAATTCAAAACAAACAAACAAGCTAGCGCAGATAGCCCTCGAATAGCTTTGCGCGAAATTCAAAAACAAACAAACCCTATAGTCTTACACTGCTAAATTAGGGACAGCTAGCGCAAATAGCTTTTGAATAGGTTTGCGCGAAATTCAAAACAAAAAAAAATTGTTATATAATATCAGCGTCATTAATTTATCTTATGATCTGTTCCAGTTATTCCCATATTACATAATAGATCATAAAATAAAGCGTCAATTATTGACGTTGATATTATATAAAAGTTAACCAGAACAGATCGTAAGATAAATTAATGACACAAATATCATATAAGGAGGTCGTCAACTGCTAATCATTTTTTACAATTTTAAAGTTTTAGTTCAGTTACGTCTTCAGACGAATCTTATCTTTAGAATACTGAAGACAGTTCAACCTAATAACTTTTATTATCAACAGCGTTTCCACAACTCTTCATGTCTCAACATAATGTTTGTTCAAACCAGTTAAATCAAGCGCTTATCTGTGACAAATTGCGATGTTACCAGTTTGTCGAAAAATTGTTTAATAAAAGCTGGCCAGTTAGATGGCGCCAATGCATTAGATCCGCGTGTGACGTGTTTATGACGTCATATCTGCATCTTAAGAATGGAACAAAATAAAGTTATCTGTTACGAGAAACGGAAGGAAAACATAAATCAACTATTGAAAACAAAAAAGGTTTTAATGTTGTAAGCTATATTTTCAATGTTTCTATTTACATGTTTGTTAGAATGAGCTGCTAATGGTCAGGTTCACGTAATAGTCGGAAAACTTATATTAATGTATAACTTAATTCTAGTAATGAGTAACAATTAGTTCTGTGGTTGAGGACACAGTGAATCAATGAAAATGGAGGATAGTGTTTTGTTAATCGAATAAAGTTATTAACTAAGAGTTAGTGTTTCTGTAAAAATATCAGTAAATTAATTATCAGTCAATTAAATATCTGTTATGACTAACATTTTAATGTATACTCTTCAAAACAAGAAACGCAAAAGGGATATTTTGTTATTTTAAAGAGAAATATATGTAATAACGTTACAAGCTCAGAGTATGTGATGTTACACGTGTTAAGGCACTAATTGTCAGACCAAAATGACAATAAAAGATGTGCACTTTGAAAACGGAGAAAAACATCGGATTTTTCGCCAAAACGCATGCGTGTCCAATAAATTAGTTTGAGAGATGTTATGCAAGTGCAACATGTGCAAAATCCCTATAAAAGTGACGGTTTCTCGGTTTCTATAGCTCAGTGTTAAGCCACCGACACGCAATACAGTTACGCCAAGACTGACTGAAGCACAACGCAACAACGTTGGAAGCAGGCGAGTCTCGATCAGATGTTACCAGAGCTGTAAATGTCCACCCAAGCACCATCACAAGGCTATGGAATCGTCACCAACAACATGGATCAACTCGTGACCGTCCACGATCCGGCAGACCTCGTGTGACCACGCCCGCACAAGATCGCTACATCCGGTTACGTCACCTTCGGGATAGGACCACCACTGCGACGTCTGCTGTCTCAACCATACCAGGGCTGCGTAGGACTTCCGATCAGACCGTACGCAACCATCAACGAAATGCAGGAATCCGACCTCGACGTACAGACAGAGGCGTCATCCTCGCCCAGTAACATCGTCAAGCACGGCTGCAATGGACTCGGGCACATCGGGTATGGCCTCATCGACGATGGAGGCATGTTTGGTTCAGCGATGAATCACGTTTTATGCTTCGTAGGTAGGATAGAAGAACCCGTGTTTACCATCGCCGAGGTGAACGTTTTGCAGCAAACTGTGTGCAGGATGTTGACAGATATGGTGGTGGCAGCGTCATGATGTGGGCTGCCATCGCCTACATTGCTAGAACAGACCTTTTGCACATTCGAGGGAATCCAACGGCTCAACGATACGTCGATGAGATTCTTAGGCCCCATGTGCAACCCATCATGGTAACCGTCAACAACGTTTTCCAACATGACAACGCCCGTTCTCACACAGCCCGACTCACCACTGTCTTCTTGAGACACCACAACATCAACGTTCTTCCCTGGCCCTCCAGATCACCAGATTTAAACCCCATCGAACATCTTTGGGACGAGTTGGACCGACATCTGCGACGGCGACAACCTCAACTGCAGACTCTACTTCAGCTTGCAGCAGCTTTGCAGGCTGAGTGGACAGCCATTCCACAGGATGTGATTCGTCATCTCATCGCTTCCATGGGCAGGAGATGCCAAGCAGTTATTGATTCTCACGGGGACATACTCGTTATTGACGTTGAGTGACGTTAAACTTCACCTAGTGAGAGTGGACTTCGCCTTTCCAGACTTTGGATGTTCAGCAGTGAATGTGCAAAGTTTCACACATGTCATGCAGAACCACCCGGAATAAACTTGTTAACAATTTGTATCATATTTTGCCTTTTGCGTTTCTTTTCTTGAAGAGTATATTAGGGATACGACTTGCGTCATAGTGAACGAAGTCTAACTGTACCAACGTTTTCAGTTCCCATTACTTACGTCACCACTGTTCTGATGAAGAGTTCAGAGCGTATCTAATAAAAGAATTACTAGTTTATTAAGGGACCATCTGCAATACACGTCCTCTGAGAGGAGGTTATGTAAATTCGTGATTAATAAAATGTTATCTTAAGGCATGAAAAGTTGTTTCCGCTATATGCAATTATTAAAACCCTGAAGAAACGGCAAAATGCAAAACTCATAATATGAATGTACTTCAGCATGAATGAACTTCACACCAGTGTTAACAATTGCCTGTCGCACAGCACAGAAGTGCTGAACATCCAAACCAATTTCAACAATTGTCTATACCACAGCATGGAGGTACTACACCTCAAAACCCACTTTAAACAATTGTCTATACCACAGCATGGAGGTACTACACCTCAAAATCCCTTTAAACAATTGTCTATACCACAGCATGGAGGTACTACACTTCAAAACCCACTTTAAACAATTGTCTATACCACAGCATGGAGGTACTACACCTCAAAACCCACTTTAAACAATTGTCTATACCACAGCATGGAGGTACTACACCTCAAAACCCACTTTAAACAATTGTCTATACCACAGCATGGAGGTACTACACCTCAAAACCCACTTTAAACAATTGTCTATACCACAGCATGGAGGTATTACACCTCAAAACCCACTTTAAACAATTGTCTATACCACAGCATGGAGGTACTACACCTCAAAACCCACTTTAAACAATTGTCTATACCACAGCATGGAGGTATTACACCTCAAAATCACTTTAAACAATTGTCTATACCACAGCATGAATGTAATAGACTTCCAAACCCCTTTTCACATTGTCTGTACCAGAGCATAGGAGTAACGGACCTCCAAACCACTTTTAAAGACTGTCCGTACTACACAATCGAAGTAACGTACCTCCACGCCACTTTTAACAATTCTCCGTACCACAGTATGGAAATAACGAACATCAAAACCACTTTCAAAATTGTCTGTACAACAGCATGGAAGCAATAAACATTGAAACCAATCTTAACAAGTATCTCTACCACAACATGGAAGTCACAGATATTCAAAACAATTTTAACAACTTTCTGTACCACATCATGGAATTAACGGACTTCCAAACCACATTTAACAGTTGTCTATGCAACAGTATGTAAATAAAGGAAATCAAAAAATGTTAACAAAATTTATTATAATTTTGTATCATAATGTCGAAGTAATGGACTTCCAAAACACTTTTAAGAATTGTCTGTACTACAGCATGGAAGCAATGGACCTCCTAAGCATTTTTAAAATCGTCATTACCACAGCATGGAAGTAACAGACGTTCAAATTAATCTTCACAAATGTCTGTACCACAGCATGGCACTAATGGACATCCAAACCAATTTTAACAATTGTCTGTACCACAGCATGAAAGTAATTGACACCCAAAACACTTTCAATAATTGTCTTTACAACAGTATGGAAGTAACAGATATCCAATTTAATCTTAACAATTGTCTGTACCACAGCATAGAAGTAATGAACCTTCAAAACCACTTTTCATCATTGTCAATACCTAAGCATGAACGTAAGGGACCTCCAAAACACTTTTAACAATTTCTTTATACAGCATGGAAGTAATAGACCTCTAAACCTCTTTTAGAAATTGTCTGTACCGTAGCATGGAAGTAATAGGGACATCGAAACCAATCTTAACAATTGTCTGTACCACAGCAAGGAAGTAACGGTCTTCCAAATCACCTTTTACAATTGTCTATATCACAGCATGGAAGAAACGGATCTTCCAAACACTTTCAACAATTGTCTGTACCACAGTGTGGAAGTAATGGACCTCCAAAACACTTTTAGAAATTTTCTGTATCACAACATAAACGTATTGGACCTCCAAGCCACTTTTAACAATTGTCTATACCAAAACATGGAAGTAACGGACCTCCAAACCACTGTTAAAATTTTCTGTACCACAGCATGGAACTAACGGACATCAAAACCAATCTTAACAATTGTCTGTACCACAGCGTCAAGGTAATGGCCATCCAAACAAATCTTAAAAATTTTATATACCATAGCAAGGGAGCAGCAGACATCCAAACCAATCTTATCAACTGCCTGTACCAAACATGGAAGTAATGGACCTCTAAGCCACCTTCAAGAATTATCTGTATCACAGCATGTGAATAACGGACGTCGAAACCAATCTTAACAATTGCCTGTACCACAGCATTGAAGTAACAGACCTCAAAACACTTTACAACATGATGAAAGGAACCTCTAACATTTTATAAATTCTCTGACATCATAAACGTAATGGACTTCAAACACTTTTATAAATTGTATGTTACATAGCGTAGAAGTAATGGTCATCCAAAACACTATTAACAATTATCTGAACCACAGCATGGAAGTTACCTCCAAAACACTTTCAGAAATTGTACATCATACGGACATCCAAACAACTTTAACAATTGTCTATACCATAGCGTAGAAGTAATGGGCCTCCAAACACACTTTCAAAGTTGTCTGAACCACAGCATTGAAGTAATAACGGTCCTCCAAACAACTTTAGAAAGTGTCTGAACCACAGCATTGAAGTAATAACAGTCCTCCAAACAACTTTAGAAATTGTCTGAACCACAGCATTGAAGTAATAACGGTTCTCTAAATAACTTTAGAAATTGTCTAAACCACAGCATTGAAGGAATAACGGTCCTCCAAACAACTTTAGAAATTGTCTGAACCCCAGCATTGAAGTAATAACAGTCCTCCAAATAACTTTAGAAATTGTCTGAACCACAGCATTGAAGTAATAACGGTCCTCTAAATAACTTTAGAAATTGTCTAAACCACAGCATTGAAGGAATAACGGTCCTCCAAACAACTTTAGAAATTGTCTGAACCACAGCATTGAAGTAATAACGGTTCTCTAAATAACTTTAGAAATTGTCTAAACCACAGCATTGAAGGAATAACGGTCCTCCAAACAACTTTAGAAATTGTCTGAACCAAAGCATTGAAGTAATAACGGTCCTCTAAACAACTTTAGAAATTGTCTAAACCACAGCATTGAAGGAATAACGGTCCTCCAAACAACTTTAGAAATTGTCTGAACCACAGCATTGAAGTAATAACGGTTCTCTAAATAACTTTAGAAATTGTCTAAACCACAGCATTGAAGGAATAACGGTCCTCCAAACAACTTTAGAAATTGTCTGAACCAAAGCATTGAAGTAATAACGGTCCTCTAAACAACTTTAGAAATTGTCTAAACCACAGCATTAAAGGAATAACGGTCCTCCAAACAACTTTAGAAATTGTCTGAAACACAGCATAAACGTAATGAACCTCCAATCCACTTTTAACAATTGCCTGTACCATAGCATCAATATAATAGACTTCCAAACCACTTTTCACAGTTGTCTGTATCAGAGTAATAGGCCTACAAACCAATTTTAGAAATTGTCTATACCACAGCATGGAATTAACGTACCTACACTCCACTTTTAACAATTCTCTGTACCATAGCATCAACGTAATGGACTTTCAAACCACTTTTTACAGTTGTCTGTATCAGAGCATGGGAGTAATGGGCTTCCAAACCAATTTTAGAAATTGTCCGTACCGCAGCATTGAGGTAACGGACCTACAAACCACTTTTGAAATTTTCTGTACCATAGCATGAAAGCAATAGACCTACAAACCACTTTTAACAGTTATCTGTGCCACAGCATGTAAATAACGGACATCCAAACCAATTTTAACAATTCTCTACACCATAGCATGAAAGTAATGAACCTCTAAAACATTTTCAACAATTGTGTTTACCACAGTATGGAAGTAACGGACACCCAAACCACTTTTAGAAATTGTCTGCACTGTAGCATGGAAGTAATAGACGTCCAAACCAGTTTGAACAAAGATTTGTTCACACCCGACCAAGTAGTTAGATGAGCATACAAGAGACAGTACCATAATGTTTATAAAGATGAGTACTTTCACGGACATACAACAGCCAGTACTATTATATTTATATAGATAATTAGTTACATGGACATACAACAGGCAGTACTATTATATTTATATAGATAATTAATTACATGGATATACAACAAGCAGTACTATTATATTTATATGAATAATTAGTTACATGGATATACAACAGGCAGTACTATTATATTTATATGGATAATTAGTTACATGGGTATACAACAGGCAGTGCTATTATATTTATATAAATAATTAGTTACATGGACATACAACAGGCAGTACTATTATATTTATATAGATAATTAGTTACATGGATATACAACAGGCAGTACTATTATATTTATACAGATAATTAGTTACATGGATATACAACAGGCAGTACTATTATATTTATATAGATAATTAGTTACATGGACATACAACAGGCAGTACTATTATATTTATATGGATAATTAGTTACATGGATATACAACAGGCAGTACTATTATATTTATATAGATAATAAGTTACATGGATATACAACAGGCAGTACTATTATATTTATATAGATAATTAGTTACATGGACATAAGCAGGCAGTACTATTATATTTAAACAGATAATTAGTTACATAGGCATACAACAGGCAGTACTATTATATTTATATAGATAATTAGTTACATGGACATACAACAGGCAGTACTATTATATTCATATAGATAATTAGTTACATGGATATACAACAGGCAGTATTATTATATTTATATAGGCATAATTAGTTACATGGACATGGACAACAGGCAGTACTATTATATTTATATAGATAATTAGTTACATGGACATACAACAGGCAGTATTATTATATTTATATAGATAATTAGTTACATGGACATACAACAGGCAGTACTATTATATTTATATAGATAATTAGTTACATGGACATACAACAGGCAGTACTATTATATTTATATAGATAATTAGTTACATGGATATACAACAGGCAGTACTATTATATTTATATAGATAATTAGTTACATGGACATACAACAGGCAGTACTATTATTATATTAATTAGTTACATATAGATAATTAGTTACATGGACATACAACAGGCAGTACTATTATATTCATATAGATAATTAGTTACATGGACATACAACAGGCAGTATTATTACATTTATATCAAATCTTCTATTATTGTCAGAATCTGAAAACTTTCAAAGTTCAATTTGAGTTAAAATAGTTTTAGGATCAGGTTTTCACACTCTGTTCTGGGTTAATAATCATCACATGTATCTACGTGTTTTCTAGGTCCCCTGTCTTAAAATACTAAAAACTAGTAAAGAGATAATCCACAATACACCGATATTTATTACTGATGTTTCTCTATACAAAAGTTTACCCAGCATAGTCAAGTGGTTGGGGCGTTCGACAAGAAATTTTTGAGTCATGGATTCGAATCCACTTCACACCAAACATGCTCGCACTTTCAGTAAGCGATGATGACTAGCTGCCTTCCGGATAGTATTACACAGGTCGTTCTCTCGTAGCTCTGCAGGAAATTCAATAAGAAACAAATATCTTGTCATATTCAAACTGTTGTTATGCATGTGCTGGTAATTAATATTTCTTGTCATATTCAAACTGTTGTTATGCATGTGCTGGTAATTAATATTTCTTGTCATATTCAAACTGTTGTTATGCATGTGCTGGTAATTAATATATCTTGTCATATTCAAACTGTTGTTATGCATGTGCTGGTAATAAATATATCTTGTCATATTCAAACTCTTGTTATGCATGTGCTGGTAATTAATATATCTTGTCATATTCAAAGTGTTGTTATGTATGTGCTGGTAATTAATATTTATTGTCATATTCAAACTGTTATTATGCATGTGCTGGTAATTAATATTTTGTCATATTCAAACTGTTGTTATGCATGTGCTGGTAATAAATACATCTTGTCATATTCAAACTGTTATTATGCATGTTTTGGTAATTAATATTTATTTTCAAATTCATACCATTGTTATGCATGTGCTGGTAATAAATATTTCTTATCATATTCAAACCATTGTTACACATGTGCTGGTAATTAATATATCTTGATATTCAAACTGTTGATAGACATATTTGGTAATTAATATCTATTGTCATATTCATACATTTTATATAAATGTGTTGGTTTCCTTTGGTATCTTTTCTTTTTCGCACACACCGATACGAAGGCTATCAGGGCTAGCAGTCCAAAATTTAAAACTGTAAGACTGGAGAAAAGGCAGCTGGAGAAAAAGACCCACCGCCAACTCATAAGCTACTCTTTACCATTGAAATGGGATTAACTGTCACCTTATAACGTCGCCACGGCTAAAAGGCGATATGTTTGGTGCTGGGGATACGAACACGCAACCCTCAAATTACGAGTCGAGCGTGACAACAACCTTCACATGCCGTCAAAACTTTATAAGATAAAGTTGGTATACCTATGTTGGTTATTAATATTTCGTGTGATATTCATACTGATGATATGAATGTGTTGATAATTTGTAGTTCTTACCATATTCATACTGTTGATATAAATGTGTTAATAATTTGTAGTTCTTACCATATTCATACTGTTGATATGAATGTGTTGATAATTTGTAGTTCTTACCATATTCATACTGTTGATATGAAAGCGTTCATAATTTGTTGTTCTTACCATATTCATACTGTTGATATGAATGTGTTGATAATTTGTTGTTCTTACCATATTCATACTGTTGATATGAATGTGTTGATAATTTGTTGTTCTTACCATATTCATACTGTTGATATAAATGTGTTAATAATTTGTAGTTCTTACCATATTCATACTGTTGATATAAATGTGTTGATAATTTGTAGTTCTTACCATATTCATACTGTTGATATAAATGTGTTGATAATTTGTAGTTCTTACCATATTCATACTGTTGATATGAATGTGTTGATAATTTGTAGTTCTTACCATATTCATACTGTTGATATAAATGTGTTGATAATTTGTAGTTCTTACCATATTCATACTGTTGATATGAATGTGTTGATAATTTGTAGTTCTTACCATATTCATACTGTTGATATAAATGTGTTGATAATTTGTAGTTCTTACCATATTCATACTGTTGATATAAATGTGTTGATAATTTGTAGTTCTTACCATATTCATACTGTTGATAAAAATGTGTTGGTAATTTGTAGTTCTTACCATATTGATACAGTTGATATAAATGTGTTGATAATTTGTTGTTCTTACCATATTCATACTGTTGATATAAATGTGTTGATAATTTGTAGTTCTTACCATATTCATACTGTTGATATGAATGTGTTGATAATTTGTAGTTCTTACCATATTCATACTGTTGATATAAATGTGTTGATAATTTGTAGTTCTTACCATATTCATACTGTTGATAAAAATGTGTTAATAATTTATTGTTCTTACCATATTCATATTGTTGATATGAATGTGTTGATAATTTGTTGTTCTTACCATATTCATACTGTTGATATAAATGTGTTGATAATTTGTAGTTCTTACCATATTAATACTGTTGATATGAATGTGTTTATAATTTGTAGTTCTTACCATATTTATACTGTTGATATAAATGTGTTGATAATTTGTTGTTCTTACCATATTCATACTGTTGATATAATTGTGTTGATAATTTGTAGTTCTTACCATATTCATACTGTTGATATAAATGTGTTTATAATTTGTTGTTCTTACCATATTCATACTGTTGATATAAATGTGTTGATAATTTGTAGTTCTTACCATATTCATACTGTTGATATGAATGTGTTGATAATTTGTTGTTCTTACCATATTCATACTGTTGATATAAATGTGTTGATAATTTATTGTTCTCACCATATTCATACTGTTGATATGAATGTGTTGATAATTTGTAGTTCTTACCATATTCATACTGTTGATATGAATGTGTTGATAATTTGTTGTTCTTACCATATTCATACTGTTGATATGAATGTGTTGATAATTTGTAGTTCTTACCATATTCATACTGTTGATATAAATGTGTTGATAATTTGTAGTTCTTACCATTTTCATACCTTTGATATAAATGTGTTGATAATTTGTTCTTCTTACCATATTCATATTATTGATATTAATGTGTTGGTAATTTATATTTCTTACCATATTCATACTGTTGATATTAATGTGTTGATAATTTGTAGTTCTTACCATATTCATACTATTGATATGAATTTGTTCATAATTTATTGTTCTTACCATATTCATACTGTTGATATTTATGTGTTGATAATTTGTAGTTCTTACCATATTCATACTGTTGATATGAAGGTTTTGATAATTTGTTGTTCTTACCATATTCATACTGTTGATAAGAATGTGTTTATAATTTGTAGTTCTTACCATATTTATACTGTTGATATAATTGTGTTGATAATTTGATGTTCTTATCATATTCATACTGTTGATATAATTGTGTTGATAATTTGTAGTTCTTACCATATTCATACTGTTGATATAAATGTGTTGATAATTTGTTGTTCTTACCATATTCATACTGTTGATATAAATGTGTTGATAATTTGTAGTTCTTACCATATTCATACTGTTGATATGAATGTGTTGATAATTTGTTGTTCTTACCATATTCATACTGTTGATATAAATGTGTTGATAATTTGTTGTTCTTACCATATTCATACTGTTGATATGAATGTGTTGATAATTTGTTGTTCTTACCATATTCATACTGTTGATATAATTGTGTTGATAATTTGTAGTTCTTACCATATTCATACTGTTGATATAAAAGTGTTGATAATTTGTTGTTCTTACCATATTCATACTGTTGATATAAATGTGTTGATAATTTGTAGTTCTTACCATATTCATACTGTTGATATGAATGTGTTGATAATTTGTTGTTCTCACCATATTCATACTGTTGATATGAATGTGTTGATAATTTGTAGTTCTTACCATATTCATACTGTTGATATGAAAATGTTGATAATTTGTAGTTCTTACCATATTCATACTGTTGATATAAATGTGTTGATAATTTGTAGTTCTTACCATATTCATACTGTTGATATAAATGTGTTGATAATTTGTTGTTCTTACCATATTCATACTGTTGATATAAATATGTTGATAATTTGTTGTTCTTACCATATTCATACTGTTGATATAAATGTGTTGATAATTTGTTGTTCTTACCATATTCATACTGTTGATATAAATGTGTTGATAATTTGTAGTTCTTACCATATTCATACTGTTGATATGAATGTGTTGATAATTTGTAGTTCTTACCATATTCATACTATTGATATAAATGTGTTGATAATTTGTTGTTCTTACCATATTCATACTGTTGTTATTAATGTGTTGATAATTTGTAGTTCTTACCATATTCATACTGTTGATATAAATGTGTTGATAATTTGTTGTTCTTACCATATTCATACTGTTGATATGAATGTGTTGATAATTTGTAGTTCTTACCATATTCATACTGTTGATATAAATGTGTTGATAATTTGTAGTTCTTACCATATTCATACCTTTGATATAAATGTGTTGATAATTTGTTGTTCTTACCATATTCATATTATTGATATGAATGTGTTGATAATTTGTAGTTCTTACCATATTCATACTGTTGATATTAATGTGTTGATAATTTGTAGTTCTTACCATATTCATACTGTTGATATGAATGTGTTGATAATTTGTTGTTCTTACCATATTCATATATGTTGATATAAATGTGTTGATAATTTGTTGTTCTTACCATATTCATACTGTTGATATAAATGTGTTGATAATTTGTAGTTCTTACCATATTCATACTGTTGATATAATTGTGTTGATAATTTGTTGTTCTTACCATATTCATACTGTTGATATAATTGTGTTGATAATTTGTAGTTCTTACCATATTCATACTGTTGATATAAATGTGTTGATAATTTGTTATTCTTACCATATTCATACTGTTGATATAAATGTGTTGATAATTTGTAGTTCTTACCATATTCATACTGTTGATATAAATGTGTTGATAATTTGTAGTTCTTACCATATTCATACTGTTGATATAAATGTGTTGATAATTTGTTGTTCTTACCATATTCATACTGTTGATATAAATGTGTTGATAATTTGTTGTTCTTACCATATTCATACTGTTGATATAAATGTGTTGATAATTTGTAGTTCTTACCATATTCATACTGTTGATATAAATGTGTTGATAATTTGTAGTTCTTACCATATTCATACTGTTGATATGAATGTGTTGATAATTTGTAGTTCTTACCATATTCATACTGTTGATATGTGAAATGTTGATAATTTGTAGTTCTTACCATATTCTTACTGTTGATATGAATGTGTTGATAATGTGTTGTTCTTACCATATTCATACTGTTGATATAATTGTGTTGATAATTTGTAGTTCTTACCATATTCATACTGTTGATATAAATGTGTTGATAATTTGTAGTTCTTACCATATTCATACTGTTGATATGAATGTGTTGATAATTTGTTGTTCTTACCATATTCATACTGTTGATATAAATGTGTTGATAATTTGTAGTTCTTACCATATTCATACTGTTGATATGAAAATGTTGATAATTTGTAGTTCTTACCATATTCATACTGTTGATATGAATGTGTTGATAATTTGTTGTTCTTACCATATTCATACTGTTGATATAAATGTGTTTATAATTTGTTGTTCTTACCATATTCATACTGTTGATATAAATGTGTTGATAATTTGTAGTTCTTACCATTTTCATACCTTTGATATAAATGTGTTGATAATTTGTTGTTCTTACCATATTCATATTATTGATATGAATGTGTTGGTAATTTCTAGTTCTTACCATATTCATACTGTTGATATTAATGTGTTGATAATTTGTAGTTCTTACCATATTCATACTGTTGATATAAATGTGTTGATAATTTGTAGTTCTTACCATATTCATACTGTTGATATAAATGTGTTGATAATTTGTAGTTCTTACCATATTCATACTGTTGATATAAATGTGTTGATAATTTGTAGTTCTTACCATATTCATATTGTTGATATAATTGTGTTGATAATTTGTTGTTCTTACCATATTCATACTGTTGATATAAATGTGTTGATAATTTGTAGTTCTTACCATATTCATACTGTCGATATAAATGTGTTGGATATTTAATTTGTTTTGTTTTTACCATATTCATACTGTTGATATAAATGCGTTGATAATTTCTTGTTTTTACCATATTCATATTATTGATATGAATGTGTTGGTAATTTCTAGTTCTTACCATATTAATACTGTTGATATGAATGTGTTGATAATTTGTAGTTCTTACCATATTCATACTGTTGATATAAATGTGTTGGTAATTTGTTGTTCTTACCATATTCATACTGTTGATATAAATGTGTTGATAATTTGTTGTTCTTACCATATTCATACTGTTGATATAAATGTGTTGATAATTTGTTGTTCTTACCATATTCATACTGTTGATATGAATGTGTTGATAATTTGTTGTTCTTACCATATTCATACTGTTGATATAAATGTGTTGATAATTTGTAGTTCTTACCATATTCATACTGTTGATATAAATGTGTTGATAATTTGTAGTTCTTACCATATTCATACCTGTTGATATAAATATGTTGATAATTTGTTGTTCTTACCATATTCATACTGTTGATATAAATGTGTTGATAATTTGTAGTTCTTACCATATTCATACTGTTGATATAAATGTGTTGATAATTTGTAGTTCTTACCATATTCATACTGTTGATATAATTGTGTTGATAATTTGTTGTTCTTACCATATTCATACTGTTGATATAATTGTGTTGATAATTTGTAGTTCTTACCATATTCATACTGTTGATATAAATGTGTTGATAATTTGTTGTTCTTACCATATTCATACTGTTGATATAAATGTGTTGATAATTTGTTGTTCTTACCATATTCATACTGTTGATATGAATGTGTTGATAATTTGTAGTTCTTACCATATTCATACTGTTGATATGAATGTGTTGATAATTTGTAGTTCTTACCATATTCATACTGTTGATATGAATGTGTTGATAATTTGTAGTTCTTACCATATTCATACTGTTGATATGAATGTGTTGATAATTTGTAGTTCTTACCATATTCATACTGTTGATATGAATGTGTTGATAATTTGTTGTTCTTACCATATTCATACTGTTGATATGAATGTGTTGATAATTTGTAGTTCTTACCATATTCATACTGTTGATATAAATGTGTTGGCAATTTGTTGTTCTTACCATATTCATACTGTTGATATAAATGTGTTGATAATTTGTTGTTTTTACCATATTCATACTGTTGATATAAATGTGTTGATAATTTGTAGTTCTTACCATATTCATACTGTTGATATGAATGTGTTGATAATTTGTTGTTCTTACCATATTCATACTGTTGATATAAATGTGTTGATAATTTGTAGTTCTTACCATATTCATACTGTTGATATAAATGTGTTGATAATTTGTAGTTCTTACCATATTCATACTGTTGATATAAATGTGTTGATAATTTGTAGTTCTTACCATATTCATATTGTTGATATAATTGTGTTGATAATTTGTTGTTCTTACCATATTCATACTGTTGATATAAATGTGTTGATAATTTGTAGTTCTTACCATATTCATACTGTTGATATAAATGTGTTGATAATTTGTTGTTCTTACCATATTCATACTGTTGATATAAATGTGTTGATAATTTGTTGTTCTTACCATATTCATACTGTTGATATGAATGTGTTGATAATTTGTAGTTCTTACCATATTCATACTGTTGATATAAATGTGTTGATAATTTGTAGTTCTTACCATATTCATACTGTTGATATAAATGTGTTGATAATTTGTTGTTCTTACCATATTCATACTGTTGATATAAATGTGTTGATAATTTGTAGTTCTTACCATATTCATACTGTTGATATAAATGTGTTGATAATTTGTAGTTCTTACCATATTCATATTGTTGATATAATTGTGTTGATAATTTGTAGTTCTTACCATATTCATACTGTTGATATAATTGTGTTGATAATTTGTAGTTCTTACCATATTCATACTGTTGATATAAATGTGTTGATAATTTGTTGTTCTTACCATATTCATACTGTTGATATAAATGTGTTGATAATTTGTTGTTCTTACCATATTCATACTGTTGATATGAATGTGTTGATAATTTGTAGTTCTTACCATATTCATACTGTTGATATGAATGTTTGATAATTTGTAGTTCTTACCATATTCATACTGTTGATATAAATGTGTTGATAATTTGTAGTTCTTACCATATTCATACTGTTGATATAAATGTGTTGATAATTTGTTGTTCTTACCATATTCATACTGTTGATATAAATGTGTTGATAATTTGTAGTTCTTACCATATTCATACTGTTGATATAAATGTGTTGATAATTTGTAGTTCTTACCATATTCATACTGTTGATATAATTGTGTTGATAATTTGTTGTTCTTACCATATTCATACTGTTGATATAATTGTGTTGATAATTTGTAGTTCTTACCATATTCATACTGTTGATATAAATGTGTTGATAATTTGTTGTTCTTACCATATTCATACTGTTGATATAAATGCGTTGATAATTTCTTGTTCTTACCATATTCATATTATTGATATGAATATGTTGGTAATTTCTAGTTCTTACCATATTAATACTGTTGATATGAATGTGTTGATAATTTGTAGTTCTTACCATATTCATATTATTGATATGAATGTGTTGGTAATTTCTAGTTCTTACCATATTCATACTGTTGATATGAATGTGTTGATAATTTGTAGTTCTTACCATATTCATACTGTTGATATAAATGTGTTGATAATTTGTTGTTCTTACCATATTCATACTGTTGATATAAATGTGTTGATAATTTGTTGTTCTTACCATATTCATACTGTTGATATGAATGTGTTGATAATTTGTAGTTCTTACCATATTCATACTGTTGATATGAATGTGTTGATAATTTGTTGTTCTTACCATATTCATACTGTTGATATAAATGTGTTGATAATTTGTAGTTCTTACCATATTCATACTGTTGATATAAATGTGTTGATAATTTGTAGTTCTTACCATATTCATACTGTTGATATAAATGTGTTGATAATTTGTAGTTCTTACCATATTCATACTGTTGATATAATTGTGTTGATAATTTGTTGTTCTTACCATATTCATACTGTTGATATAAATGTGTTGATAATTTGTAGTTCTTACCATATTCATACTGTTGATATAAATGTGTTGATAATTTGTTGTTCTTACCATATTCATACTGTTGATATAAATGTGTTGATAATTTGTAGTTCTTACCATATTCATACTGTTGATATGAATGTGTTGATAATTTGTAGTTCTTACCATATTCATACTGTTGATATGAATGTGTTGATAATTTGTAGTTCTTACCATATTCATACTGTTGATATAAAAATGTTGATAATTTGTAGTTCTTACCATATTCATACTGTTGATATAAATGTGTTGATAATTTGTTGTTCTTACCATATTCATACTGTTGATATAAATGTGTTGATAATTTGTAGTTCTTACCATATTCATACTGTTGATATGAAAATGTTGATAATTTGTAGTTCTTACCATATTCATACTGTTGATATAAATGTGTTGATAATTTGTTGTTCTTACCATATTCATACTGTTGATATGAATGTGTTGATAATTGTAGTTCTTACCATATTCATACTGTTGATATTAATGTGTTGATAATTTGTAGTTCTTACCATATTCATACTGTTGATATGAATGTGTTGATAATTTGTTGTTCTTACCATATTCATACTGTTGATATGAATGTGTTGATAATTTGTTGTTCTTACCATATTCATACTGTTGATATAAATGTGTTGATAATTTGTTGTTCTTACCATATTCATACTGTTGATATGAATGTGTTGATAATTTGTAGTTCTTACCATATTCATACTGTTGATATAAATGTGTTGATAATTTGTTGTTCTTACCATATTCATACTGTTGATATGAATGTGTTGATAATTTGTAGTTCTTACCATATTCATACTGTTGATATAAATGTGTTGATAATTTGTAGTTCTTACCATATTCATAGTTATTGTTTGATAATTTGTTGTTCTTACCATATTCATACTGTTGATATAAATGTGTTGATAATTTGTTTTGTTCTTACCATATTCATACTGTTGATATAAATGTGTTGATAATTTGTAGTTCTTACCATATTCATACTGTTGATATTTGTTGTTGTTTGAATGTGTTGATAATTTGTTGAGTTCTTACCATATTCATACTGTTGATATGAATGTGTTAATAATTTGTAGTTCTTACCATATTCATACTGTTGATATGTGTTGATAATTTGTAGTTCTTACCATATTCATACTGTTGATATAAATGTGTTGATAATTTGTTGTTCTTACCATATTCATACTGTTGATATAAATGTGTTGATAATTTGTAGTTCTTACCATATTCATACTGTTGATATAAATGTGTTGATAATTTGTTGTTCTTACCATATTCATACTGTTGATATAAATGTGTTGATAATTTGTAGTTCTTACCATATTCATACTGTTGATATAAATGTGTTGATAATTTGTTGTTCTTACCATATTCATACTGTTGATATAAATGTGTTGATAATTTGTAGTTCTTACCATATTCATACTGTTGATATGAATGTGTTCTTACCATATTCATACTGTTGATATAATGTGTTGTAATTTGTTCTTACCATATTCATACTGTTGATATAAATGTGTTGATAATTTGTTGTTCTTACCATATTCATACTGTTGATATAAATGAATGTGTTGTTAATTTGTAGTTCTTACCATATTCATACTGTTGATATAAAATGTGTTGATAATTTGTAGTTCTTACCATATTCATACTGTTGATATAAAATGTAGTTGATAATTTGTTTTGTTCTTACCATATTCATACTGTTGATATAAATGTGTTGATAATTTGTAGTTCTTACCATATTCATACTGTTGATATGAATGTGTTGATAATTTGTTGTTCTTACCATATTCA
>NC_134834.1:113033825-113104340 GCF_004210375.1 Tachypleus tridentatus
TTTAGTACTTGTGTCATTGGAATATTGACTACATATTTAGTACTTGTGTCATTGGAATATTGACTACATATTTAGTACTTGTGTCATTGGAATATTGACTACATATTTAGTACTTGTGTCATTGGAATATTGACTACATATTTAGTACTTGTGTCATTGGAATATTGACTACATATTTAGTACTACATATTTAGTTGTGTCATTGGAATATTGACTACATATTTAGTACTTGTGTCATTGGAATATTGACTACATATTTAGTACTTGTGTCATTGGAATATTGACTACATATTTAGTACTTGTGTCATTGGAATATTGACTACATATTTAGTACTTGTGTCATTGGAATATTGACTACATATTTAGTACTTGTGTCATTGGAATATTGACTACATATTTAGTACTTGTGTCATTGGAATATTGACTACATATTTAGTACTTGTGTCATTGGAATATTGACTACATATTTAGTACTTGTGTCATTGGAATATTGACTACATATTTAGTATTTAGTACTTGTGTCATTGGAATATTGACTACATATTTAGTACTTGTGTCATTGGAATATTGACTACATATTTAGTACTTGTGTCATTGGAATATTGACAACATATTTAGTAAATGTGTCATTGCAATATTGACTACATATTTAGGTACTTGTTTCATTTGGAATATTGACTACATATTTAGTACATTGTGACATGGGGAATATTGACTACATATTTAGTACTTGTCTCATTGGAATATTGACTACATATATTTAGTACTTGTCTCTAATAAAAAATATCGACTACATATTTTAAAGCACAATGTGTGTCATTGGAATATTGACTACATATTTAGTGCAAATGCAAGTCATTTGAATATTGACTACATATTTAGTACTTGTGTCATTGAAATATTGACTACATTACTTTAGTAATTTGACACATTGGAATATTGACTACATATTTAGTACTTGTGTCATTGGAATATTGACTACATATTTAGTAACTTGTGTCATTGGAATATTGACTACATATTTAGTAATTGTGTCATTGGAATATTGACTACATATTTAGTAATTGTGTCACTAGAAATATTGACTACATATTTAGTACTTGTGTCATTGGAATATTGACTACATATTTAGTACTTGCGTCACATGGGAATATTGACTACATATTTAGTACTTGTGTCATTGGAATATTGACTGGCCACATTTGGTACCAATAAGTCACCGGAATATTGACTACATATTTAGTACTTGTGTCTATTAAATATATTGACTACATTTAAAGTAACTACCCTTTCATTGGAATATTCACTATGTATTTAGTACTTACAGGTTATTGGAATATTGACTACATATTTAGTACTTGTGTCTATTGGAATATTGACTACATATTTAGTACTTGTGTCATTGGAATATTGACTACATATTTAGTTACTTGTGTCATTGGAATATTGACTACATATTTAGTACTTGTGTCATTGAAATATTGACTACATATTTAGTACTTGTCTCATTGGAATATTGACTACATATTTGGTACTTGTCTCATTGGAATATTGAATTCTACATATTTAGTACTTGTGTCATTGGAATATTGACTACATATTTAGTAATTGTATGTGGAATATTGACTACATATTTAGTACTACTGTCATTGGAATATTGACTACATATTTAGTACTTGTGTCATTGGAATATTGACTACATATTTAGTACACATGTGTGGATTTAAATATTAACCATATTGACTACATATTTAGTACTTGTGTCATTGGAATATTGACTACATATATAGTAAATTTCAGTGATTGGAATATTGACTACATATTTAGTAACTTGTGTCATTTGAATAATGACTATATGACATTTAGGTACATGTGTCATTGGAATAATAACTCACATACATTTAGTACCTTGTGACATTGGAAATATTGACTACATATTTAGTAATTTTGCTCATTGGAATATTGACTACATATTTAGTATTGTCATTGGAATATTGACTACATATTTATGGAATATTCACTACATATTTAGTACTTGTTTTATTGGAATATTGACTACATATTTAGTACTTTGTGTCATTGGAATATTGACTACATATTTAGTACTTGTGTCATTGGAATATTGACTAGATATTTAGTACTTGTCTCATTGGAATATTGACTACATATATTTAGTAAATGTCTCATTGGAATATTGGACTACATATTTAGTACTTGTGTCATTTGAATAATGACTACATATTTAGTACTTGTGTGTCATTGGAATATTGACTACATATTTAGTAAATTTGTCATTGGAATATTGACTACATATTTAGTACTTGTGTCATTGGAATATTGACTACATATTTAGTACATGTGTCATTTTGAATTATATTACTATATATTTAGTACTTGTGTCATTGGAATATTGACTACATATTTAGTATTTGTGTCATTGGAATATTGACCAAGTACATTTAGTACTTGTGTCATTGGAATATTGACTACATATTTAGCACTTGTGTCATTTGAATATTGACTACATATTTAGGTACTTGTGTCATTGGAATATTGACTACATATTTAGTACTTGTCTCATTGGAATATTGACTACATTTAGTACTTGTGTCATTGGAATATTGACTACATATTTAGTACTTGTGTCATTGAAATATTGACCAAATAATTTAGTAACTTGTCTCATTGGAATATTATTTAACTACATTTAGTACCTTTTGTCATTGGAATATTGACTACATATTTAGTAATTGTTACTGGAATATTGGACTTCACATATTTAGTACTTGTGTCATTGGAATATTGACTATATATTTAGTTCTTGTCTCATTGGAATATTGACTACATATTTAGTACTTGTGTCATTGGAAATTGACTACATATTTAACTTGTGTCATTGGAATATTGACTACATATTTAGTAAATGTGTCATTTTAAAATATTGACTACATATTTAGTACTTGTGTCATTGGAATATTCACTCACATATACAGTAATGTACTGGAATATTGACTACATATTACTTAGTACTAATTTGTGTCATTGGAATAATTGACTACATATTTAGTACTTGTGTCATTGGAATATTGACTACATATTTAGTAATTTTGTGTCATTGGAATATTGACTACATATTTAGTACTTGTGTCATTGGAATATTGACTACATATTTAGTACTTGTGTCATTGGAATATCGACTACATATTTAGTAAAATGTGTCATTAAAATATTGACTACATATTTTGTAAATGCGTTGACATTGGAATATTGACTACATATTTAGTACTTGTGTCATTGGAATATTGACTACATATTTAGTACTTGTGTCATTGAATATTGACTCATATTTAGGACTTGTGTCACTGGAATATTGACTACATTTATTTTTTATGTCATTGGAATATTGACTACATATTTAGTAAATGTGTCATTGGAATATTGATTACATATTTAGTAAAATGTGTCATTTGAATATTGACTACATATTTAGGTACTTGTGTCATTTGAATAATGACTACATATTTAGTAACATGTGTCATTGAAATAATGACTACATATTTGAGTACTTGTCTCATTGGAATATTGACAACATATAGCTTGAAGTAATTTTGTCTTGAATATGGACTTACTATTAAGTACTTAACGTCATTGGAATATTGACTACATATTTAGTATTTGTCTCATTGGAATATTGACTACATATTTAGTACTTGTCTCATTAGAAAATTGACTACATATTTAGTAGTCTTGTGTCATTGGAAAATTGACTACATATTTAGTACTTGTGTCACTGGAATATTGACTACATGTTTAGTACTTGTGTCATTGAAATATTGACTACATATTTAGTACCTCTCATTGGAATATTCACCACATATTTAGTAATTTCTCATTGGAATATTGACTACATATTTAGTACTTGTGTCATTGGAATATTGACTACATATTTAATACTTGTTTCATTGGAATATTGACTACATATTTAGTTGTGTCATTGAATATTGACTACATATTTATGGAATAATAATTACTACATATTTAGTACTTCTGTCATTGGAATATTGACTACATTTAAAGTAACTTCTTGTGCCATTGGAATATTGACGCTACATTTGAAGTACTTGTGTCATTGGAATATTGACTATATATTTAGTACTTGTCTCATTGGAATATTGACTACATATTTAGTACTTCTCTCATTGGAATATTGACTACATATTTAGTACTTGTGTCATTGGAATATTGACTTCATATATTTAATATTGTATTATTAAACATGAATATTGACTACATATTTAGTACTGTGTCATTGGAATATTGACTACATATTTAGTAGTTGTGTCATTGGAAATTTGACAACATATTTCAAGTATTTGTCTCATTGGAATATTGACTACATATTTAGTAAATGTGTGATTTAAATATTGACTACATATTTAGTACTTGTGTCATTGGAATATTCACTATTATTTAGTACTTGTCTCATTGGAATATTGACTACATATTTAGTAGTAATTTATGTCACTTGAATAATGACTATATTATTTTAGTACATGTGTCATTGAAATATTGACCACATATTTAGTACTTGTGACATTTGAATATTCACTACATATTTAGTACATGTGTCATTGGAATATTGACTACATATTTAGTACTTGTGTCATTGGAATATTCACTACATATTTAGTACTTGCTCTTACTGGAATATTCACTACATATTTAGTAAATGTGTCATTTAAATATTGACTACATATTTAGTACTTGTGTCATTGGAATATTGACTACATATTTAGTACTTGTCTCATTGGAATATCGACTACATATTTAGTAAATGTGTCATTTGAATATTGACTCACTCTATTTAGTACATGTGTCATTTGAAATAATGACTACATATTTTAGTACATGTGACATTTGAATATTTACTACATATTTTAGTACTTGTGTCATTGGAATATTGACTACATATTTAGTAATTTCCTCATTGGAATATCGACTACATATTTAGTAAATGTGTCATTGGAATATTGACTACATATTTAGTAAATGTGTCATTTGAATAATGACTACATATTTAGTACATGTGTCATTGAAAATAATGACCACATATTTAGTACTTGTGACATTGGAATATTCACTACATATTTAGTAAATTTGTGTCATTGGAATATCTACACTGGCATATTTAGTACATGTGTCATTTGAATATTCACTACATATTTAGTACTTGTGTCATTGGAATATTCACTACATATTTAGTACTTGTCTCATTGGAATATTGACTACATATTTAGTAATTTGTCTCATTGGAATATTGACTACATATTTAGTACTTGTGTCATTAGAATATTGACTACATATTTAGTAAGTGTGTCATTTGAATAATGACTACATATTTGGTAATTTCTGTGCTTGGAATATTGACTACATGTTTAGTAACTTGTGTCACTTGAAATATTGACTACATATTTAGTACCTCTTTCATTGGAATATTCACCACGTATTTAGTACTTGTGTCATTGGAATATTGACTACATATTTAGTACTTGCCTCATTGGAATATTGACTATATATATAGTAATTCTCTTATTGGAATATTGACTACATATTTACTACTTGTTTCATTGGAATATTGACTACATATTTAGTACTTGTGTCATTGGAATATTGACTACACATTTAGTACTTGTGTCATTGGAATATTGACTACATATTTGGTACTTGTGTCATTGGAATATTGACTATATATTTAGTTCTTGTCTTATTGAAATATTGACTACATATTTAGTAGTTGTGTTACTGGAAAATTGACTACATATTTAGTAGTTGTGTCACTGGAAAATTGACTACATATTTAGTACTTGTGTCATTGGAATACTGACTTCATGTTTAGTACTTGTGTAATTGGAATATTGACTACATATTTAGTATTTTGTGTGATTGGAATATTGACTACATATTTAGCATATTACTTGTGTCATTGGAATATTGACTACATATTTAGTACTTGTGTCATTGGAATATTGACTACATATTTAGTTCTTGTGACATTGGAATATTGACTACATATTTAGTACTTGTGTCATTGGAATATTCACTACATATTTAGTAATTTGTGTCATTGGAATATTCACTACATATTTAGTACTTGTGTCATTGGAATATTGTACTACATATTTAGTACTTTGTGTCATTGGAATATTGACCTACATATTTAGTACTTGTGTCATTGGAATATTGACTACATATTTAGTACTTGTGGTCATTGGAATATTGACTACATATTTAGTACTCTGTGTCATTGGAATATTGACTACATATTTAGTACTTGTGTCATTGGAATATTGACTACATATTTTACATGTGTCATTGCAATAATGACTACTCTATTTAGTACATATGTCATTTGAATATTGACTACATATTTAGTACGTGTGTCATTGGAATATTGACTACATATTTAGTAATTCTGTCATTGGAATATTGACTACATATTTAGTACTTGTCTCATTGGAATATTGACTACATATTTAGTAAATGTGTCATTGGAATATTGACTACATATTTAGTAAATGTGTCATTGGAATATTGACTACATATTTAGTACTTGTGTCATTTGAATTATTGACTACATATTTAGTAAATGTGTCATTGGAATATTGACTACATATTTAGTACCATGTGTCATTTGAATAATGACTACATATTTAGTAACTTGTGTCATTGGAATATTGACTACATATTTAGTACTTGTGTCATTGGAATAATGACCACATATTTAGTCATGTGTCATTGGAAATATTGACTACATACTTAGTACTTGTGTCATTGGAATATTGACTACATATTTAGTAGTTGTGTCATTGGAATATTGACTACATATTTAGTACATGTGTCATTTGAATATGGACTAAATATTTAGTACTTGTGTGTCATTGGAATATTGACTACATATTTAGTACCTTGTGTCATTGGAATATTGACTACATATTTAGTACTTGTGTCATTGGAATATTGACTACATATTTAGTACTTGTGTCATTGGAATATTGACTACATATTTAGTTCTTGTGTCATTGGAATATTGACTACATATTTAGTAATTTGTGTCATTGGAAAATTGACTACATATTTAGTACTTGTGTCATTGGAATATTGACTACATATTTATGGAATATTGACTACATATTTAGTAAACAGTGGATTGGAATATTGACTACATATTTAGTACTTTTGTCATTGGAATATTGACTACATATTTAGCACTTGTGCCATTGGAATATTGACTACATATTTAGTACTTGTGTCATTGGAATATTGACTACATATTTAGTACTTGTGTCATTGGAATATTGACTACATATTTAGTACTTGTGTCATTGGAATATTGACTACATATTTAGCACCTCCTCATTGGAATATTCACTACATATTTAGTACTTGTGTCATTGATATATTGACTACATATTTAGTAGAACTTGTCATTGGAATATTGACCACATTATTTAGTACTTGTGTCATTGGAATATTGACTACATATTTAGCTGTGTCATTGGAATATTGACTACATATTTATACTTGTGTCATTGGAATATTGACTACATATTTAGTACTTGTCCTCATTGAATATTGACTACATATTTAGTACTTGTGTCATTGGAATATTGACTACATATTTAGTACACATGTGTCATTGAATAATGACCACATATTTAGTAATTTGCACATTGGAATATTGACTACATATTTAGTACTTGTGTCATTGGAATATTGACTACATATTTAGTAATTAATGTCATTGGAATATTTACTACATATTTAGTATATTGTTTCATTGGAATATTGACTACATAATTAGTACTTGTGTCATTGAATATTGACTACATATTTAGTACTTGTGTCATTGGAATATTGACTACATATTTAGTACTTGTGTCATTGGAATATTGAACTACATATTTAGTACTTGTGTCATTGGAATATTGACTACATATTTAGTACTTGTGTCATTGGAATATTGACTACATATTTCGTAATTTGTGTCATTGGAATATTGACTACATATTTAGTACTTGTGTCTCATTGGAATATCGACTACATATTTAGTAAAATGTGTCATTGCAATATTGACTACTTATTTAGTACATGTGTGATTGGAATATTGACTACATATTTAGTACTTGTGTCATTGGAATATTGACTACATATTTAGTACTTGTGTCATTGGAATATTGACTACATATTTAGTACTTGTGTCATTGGAATATTTACTACATATTTATTACTTGTCTCATTGGAATATTGACTACATATTTAGTAAATGTGTCATTGGAATATTGACTACTTATTTAGTACATGTGTGATTTAATAATGACTACATATTTAGTACATGTGTCATTGGAATATTGACTACATATTTAGTACTTGTGTCATTGGAATATTGACTACATATTTAGTAATTGTCTCTTATTGAATATTGACTACATATTAGTAAATGTGTCATTGGAATATTGACTACATTTTATAACTTGTGTCATTTGAATATTGACTACATATTTAGTACATGTGTCATTGAAATATTGACCACATATTTAGTACTTGTGTCATTGGAATATTGACTACATATTTAGTACTTGTCATTGGAATATTCACTACATATTTAGTACTTGTGTCATTGGAATATTCAACTACATATTTAGTAATTGTGTCATTGGAATATTGACTACATATTTAGTAATTTGTCTCATTAGAATATTGACTACATATTTAGTACTTGTGTCATTGGAATATTGACTACATATTTAGTACTTGTGTCATTAGAATATTGACTACATATTTAGTACTTGTGTCATTGGAAATTGACTACATATTTGTGTACTTGTGTCACTGGAATATTGACTACATGTTTAGTACTTGTGTCATTGAAATATTGACTACATATTTAGTACCTCTTTCATTGGAATATTCACCACGTATTTAGTACTTGTGTCATTGGAATATTGACTACATATTTAGTACTTGCCTCATTGGAATATTGACTACATATATATAGTTGTGTATCATTGGAATATTTACATATTTAGTACTTGTTTCATTGGAATATTGACTACATATTTAGTTGTGTCATTGGAATATTGACTACATATTTAGTACTTGTGTCATTGGAATATTGACTACATATTTAGTACTTGTCTCATTGGAATATTGACTACATATTTATGGAATATTGACTACATATTTAGTAGTTGTGTCATTGGAAAATTGACTACATATTTAGTACTTGTGTCATTGGAATATTGACTACATATTTAGTACTTGTGTCATTGGAATATTGACTACATATTTAGTACATGTGTGATTTAAATATTGACTACATATTTAGTACTTGTGTCATTGGAATATTCACTACATATTTAGTACTTGTGTGATTGGAATATTGACTACATATTTAGTACTTGTGTCATTTGAATAATGACTACATATTTAGTACATGTGTCATTGAAATAATAACCACATATTTAGTACTTGTGACATTGGAATATTCACTACATATTTAGTACTTGTGTCATTGGAATATTCACTACATATTTAGTAATTGTGTCATTGGAATATTGACTACATATTTAGTACTTGTTTCATTGGAATATTGACTACATATTTAGTACTTGTGTCATTGGAATATTGACTACACATTTAGTACTTGTGTCATTGGAATATTGACTAGATATTTAGTACTTGTCTCATTGGAATATCGACTACATATTTAGTAAATGTGTCATTGCAATATTGACTACTTATTTAGTACATATGTGATTTGAATAATGACTACATATTTAGTACGTGTGACATTGGAATATTGACTACATATTTAGTACTTCTGTCATTGGAATATTGACCACATATTTAGTACTTGTCTCATTGGAATATTGACTACATATTTAGTAAATGTGTCATTGGAATATTGATTACATATTTAGTAAATGTGTCATTGGAATATTGACTACTTATTTAGTACATGTGTCATTTGAATTATGACTACATATTTAGTACATGTGACATTGGAATATTGACTACATATTTAGTACTTCAGTCATTGGAATATTGACTACATATTTAGTAAATGTGTCATTGGAATATTGATTACATATTGAGTACTTGTGTCATTTGAATAATGACTACATATTTAGGTCATGTGTCATTGAAATATTGACTACATATTTACTACTTGTTTCATTGGAATATTGACTACATATTTAGTTGTGTCATTGGAATATTGACTACATATTTATGGAATATTGACTAAATAATTAGTACTTGTCTCATTGGAATATTGACTACATATTTAGTACTTGTGTCATTGGAATATTGACTACATATTTAGTACTTGTGCCATTGGAATATTGACTACATATTTAGTACTTGTGTCATTGGAATATTGACTATATATTTAGTTCTTGTCTCATTGGAATATTGACTACATATTTAGTAATTGTGTCACTGGAAAATGGACTACATATTTAGTACTTGTGTCATTGGAATATTGACTACATATTTAGTAAATGTGTGATTTAAATATTGACTACATATTTAGTACTTTTGTCATTGGAATATTCACTACATATATAGCACTTGTGCCATTGAATATTGACTACATATTTAGTACTTGTGTCATTGCAATATTGACTACATATTTAGTACTTGTGTCACTGGAATTTTGACTACATGTTTAGTACTTGTGTCATTGATATATTGACTACATATTTAGCACCTCTCTCATTGGAATATTCACCACGTATTTAGTACTTGTGTCATTGATATATTGACTACATATTTAGCACCTCTCTCATTGGAATATTCACCACGTATTTAGTACTTGTGTCATTGGAATATTGACTACATATTTAGTTGTGTCATTGGAATATTGACTACATATTTATGGAATATTGACTACATAATTAGTACTTGTCTCATTGGAATATTGACTACATATTTAGTACTTGTGTCATTAGAATATTGACTACATACTTAGTACATGTGTCATTGAAATAATTACTACATATTTAGTACTTGTGACATTGGAATATTCACTACATATTTAGTACTTGTGTCATTGGAATATTCACTACATATTTAGTAATTCTGTCATTGGAATATTCATTACATATTTAGTACTTGTTTCATTGGAATATTGACTACATATTTAGTACTTGTGTCATTGGAATATTGACTACATATTTAGTACTTGTGTCATTGGAATATTGACTACATATTTAGTACTTGTGTCATTGGAATATTGACTACATATTTGGTACTTGTGTCATTAAAATATCGACTAGATATTTAGTAAATGTGTCATTGGAATATCGACTACATATTTAGTAAATGTGTCATTGGAATATCGACTACATATTTAGTAAATGTGTCATTAGAATATTGACTACTTATTTAGTACATGTGTCATTTGAATTATGACTACATATTTAGTACATGTCACATATGAATATTGACTACATATTTAGTACTTGTGTCATTGGAATATTGACTACATATTTAGTAAATGTGTCATTGGAATATTGATTACATATTTAGTACTTGTGTCATTTGAATAATGACTACATATTTAGGTCATGTGTCATTGAAATAATGACTACACATTTAGTACTTGTGTCATTGGAATATTGACTACATATTTAGTACTTGGCTCATTGGAATATTGACTATATATTTAGTACTTGTCTCATTGGAATATTGACTACATATTAAGTAGTTGTGTCATTGGAATATTGACTACATATTTAATATTTGTCTCATTGGAATATTGACTACATATTTAGTACTTGTCTCATTGGAAAATTGACTACATATTTAGTAGTTGTGTCATTGGAAAATTGACTACATATTTAGTACTTGTGTCATTGGAATATTGACTACATATTTAGTACTTGTGTCATTGAAATATTGACTACATATTTAGTACCTCTCTCATTGGAATATTCACCACGTATTTAGTACTTGTCTCATTGGAATATTGACTACATATTTAGTACTTGTGTCATTGAAATATTGACTACATATTTACTACTTGTTTCATTGGAATATTGACTACATATTTAGTTGTGTCATTGGAATATTGACTACATATTTATGGAATATTGACTAAATAATTAGTACTTGTGTCATTGGAATATTGACTACATATTTAGTACTTGTGTCATTGGAATATTGACTACATATTTAGTACTTGTGTCATTGGAATATTGACTATATATTTAGTACTTGTCTCATTGGAATATTGACTACATATTTAGTAATTGTGTCACTGGAAAATTGACTACATATTTAGTACTTGTGTCATTGGAATATTGACTTCATATTTAATAGTTGTATTATTGGAATATTGACTACATATTTATGGAATATTGACTACATATTTAGTAGTTGTGTCACTGGAAATTTGACAACATATTTAGTACTTGTCTCAATGCAATATGGACTACATATTTAGTAAATGTGTGATTTAAATATTGACTACATATTTAGTACTTGTGTCATTGGAATATTCACTACATATATAGTACTTGTGTCATTGGAATATTGACTACATATTTAGTACTTGTGTCATTTGAATAATGACTACATATTTAGTACATGTGTCATTGAAATAATGACCACATATTTAGTACTTGTGACATTTGAATATTCACTACATATTTAGTAATTGTGTCATTGGAATATTCACTACATATTTAGTAATTGTGTCATTGGAATATTCACTACATATTTAGTACTTGTTTCATTGGAATATTGACTACATATTTAGTACTTGTGTCATTGGAATATTGACTACATATTTAGTACTTGTGTCATTGGAATATTGACTACATATTTAGTACTTGTCTCATTGGAATATCGACTACATATTTAGTAAATGTGTCATTGCAATATTGACTACTTATTTAGTACATGTGTGATTTGAATAATGACTACATATTTAGTACATGTGACATTGGAATATTGACTACATATTTAGTACTTGTGTCATTGGAATATTGACAACATATTTAGTACTTGTCTCATTGCAATATCGACTACATATTTAGCAAATGTGTCATTGGAATATTGACTACATATTTAGTAAATGTGTCATTTGAATAATGACTACATATTTAGTACATGTGTCATTGAAATAATGACCACATATTTAGTACTTGTGACATTGGAATATTCACTACATATTTAGTACTTGTGTCATTGGAATATTCACTACATATTTAGTACTTGTGTCATTGGAATATTCACTACATATTTAGTAATTGTGTCATTGGAATATTCACTACATATTTAGTAATTGTCTCATTAGAAAATTGACTACATATTTAGTACTTCTGTCATTGGAATATTGACTACATATTTAGTACTTGTGTCATTAGAATATTGACTACATATTTAGTACTTGTGTCATTGGAAAATTGACTACATATTTGGTACTTGTGTCACTGGAATATTGACTACATGTTTAGTACTTGTGTCATTGAAATATTGACTACATATTTAGTACCTCTTTCATTGGAATATTCACCACGTATTTAGTACTTGTGTCATTGGAATATTGACTACATATTTAGTACTTGCCTCATTGGAATATTGACTATATATATAGTTCTTCTCTTATTGGAATATTGACTACATATTTACTACTTGTTTCATTGGAATATTGACTACATATTTAGTTGTGTCATTGGAATATTGACTACATATTTAGTACTTGTGTCATTGGAATATTGACTATATATTTAGTTCTTGTCTTATTGGAATATTGACTACATATTTACTCGTTGTGTCACTGGAAAATTGACTACATATTTAGTAGTTGTGTCATTGGAAAATTGACTACATATTTAGTACTTGTGTCATTGGAATATTGACTACATATTTAGTACTTGTGTCATTGGAATATTGACTACATATTTAGTACATGTGTGATTTAAATATTAACTACATATTTAGTACTTGTGTCATTGGAATATTCACTACATATATAGTACTTGTGTCATTGGAATATTGACTACATATTTAGTACTTGTGTCATTTGAATAATGACTACATATTTAGTACATGTGTCATTGAAATAATAACCACATATTTAGTACTTGTGACATTGGAATATTCACTACATATTTAGTACTTGTGTCATTGGAATATTCACTACATATTTAGTAATTGTGTCATTGGAATATTCACTACATATTTAGTACTTGTTTCATTGGAATATTGACTACATATTTAGTACTTGTGTCATTGGAATATTGACTACACATTTAGTACTTGTGTCATTGGAATATTGGCTAGATATTTAGTACTTGTCTCATTGGAATATCGACTACATATTTAGTAAATGTGTCATTGCAATATTGACTACTTATTTAGTACATGTGTGATTTGAATAATGACTACATATTTAGTACGTGTGACATTGGAATATTGACTACATATTTAGTACTTGTGTCATTGGAATATTGACCACATATTTAGTACTTGTCTCATTGGAATATTGACTACATATTTAGTAAATGTGTCATTGGAATATTGATTACATATTTAGTACTTGGCCCAATATAATATTTACTATATATTTAGTACTTGTCTCATTGGAATATTGACTACATATTTAGTACTTCTCTCATTGCAATATCGACTACATATTTAGCAAATGTGTCATTGGAATATTGACTACATATTTAGTAAATGTGTCATTTGAATAATGACTACATATTTAGTACATGTGTCATTGAAATAATGACTACATATTTAGTACTTGTGTCATTGGAATATTGACTACATATTTAGTACTTGTGTCATTGGAATATTCACTACATATTTAGTACTTGTGTCATTGGAATATTCACTACATATTAAGTAATTGTGTCATTGGAATATTGACTACATATTTAGTACTTGTCTCATTGGAATATTGACTACATATTTAGTACTTGTGTCATTGGAATATTGACTACATATTTAGTACTTGTGTCATTAGAATATTGACTACATATTTAGTACTTGTGTCATTGGAAAATTGACTACATATTTGGTACTTGTGTCACTGGAATATTGACTACATGTTTAGTACTTGTGTCATTGAAATATTGACTACATATTTAGTACCTCTTTCATTGGAATATTCACCACGTATTTAGTACTTGTGTCATTGGAATATTGACTACAGATTTAGTACTTGTCTCATTGGAATATTGACTATATATATAGTTCTTCTCTCATTGGAATATTGACTACATATTTACTACTTGTTTCATTGGAATATTCACTACATATTTAGTTGTGTCATTGGAATATTGACTACATATTTATGGAATATTGACTACATAGTTAGTACTTGTCTCATTGGAATATTGACTACATATTTAGTACTTGTGTCATTGGAATATTGACTACATATTTAGTACTTGTGTCATTGGAATATTGACTATATATTTAGTTCTTGTCTTATTGGAATATTGACTACATATTTACTCGTTGTGTCACTGGAAAATTGACTACATATTTAGTAGTTGTGTCACTGGAAAATTGACTACATATTTAGTACTTGTGTCATTGGAATACTGACTACATGTTTAGTACTTGTGTAATTGGAATATTGACTACATATTTAGTACATGTGTCATTGAAAAAATGACTACATATTTAGTAGTTGTGTCATTGGAATATTAACTACATGTTTATGGAATATTGACTACATATTTAGTACTTGAGTCATTGGAATATTGACTACACATTTAGTACTTGTGTCATTGGAATAGTGACTACATATATTTGATAGTACTTGTATCATTGGAATTATGACTACATATTTTGTACTTGTGTCATTGGAATATTGACTACATATTTAGTACTTGTGTCATTGGAATATTGACAACATATTTAGTACTTGTCTCATTGCAATATCGACTACATATTTAGTAAATGTGTCATTGGAATATTGACTACATATTTAGTACTTGTGTCATTAGAATATTGATTACATATTTAGTACTTGTGTCATTGGAAAATTGACTACATATTTGGTACTTGTGTCACTGGAATATTGACTACATGTTTAGTACTTGTGTCATTGAAATATTGACTACATATTTAGTACCTCTTTCATTGGAATATTCACCACGTATTTAGTACTTGTGTCATTGGAATATTGACTACAGATTTAGTACTTGCCTCATTGGAATATTGACTATATATATAGTTCTTCTCTCATTGGAATATTGACTACATATTTACTACTTGTTTCATTGGAATATTGACTACATATTTAGTTGTGTCATTGGAATATTGACTACATATTTATGGAATATTGACTACATAGTTAGTACTTGTCTCATTGGAATATTGACTACATATTTAGTACTTGTGTCATTGGAATATTGACTACATATTTAGTACTTGTGTCATTGGAATATTGACTATATATTTAGTTCTTGTCTTATTGGAATATTGATTACATATTTACTCGTTGTGTCACTGGAAAATTGACTACATATTTAGTAGTTGTGTCATTGGAAAATTGACTACATATTTAGTAGTTGTGTCATTGGAAAATTGACTACATATTTAGTACTTGTGTCATTGGAATATTGACTACATATTTAGTACTTGTGTCATTAGAATATTGACTACATATTTAGTACTTGTGTCATTGGAAAATTGACTACATATTTGGTACTTCTGTCACTGGAATATTAACTACATGTTTAGTACTTGTGTCATTGAAATATTGACTACATATTTAGTACCTCTTTCATTGGAATATTCACCACGTATTTAGTACTTGTGTCATTGGAATATTGACTACATATTTAGTACTTGTCTCATTGGAATATTGACTACATATTTAGTAATTGTGTCATTGGAATATTCACTACATATTTAGTAATTACGTCATTGGAATATACACTACATATTTAGTACTTGATTCATTGGAATATTGACTACATATTTAGTACTTGTGTCATTGGAATATTGACTACATATTTAGTACTTGTGTCATTGGAATATTGACTACATATTTAGTACTTGTCTCATTGGAATATCGACTACATATTTAGTAAATGTGTCATTGGAATATTGACTACTTATTTAGTACTTGTGTCATTAGAATATTGACTACATATTTAGTACTTGTGTCATTGGAAAATTGACTACATATTTGGTACTTGTGTCACTGGAATATTAACTACATGTTTAGTACTTGTGTCATTGGAATATTGACTACATATTTAGTACTTGCCTCATTGGAATATTGACTATATATATAGTTCTTCTCTCATTGGAATATTGACTACATATTTACTACTTGTTTCATTGGAATATTGACTACATATTTAGTTGTGTCATTGGAATATTGACTACATATTTATGGAATATTGACTACATAGTTAGTACTTGTCTCATTTGAATATTGACTACATATTTAGTACTTGTGTCATTGGAATATTAACTACATATTTAGTACTTGTGTCATTGGAATATTGACTATATATTTAGTTCTTGTCTTATTGGAATATTGACTACATATTTACTCGTTGTGTCACTGGAAAATTGACTACATATTTAGTAATTGTGTCACTGGAAAATTGACTACATATTTAGTACTTGTGTCATTGGAATATTGACTACATATTTAGTACTTGTGTAATTGGAATATTGACTACATATTTAGTACATGTGTCATTGAAAAAATGACTACATATTTAGTAGTTGTGTCATTGGAATATTGACTACATATTTATGGAATATTGACTACATATTTAGTACTTGGGTCATTGGAATATTGACTACACATTTAGTACTTGTGTCATTGGAATATTGACTACATATACTTGATAGTACTTGTATCATTGGAATTATGACTACATATTTAGTACTTGTGTCATTGGAATATTCACTACATATTTAGTAATTGTGTCATTGGAATATTCACTACATATTTAGTAATTACGTCATTGGAATATACACTACATATTTAGTACTTGATTCATTGGAATATTGACTACATATTTAGTACTTGTGTCATTGGAATATTGACTACATATTTAGTACTTGTGTCATTGGAATATTGACTACATATTTAGTACTTGTCTCATTGGAATATCGACTACATATTTAGTAAATGTGTCATTGCAATATTGACTACTTATTTAGTACTTGTGTCATTAGAATATTGACTACATATTTAGTACTTGTGTCATTGGAAAATTGACTACATATTTGGTACTTGTGTCATTGGAATATTAACTACATGTTTAGTACTTGTGTCATTGGAATATTGACTACAGATTTAGTACTTGCCTCATTGGAATATTGACTATATATATAGTTCTTCTCTCATTGGAATATTGACTACATATTTACTACTTGTTTCATTGGAATATTGACTACATATTTAGTTGTGTCATTGGAATATTGACTACATATTTATGGAATATTGACTACATATTTAGTACTTGTCTCATTGGAATATTGACTACATATTTAGTACTTGTGTCATTGGAATATTAACTACATATTTAGTACTTGTGTCATTGGAATATTGACTATATATTTAGTTCTTGTCTTATTGGAATATTGACTACATATTTACTCGTTGTGTCACTGGAAAATTGACTACATATTTAGTAGTTGTGTCACTGGAAAATTGACTACATATTTAGTACTTGTGTCATTGGAATATTGACTACATGTTTAGTACTTGTGTCATTGGAATATTGACTACATATTTAGTACATGTGTCATTGAAAAATGACTACATATTTAGTAGTTGTGTCATTGGAATATTGACTACATATTTATGGAATATTGACTACATATTTAGTACTTGTCTCATTGCAATATCGACTACAAATTTAGTAAATGTGTTATTGGAATATTGACTACATATTTAGTACTTCTGTCATTAGAATATTGACTACATATTTAGTACTTGTGTCATTGGAAAATTGACTACATATTTGGTACTTGTGTCATTGAAATATTGACTACATATTTAGTACCTCTTTCATTGGAAAATTCACCACGTATTTAGTACTTGTGTCATTGGAATATTGACTACATATTTAGTACTTGCCTCATTGGAATATTGACTATATATATAGTTCTTCTCTCATTGGAATATTGACTACATATTTACTACTTGTTTCATTGGAATATTGACTACATATTTAGTTGTGTCATTGGAATATTGACTACATAGTTAGTACTTGTCTCATTGGAATATTGACTACATATTTAGTACTTGTGTCATTGGAATATTGACTACATATTTAGTACTTGTGTAATTGGAATATTGACTATATATTTAGTTCTTGTCTTATTGGAATATTGACTACATATTTACTCGTTGTGTCACTGGAAAATTGACTACATATTTAGTAGTTGTGTCACTGGAAAATTGACTACATATTTAGTACTTGTGTAATTGAAAAAATGACTACATATTTAGTAGTTGTGTCATTGGAATATTGACTACATATTTAGTACTTGGGTCATTGGAATATTGACTACACATTTAGTACTTGTGTCATTGGAATATTGACTACATATACTTGATAGTACTTGTATCATTGGAATTATGACTACATATTTAGTACTTGTGCCATTGGAATATTGACTACATATTTAGTACTTGTGTCATTGGAATATTGACAACATATTTAGTACTTGTCTCATTGCAATATCGACTACATATTTAGTAAATGTGTCATTGGAATATTGACTACATATTTAGTACTTGTGTCATTGGAATATTGACATCATATTTAATACTTGTCTCATTGCAATTTCGACTACATATTTAGTAAATGTGTGATTTATATATTGACTACATATTTAGTACTTGTGTCATTGGAATATTCACTACATATATAGTACTTGTGTCATTGGAATATTGACTACATATTTAGTACTTGTGTCATTGGAATATTGACTACATATTTAGTACTTGGCCCAATATAATATTGACTATATATTTAGTACTTGTCTCATTGGAATATTGACTACATATTAAGTAGTTGTGTCATTGGAATATTGACTACATATTTAATATTTGTCTCATTGGAATATTGACTACATATTTAGTACTTGTCTCATTAGAAAATTGACTACATATTTAGTACTTGTGTCATTGGAATATTGACTACATATTTAGTACTTGTGTCATTGGAATAATGAGCACATATTTAGTACTTGCGTCATTCGAATATTGACTACATCCTTAGTAGTTGTGTCATTCGAATATTGACTACATATTTAGTAGTTGCGTCATTCGAATATTGGCTACATATTTAGTAGTTGTGTCATTGGAAACTTGACTACATATTTAGTACTTGTGTCACTGGAATATTGACTACATGTTTAGTACTTGTGTCATTGAAATATTGACTACATATTTAGTACCTCTCTCATTGGAATATTCACCACGTATTTAGTACTTGTCTCACTGGAATATTGACTACATGTTTAGTTGTGTCATTGGAATATTGACTACATATTTATGGAATATTGACTACGTAATTAGTACTTGTCTCATTGGAATATTGACTACATATTTAGTACTTGTGTCATTGGAATATTGACTACATGTTTAGTACTTGTGTCATTGGGATATTGACTACATATTTAGTACATGTGTCATTGGAATATTGACTACATATTTAGTACTTGTCTCACTGGAATATTGACTACATATTTAGTTGTGTCATTGGAATATTGACTACATATTTATGGAATATTGACTACATAATTAGTACTTGTCTCATTGGAATATTGACTACATATTTAGTACTTGTGTCATTGGAATATTGACTACATGTTTAGTACTTGTGTAATTGGAATATTGACTACATATTTAGTACATGTGTCATTGAAATAATGACTACATATTTAGTAGTTGTGTCATTGGAATATTCACTACATATTTATGGAATATTGACTACATATTTAGTACTTGGGTCATTGGAATATTGACTACATATTTAGTACTTGTGTCATTGGAATATTGACTACATATTTAGTACTTGTATCATTGGAATATTGACTATATATTTAGTACTTGTGCCATTGGAATATTGACTACATATTTAGTACTTGTGCCATTGGAATATTGACAACATATTTAGTACTTGTGTCATTGCAATATCGACTACATATTTAGTAAATGTGTCATTGGAATATTGACTACATATTTAGTACTTGTGTCATTGGAATATTGACAACATATTTAGTACTTGTCTCATTGCAATATCGACTACATATTTAGTAATTGTGTCATTGGAATATTGACTGCATATTTAGTACTTTTGTCATTGGAATATTCACTACATATATAGTACTTTTGTCATTGGAATATTCACTACATATTTAGTACTTGTGTCATTGCAATATTGACTACATATTTAGTACTTGTGTCATTGCAATATTGACTACATATTTAGTACTTGTGTCATTGCAATATTGACTACATATTTAGTACTTGTGTCATTGGGTTATTGACTACATATTTAGTACTTGTGTCATTGGAATATTGACTACATATATAGTACTTGTGTCATTGGAATATTGACTACGTATATAGTACATTTGTTATTGGAATATTGACTACATATTTAGTACTTGTCTCATTGGAATATTGACTACATATTCGTTTTAGTATTTACCGTAATACTGGTTAAATATTTACTGTAATATTGACTATTATTTGTTACGTTTTTAATTCAGCCATCTGTTATTGGAAGTTCCTTAGTGTAAAAAGTCATAAAATCATAAGTAATTTGATGATTATATATAACTTAATGTTTTGCAGACTGAGAGTTCTTATGTGCAACATATCTAGACAACGTTTTGCTCTGATTGTATTTACTCGGAACGTCTACAAACAATGTTTTAAAAATGAATAAAGTTTATAACCCTAAAACGCCTACACATCAGGCCTAAGCTAGACGTGAATCGTTTGTGGGTAATAGTCTATTAACTTTAAAGAACGTTTCTGGAAACGAGCCACAAATGGTTGAGAAAATGAAATTAAAAATCTGATTGAATGGATTTGATCTCTAATTCTAGTGTTTAATTCTATAGTTTCAGATTGAACGTTAATCAAATTTCTGTTTTAACGCAGAATGATGGACGGGTAAAAGAGATTTTAAACTGCACAATAAAAGCAGACCGAAGATTGAAGCTGTAATAATAAAAAGTACAATAAAGATATTTTTAAAAATTTTATAAGGTTTCGTTTGAATTTCGCGCAAAACTACACGAGGACTATCAGCGCTAGCCGTCCCTAATTTAGCAATATGAGACTAGAGGGAAAACAGCTAGTCATCACCACCCACTGCTAACTCTTGGGCTACTCTTTTACCAACGAATAGTTGAATTGACTGTCACATTACAAAGTATCCACAGCTGAAAGGTCAAGGATGTTTAGTGTGACGGAGATTCGAACCCGCGACCCTCGGATTACGAGTCGAGTGCCTCAACCACCTGGCCATGCCAGGCCAATTTTATGAGGATCTGTACGTATCGATATAGACGTAACAAAGTTAGCTATAGTGATATACGTAACGAAGTTAGCTATAGTGATATACGTAACAAAGTTAGCTGTAGTGATACACGAAGATTTAATGATACAAATATTATTCTAATACGTTTGTTTGTATTGAATTTCGCATAAAGCAACGCAAGTTGCGCTGGAAAACCATAATTTAGTAGTGAAAGTCTAGAGAAGGCAGCTAGTTATTACCATCCACCGCCAACACTCAGGCTACTCTTTTACCAATAAATAATTTCACTATAACGGTCTTACAGCTGAAAAAGGGTCCATGTTTAGTGGGCCGAGGATACGAACCCAGTGTCCTAACTACTTCACTGTCTTAATTTGATATTTTTATCCAACTTTGTCAAATTGCGGTAATTATATTAATCAGAACCAAAAGTTGTTTAAAAGAATGAGAACAATAAGGTTCGTCTTTTTTTTTTAGTTTATGTTAAGATGGCTGGAGTTACTATATTCAATATCCCAGTAGTAGTAAATAAATCATCATAACTGGGACCTACATCAAAGATGAAACATTAGCTGTGGTCTGTTCCCCAAATGTTTATTGAATATAATTTAATTAGTTATTCTGATAAAGAAACATGCAATTTTATGGTTAACGTCAGCATCCAAATTATTGATCTTGTCTGCGATTTCGTCAGCTGTCATCATGGTAAATGGATGCAAACTCTTTCGTTACATTTATAAATTTTGTTTAAAATATAGATATTCATGTATAATGATATATTAGGCAAATTGACTGAAGTTTGTTCAATGTTGAAATAAGAACACACGGACTTGTAAGATACGGGGCAGGAAAAACTGTTTGTGAGAATTGAAGTTGTTTCATAAAAGAAACCAATGATGGTAGAACAGAAGGGACAGCCGCCGGTTCACAGAAATCGAGATTCTAAATTAAGATTAAAGATACACAAGTACATGAACGGGTAAAATAAAATAAGAACGACCAATACAAGAAGAACAAAGTTGTCCTCAAACTTGTTGGTGAACAAGGTAACAATATACATTGTGGAATGTTGTTATAAATTGTTCGAACAAACAACTCAAAAAAGCATTATTTTATGCTGTTTAAGTAGAGAACAATATGTCAAACATGATAAGAAATGCACTTCTTTAAACGAATCCAAGACCTGTTTAGATTTTGTTCACGTACAAACAATTTCATGATAAAGCTGTATTCCTTTTTTCACCCTCGTGTGGCTTTGCGCGAAATTCAAAACAAAACAAACCTAATCTTCGAAAATGCCCCCTGCTAGTACAGCGGTAAGTCTACGGGTTTATGTCGCTAAAATCAGGGGTTCGATTCCCCTCGGTGGGCTTAGCAGATAGCCTGATGTGGCTTTGCTATAAGAAAACACACACAACCGAAAATCCAGAACTTTTTATAAGAAATTTTTAATATCAATGAATAAGGCCATTTCTAAAATATGAAAGTTTTGTATTTACCCAGCCACAGTCAGATTTTATTTTACCTGACAACCATGATGGACAAAGTATCACAGAAGTGATGCGTATAACTAATACTTATATTAAACAAGAGTATTTAACCCTTAAATGGCAGCCATCATCAATTGATGCTGCTATCTACAACATTCCCGCTGTTTATGGGTTAATAACAACAACAATTCGATTCGTTTAGTATTCCCCTGCTTTTCTCTAAGCCTCTTAGCCTCAGTATGTTATTTCTGCTACCATAAACACACACGCACAAAATCATTTTAAAAAGTTTCTACAACCAGCCTTTTCAAAATGGCAGCTCTGCTATTGTCAAGGAGCAATCTCTAATTAGGACGATCATTTTTATCAGGAATAAAGTGTTACTGATCGTCAACACATGTTTGTATACAAACTCAAGAACCCAATTTATATCAGGTTCATGTTATACACACTTCAACATTTATTACCACAAATTTATTGTCTTATAACTGCTTTACTAGCAAACTTTGAAAGTTTAATAGTAACTAACAGTTTAAAACATTAAAAAGTAGTATCACATGAATATAAGGGGCCAACAATTGTTGATACAATAAGAACAAAGTCTTTAACGAGTATTTATGATTTAATCATTAGCAAACTAACAACAATACCAAATTGAGTTTCCTTTGTTTTCATGAAACTAGGCCAAGGTCTTAAATGAACAAAGGTTTATCTCTTGTCACTTGTTACGGTGTAGGTAGCTACAGCAGTATATTATATTTAAAAAACATAACACAAAAAGTACCTTTAAACGAGAAAACGTAACTATGTTTATGGAGTAAAAACAAATGTCTTGATTTTACAGTTTCTAGAATGCAGCAGAAAAGATTTCTATTTGTGATTATTTGATTATTTGTAAAATAATACGCATAAGTTACAGTTTAAATGAATCCTATTAAAATTAGAAATAATCGAAACATTACACATATTTGTATAAATTTACAACCTATAGTGTTACATTATTAGCTCAATATTTCGCTTCGTCATGAGTTGTTGTTATCCTTCAAGTTCACTAATACAGTAGTGTATCGATAGCTCCGGGAGTCTGAAGACATAGCGATTTGATTTATAAAAATATCTATAATATACTCCAGCTTGCGTTAAACAATGTGAAGAATTACAATTAATTCAGGTATTACATGGAATAAATTATAATGTTACTGAATACATATAATTAAAAGAAATGTTTGATTTGTTTCTTCTGATACATGAAACGTATTTCGATACATAGCTAAATAAGAAATATTAATTCTAAATATTTATGTGAAATATTGATAAAAGTTTAAGACAAGATATTTAAATTATACGCAGCAACCAACAATAAAGTAAATTTAATAATATAGAATTTGTTTTGAATCTTCACACAAAGCTACACGAGGACTATCTGCGTAATTACTTTATACGGTATTATTTAATCCTAATCTACGGGCTCGGCATGGCCAGGTGGTTAACGCACTCGACTCGTAATCTGAGAATGGCAGGTTTAAATCCCCGTCACACTAAACATGTCGCCCTTTCAGCCGCGGTAGCGTCATAATATACGGTCAATCCCATTATTCGTTGGTTTTTAAAAGAGTAGCTCAAGAGTTAGCAGTGGGTGGTGATGACTAGCTGCCTTCCCTCTAGTCTTACACTGCTAAATTAGGGACGGCTAGCACAAATAACCCTCGTGTAGCTTTGCGTGAAAGTCAAAACAAACCAAACCTAATCTTCGAAAATCTGGAACTTTTGATAAGAAATTTTTAATATCAAGGACTAAAGCCATTTCTAAAATATGAAAGTTTTTCAGAAATTACACAGGAAATCTTTCAAGCTAAGACTAACCTTACTCGACCAAGTTACTTTTTTGTGTAAACAATATAGCAGTCTCACCAATGTCACGAGCTCAAAATTAAACAAGACGAGCTTGTTAGAAAAACAAAAACTCTCGAGTTGCCGAAATGTGACTGAAAATTGGATAATTATTTATAATTAATATCATATATAATTATAAATATTTATTACGGATCCAAATAATTTGTTTCAAGAATCAGTATATACTGCGAGATTTAAACTGGTACATCCAAGGAAAGTACTAGCCTAATCTTACAAGACGCCAATAGGTAATTTGTATTTAAGTAAAGTATTAGGTTGAGGGATAATTCGTGAGCGTTTTTAAATAATTTCATTCAAGCATTACATGCAAGACTATAATACTTCAATGCATGAACACATTACACCCAAAACATTTATTATGATACTTTATTTCATGTAATACCTAGATATATAGTATGCATTGTTTTAAACGAAATTGCAAGAAATTAAATGCGAAAAGCAGATGGTGTCGAAAATGCTCGATTTTGTCCACTTGACATTCCATTTAATGAGCTGAAAATGAAAGCAAAAATTAAAGACATATGAAAATCAAACACACCATCTATTAGAGCAAAAATTTATCTACCAAATGACATGAAATATTTTGCGAAAGCGTTTCATTTATGAATATATTTTGTTAACTTGAAAAAACGCTCACGAATTATTCCTCAACCCAATACAACGAATTTCATAACTGTTCGTTTTAGCTCATTGGAAACACAATCGGCCAACCTTATTGTGGTTCGTTATAGGTTCTCAAAAATGAAATCACAAAAGACATTTCTGAAAGTTGATAGTCAGAAGATATACAATTACGTATTCATAACAATGTTACACTTCGTTCAGTCGTGAGGCTTTTTTTTAGCTAGTTTTCTGTTTTAGCCTCAGGCGTCTACGTGTAAACCTAAGACTGTCTGAAGTGATAACTAATATCCAATTTGACCATGAGAAAAGAAGTCACGGTTTCTGGTTTACAGGGTATTTGGTAATTTGACCGAAGGCGTTTTGAATGTCCACAGACCCTGTAGATAAGAGTAACGAGTCCTCACATGTGGTAATAAACATAAGAACCTTCAATATGATCTACGACATAAGACCTATTAGAGAGAAAGCAAATAATATTTATTTAGCGAACAAAACTTTTTTATAGTAGTTAAAAGTAGAGGCAATTGAAATGTATCATATGTTAAAAACACAACAACAACTGGTAATGACTCGCATCTAATTATCTGCTATGTTACCTGCATGACTTAGGTCTATGTCGCATGCATACTTGTACACCTAATTAATTATTTCACATAAGAACCTTTATATCTAATTATGTTACCTGCAAACTTTTGCGTCTGATTATCTTTGTTACCTGAATGCCTTTACGTCTGAAGTCTGTGCTTGAACAAACATTGCTAAGATTAGAATATGCAGTGAATTCAAAACCGAAACGACAACTGTTAATGATGAATAAACACAAGTTTATTATCTATTAAAATTGGGGGTACATGTCTCCTGGTTCTGCCGCCTATAAAAATATGACAATACTATTTCAGTGGGATAATTAATGTTCTAACTGGTAAAACAGGAAAATCAGTAAACAATACGAAACTATAACGTAATGTCACAGCAAAGACTAAAGAGACCACACAATTATAAATTACCATCACACCTCGGCAATGTGTAATATAACATCATACGAAACCAATACATTTTAACAAACTGTCGAAATCAGAAGAAACATATAATTAAGATATTTCTTCATACTTTAAGGCTTTTCTCTAAAATGTAATATCATGCAGCTAGGCTAGTACTTTTATGTACACATCTAATGCTCAACCTTTGGCATTTGTTTGGCGTTGTCATGATTTTAAACATGTATCAGGAAACCATGTACGAACTTTTGTATTTCTGTGATAACAGAATTACTAACAGAAAGTCACGCAGTGGCACATTGGTAACACTAAAATTCAGGGTTCCATTACCTGTGGTGGGCACAGCCTTGTGTGTAGCTTTGGACTTAAAAAACAGTCAAAAAATTAAATAAAATATCCAAGGATTGAAATAAGAATCAACGTAACCAGTAGGCCGTCATAAGCAAGCACTTATTAATAAAGAAATAAGTATGGACACCGTAATTGTCTGGGTGGCCTTGACGTGAGCGAGTTGGGCGAATAACTGTTTTTTTTTTTAGGATTGGGCGTGGTGTTACATTTTAATAGCGACAGAAATATATTTCAAAGAAAAAGTAATCGGTTATACAACAATTTACAGAATTACTTTTAAACGTATGTTTACAACACACTGTACAGATTTTACGTTGACGTAGTTCGAGTGCAATTTTGTTTTTGCTATTAATATGCGTCTTAGCGAAATAGATATTACAAACAAATAGATAGGCCTCAACTTCGTAGAAAAGTTTAGTTTAATCTGAAGGATTGAAACTTAAAAAGTAATTAAAGTACAGTGACACTTTTTTTTAGACCTAACAGGGTTTTGGAGACCAGTGAGGAAAGAGGTCGCTACATATGACAGTTTTAAAATTCTAACAAAGTATCAATGTCGAACAGTTAGTTATATGCCATTATCCAAAGTTAACTTTCTGTTACATTCCAACAATGTTTCAGTATGAAATCACAATTTCTACACCAGTAATATTAACACGGCTAGACGTCATCGCTGATTATAGTAATCAACACCCAAATTCCTTATAGATTAACGATTAGCAAAGTGTAATTATACTTACAACTATATTTGTTATAAGATGTTAGTATTAGACGTATATTACAGAATTAAATAGTTATATTCTTTACCTAGTCTCTTAACGATTTTGAATAATTAGAACAGTGCATAATAACAGTCCTTCAATTACACTACATTTATCTATTGCTGACAAGTTTCCTTCAATCCTGAGCTTGTCAGACCAGCCGAAATACACCAAATACAACAGTGGCCGCAACATTACTTATCTAAACCATTTGATTCAACAACAATTGCTATGGTGTGAACACCTTTTACTAGTTAACGAAGTATGACAAGTAATTTTACTTATATTACGACATTAGTATTAGGCCTGTTACATTTTCATTCATTTTTAAAAACTACGTTTTTATCTAGTTCTCGGAATTTAAGAATTAGACGAATGTACAATAACAACAACATAGTATATCCTAAACATCAGTTGTCTAAGTCGCATTTTGCTCAATCCAGAGTTAATCAGGTTGACCGAATACAATAAATTCAGTAGTGCTCGAAACACTTGTTTAGTGAAGATTAATGAAGCCAACTCGTAGACTTATATTCGAGTAAATAAAAAACGTGTATTATTTTCTTTTTATTGAATAATCCAACAGCACCTGCTCTATAACTGCAACTGTTAGAGTAATGGTATTAATAGTGGAATGATTCTGTTTATAATAAAAAAGAATATTACTTTAAAAAATAACACGTGCACCAAGTGAAATTGAAAATTTCATAAAAATTACGAAACATTAGAAAGACCACCAAGAAGAAGAAAAATAGAAACTTTGAAGAAGGAGGTAAAATAAAAAGGACATCAATAACAAAAAAGCAAAAAGCTGAAATATCACCAACAAAGTAAGAGGAATTTAATTATGAGAGAAATTACAAGAACGAGTTATTGAATTTACTGAAAAAATTCTAACACAGGTAAGGTCATTACAAGCGAAACTGACAGTTCAGTCGATAAAACAATAGGAAATCGTGCAGAAAGAATTATACCAGATTGATTAAAGAACTACAAGAGGGCTGTTACCAAGAATATTGTAAAACTTCCGAGAACTACAACAGAAATATTGTAGAACTACAGTAGGATTATATTAAATTGACTGAATAATTACAGAGGGAGTGTATTAAGAGTATTGAAGAATATTAAGAGATATGAACTGCAGAAGAGTTACAACAAGAAAATTAAAAATGACAGGACTATAAGAAGATTAAAAACTACAGAAACACTATATCCATAAGTCTAGAGAAATAGAGGACTCCTATAACAAGAACAGTCAAGAAATACACCATGATGAAGTGAAGGATATCAGAGAACTGCAGAAGTACTATAACAAGAAGTTAATAAACTACAGAAGGATTATATCAAAAACAATAGCGAAATAAAGGATTATTATGGCAAAAACATTGAAGAATGACAGAATGGTTAAGACACGAAAAGGACTATAACAAGAATTTCATAAACTACAAAAATACTGTATTAGGAAGTCTACACAAATAAAGGACTACTATAACAAGAATACTGAAGAACTACAGAAGGACCACAAGAAGTCAATAAAATACAAAAGGATTATATCAAGAAAATTAAAAAAACTACGGAAGGACTATATCAAGAAGGTTAGAGAACTAAAGGACTGCTATAACAAGAACACTGAAAATAGAGAATGGTTAAAGTAAAATGACAAAAGAACTATGGAAGGACTGTATCAAGAAGGTCAGAGGACTAAAGGACTGCTACAACAAGAACACTGAAAATAGAGAATGGTTAAGACAAAATGATTAAAGAACTACAACAACAAATTAATAAACTACAAAAGGACTACAACAACAAATTAATAAACTATAAAAGGACTACAATAACCAGAAGTTGATAAACTACAGAAGGACTATATAAAGAAGGCTACACAACTACAGAATGGTTAAAACAAGAAAGTTAAAAAAAATGCAAAAGTACAACAACAAGTTAAACTACAAAACTATAAGAAATTAATAAAATACAGAAGAACTGTAACAATAAGATAATACAATACACAAGGACCATAGCTTTCTTGATAGAGAACTACAGAATGGTTAAAACAAGAATATTAAAGAACTGCAGAAGGACTATATCAAGATGGCTGAGAAATTAAGGCGCTACTACAAGGAAGACACTGAATAACTATAGAATGGTGAAGACAAGAAGAATAAAAAACTGCATAAGGACTATAACAAGAAATTAGTAACTACAAAAGAACTGTAACAAGGAATTAGTAACTACATAAGGACTGTGACAAGGAATTAGTAACTATGTAAAGACTGTAACAAGGAATTAGTAACTACAAGAGGACTGTAACAAGGAATTAGTAACTATGTAAAGACTGTAAAAGGAATTAGTAACTATATAAGGACTGTAACAAGGAATTAGCAATACATAAGGACTGTGACAAGGAATTAGTAACTATATAAGGACTGTGACAAGGAATTAGTAACTATATAAGGACTGAAACAAGGAATTAGTAACTACAAGAGGACTGTAACAAAGAATTAGTAACTATATAAGGACTGTAACAAGAAATTAGTAACTACATAAGTACTGTGACAAGGAATTAGTAATTATATAAGGACTGTAACAAGGAATTAGTAACTACATAACGACTGTGACAAAAAATTAGTAACTATATAAGGACTGTGACACAGAATTAGTAACTATATAAGGACTGTGACAAGGAATTAGTAACTATATAAGAACTGTGACAAGGAATTAGTAACGACAAGAGGACTGTAACAAGGAATTAGTAACTATGTAAAGACTGTAACAAGGAATTAGTAACTACAAGAGGACTGTAACAAGGAATTAGTAGCTATGTAAAGACTGTAACAAGGAATTAGTAACTATATAAGGACTGTGGCAAGGAATTAGTAACTATATAAGGACTGTAACAAAAATTAGTAACTACAAGAGGACTGTAACAAGGAGTTAGTAACTACATAAGGACTGTGACAACGAATTAGTAACTATATAAGAACTGTAACAAGAAATTAGTAACTACAAAAGGACTGTAACAAGGAATTAGTAACTACATAAAAACTGTGACAAGGAATTAGTAACTATATAAGGACTGTAACAAGGAATTAGTAACTACATAAAGACTGTCACAAGGAATTAGTAACTATATAAGGACTGTGACAAGGAATTAGTAACAAGGAATTAGTAATTACATAAGGACTGTGACAAGGAATTAGTAACTATATAAGGACTGTGGCAAGGAATTAGTAACTATATAAGTATTGTAACAAGGAATTAGTAACTATATAAATCTGTAACAAGGAATTAATAACTACATAAGGACTGTGACAAGGAATTAGTAACTATATAAGGACTGTGATAAGGCATTAGTAACTACAAGAGGACTGTAACAAGGAATTAGTAACTACATAAGGACTGTAACAAGGAATTAGTTACTACATAAGGACTGTGACAAGGAATTAGTAACTATATAAGGACTGTGGCAAGGAATTAGTAACTATATAAGGACTGTAACAAGGAATTAGTAACTACAAGAGGACTGTAATAAGGAATTAGTAACTATATAAGGACTGTGATAAGGAATTAGTAACTATATGAGGACTGTAACAAGGAATTAGTAACTATATAAAGACTGTAACAAGGAATTAGTAACTACATAAGGACTGTGACAAGGAATTAGTAACTACTACAAAGGACTGTAACAAGGAATTAGTAATTACATAAGGACTGTGACAAGGAATTAGTAACTATATAAGGACTTTAACAAGGAATTAGTAACTACATAAGGACTGTGACAAGGAATTAGTAACTATATAAAGACTGTGATAAGGAATTAGTATCTATATAAGTACTGTAACAAGGATTTAGTAACTACAAGAGGACTGTGATAAGAAATTAGTAACTATATAAGGACTGTAACAAGGAATTAGTAACTACAAGAGGACTGTAACAAAAATAAAAAAAATACAAAAAGACTAGAACAACCAGAAATTGATAAACTGCAAATTGGTTAGTTGGTGGAATTATTGTTTTATGATACAAAGCATCTAGTCCTACCTGTGCCAAACGTCCGGTAAAAAGATAAAATGAAAGTAAATTTAGTAAAATTCATAATAGGAAATGAAGCTAAAACGAAACAAAGTTTAAAAATAAATAAATAAATAAAACTAATGTTTACATCCAGTTTACAGCGTTAAGAGAAAAACTACAGTAATTCAAGTTGTAAAGGACTTTCTGTAGCATAACTGTAATTATCATAACTCGCCAGGAAGTCTAACAGGTTCGTACAAAAACCACCGTCAGTGACCTGAAGTTGGCCTTTCCAGTCCTGGTTCTGAGTTTTGTGTCATTACGGCCATTTTCCAAAAGTAAAGTAATAAAAATGTTAAAAGGCTTCAAGCAAAATTATAATTATAACTCGGCAGGATGACTAACGGATAGTTCATACAGCAGTGTTAATCACCTGAAGTTGGCCTTTCCAGTCCTGGTTTCGAGTTATTTAACATTACGGCTATTTTCTAATTTCAAATTGAACTAGGTGGACTGTCATTCTTAAAGGGAATCACATTAAAAAGGTCTAATGTATTAATTAAAACTTAAATGGCATTAAAAGATTAATGGCCTTTAAAAACTAAAAACGTTACCAAGGTGGACAGTGTCACCATCACCAATAACACTGTCTAACGTTATGGACAAACCATGTTTAAAATGGTGCCGTCGTTTAGAGTCGTAACAATAACAAGAAAGTAAAATGTGGCTTACACTGTTTTGAGTGTTACACAGACTACACACTGTTGCATCAGTTCCAGATAAAATAAAACGCTGAGTTAAAAAACTGTGACCAATGTGTAGTCTAGTTAGAACAACTTGCTCTTTCCGATCCTTACGGGAACAAGACGGCCAAAGTCCAATATAGGGTTTTATTTGGAAAAAGCTTGTTTTCACGCTGCTCACTCCAAGTCGACTGCCAGCTGGCATAGAGCCGAGCCTTGAATACAGGACTATAGGCCATGTATGGAACAGGCAGAGCAGTGATAGTGCCAGAGCAGATATATTTAGCTATGGTGTCGGTGAGCTCGTCCCCGCGAATACCAACGTGGCCTGGTATCCAAAAAAACTGGATAGAAGTAGAAGTTAAAGATAAATGGGCCAGTCGGTTTTGAATATCGGTGAGAACAGAGTGTGAACCACGTAAAGCAATTCCAGGGCCAGTAGAGAACTAAGCGAGTCAATATAAATTGTGCAGTTTGAGTACTACTTAGCTTCCATGTGATCCAGGGCAAGAGAAATGACATACAGTTGAGCAGTGAACACAGAAGCTGTAGAGAGCCTTCCATGCTCAACCACTGAACCATAACAAATCATGGCAAAGCCCACACAGTCAGCTGATTTCGAACCATCTGTATAAATAGGAATGGAAGGACGTTTGAAAGATGTTCAGCAAATAACAGACAGTATTTCCAATCAGGTCGGTAGGTAGGTATTTCATGTTTATTGGCACAAACCATTACGCTATCTATGCCAAACAAGATGTAGTACACTATAATGGTATAAGGAAATAAAGGAAAAAATACGTAAAATATGTAAAATTAAGACCAGCCAGGAAGACTGAAGCATTAAGTTCAAACTTGCTGTCAGTGACCTGAAGTTGCCCTTTCCAGTTCTGGGTTCAGGTCAAAATAAAATTAAAATGTGTAAAAGAAATCGTGCCAAAACAGTGTGTAGTCCAATAAAAAACCTTAAATTAAGTTAAAAGATCAATGGCTCTTAAAATTGTAAAAACATTATGAGGCGGCCAGTATTCACCTCTGACATTGGCTAATGTCAAGGGCAACCCTACCTTCAAAATATGTTTGAAATGGCGTCGTCGTTCTTGGTTGTAACTACGGTATTATAATAAAATATGTAGATTGTGACCTGAGTGCCACATAGACTATACATTAGTGCATCAGTACCAGATAAAAGGAAGTGATGAGTTACAAAACTGACCAATGTGTAGCCTAAACAACTTCCTCTATTTGATCTTTACAGAAACAAGATGACCAAAGAGCTAAAGAAGGTTTGATTTGAAAAAGCTTATTATTTCGTTGCTCATTCCAGGTCAACTGCCAACTGGTGTATAGTCGGGTTTTGATAACTGGACTATAGTCCATATATGGAACAGTGACGGTGGTGATAGAACCAGAGCAGATGGACTTTACCGCCATGTCAGTTAGCTCATTCCCACGAATATCAGCATGAGCTGGTATCCAAAAAACTGAACAGAGATAGATGATAGAGAGTGATGGGCAGTTTATTTTGGATATTGATAAGAATAGGATGGTAACTAACAAGGAATGATGTCAGGGCCAATAGACAGCTGAGTGAATCAGTATAGATCATACAATTCGTATATTGCATAGTTTAAATATGATTCAGGGCAAGAGAAATGGCATACAATTTGGAAGTGAACACACAAACTGTAGAGGGGATCCTATGTGCTACAACTGAACTGTAACAAACCACGGCAGAACCTACAGAGTCACCTGATTTTGAACCATCTGTATATATGTGAATGTATGGATCATTTGAAAGATGTTCAGCAAATAAAGAGCGATATTTCCAATTGGGAGTATTGGTCTTCCTCAGATGACTCAAAGATGGGTCACAGTTGGGGATAGTAATTAGCCATGGTGGAAGAAACCGAACTCTTGATACTGCTATGCTATTCAAAGATATATCCAATTTTTCTGATTGTGCCCGAATACGAAGGCGAAAAGGAACAATGGCAGATTTTCTATTATAGAAAAGTGTGGCCCATTGAGGATGGAAAACACAACCCTAAGTAGGATGCTGCGGTGAAAACCGAAGTTTGGAAGCACACGTAAGAGACAGTTGTAAACAGCGAATATACAGAGGGGATTCATGGGACTCCACATAAAACTTTGGACTGGAGAAGTACGAAAGGCTCCAGTGCAAAGTCGAAGCCCCTGATGGTGGATAGCATTCAGCATTTTCAGTGCTGCGGTTCTGGCAGAACCATGAACCCATAGTCAAGTTTGGATCGGATAAGGACATGATAAAGTTTTAAGCATGGAGTATCAGTCCGCTCCCCAAAAGGTGGACACGGAGGATGTTTAGTGCTCTTTTACACTTGACAAGAAGTTGCTTGATATGTGAAATGAAGTTTAATATAAGACCTACGAACTTTGTCTCAGAGACGACAGGAAGTACATCATCATCAATACGAAGTTCTGGATCTGGATGAATACCCTGTTGGCGAAAGAAATGTATACAAACAGTTTTAGAGAGAGAAAGTTGAAAACCATTTGCTGCGGTCCACTTAAGTATATGATTGATTGTAGTTTGTAGCTGCCGCTCAATAAACCTCATGTTTGATAACTGACATGAGATGTGAAAGTCATCAACGAAAAGACCTTTTGCAACTGTAGGGGGTAGCTGTTCAATGGTGTCTTTAATCTTCATAATGAAAAGTGTGACACTCAGAATACAGCCCTGAAAACTCCAAATTTCTATGGGAAAAAATGGGAAAGTGTTGAGTCCACACGGGCATTTTCCTGCCATATCTGGTTAAAGACAGCCAGGAGAATAGTAAGAGAGGCAGGAGAAAGGTGGTGTATCATCTCATAATGTATATCATCAGGCCCAACTGATGTATTACCAAACCGATGAAGTGCAAGTTTGAGTTCCTCCACTGTAAGAGAGCGATTGGAGTCATAAGGATGATCAGTCGTAAGCCAAAAAGGCATTTGTTCAACTTGTGTTTTAACAGCTAAGAAGGAAGGGGATGAGTTTGAAGAGCTAGATACATGAGAGAAACATTCACCAAAAGTATTGACAATGTTCTGAGCATCAGTAACTTCATGGCCATTGAATATTAAGATAGAGAGGGGGCAGAAGTATACCGTCCACTCACCTTCCAGATCTTGTCCCATATGACTTTTGAACTGGTGGTTGAAGAAGTGCTGGAAGTAAATTTAATCCAAGATTCATTCAGGCTTTCACGTCTAACTCGCAAAGCCTGTGCACGGGCTTGCTAAAATACAAAGCGGTTTGTCTGTAAGCGTGGGATATCTACGAAATTTATCCCAAGCATATTTGAACTTTTCGTGTTATAGAACAAGCAGAATTCCACCAAGGGCTGGGATGCCGTGGAAAAGATGCCGAGATTTTGGGGATGTACTGAGCAGCTGCTTGGACAATACAGTTAGTTACTGCTGCTACACAATCACCTATCGATGATGTACAGAGATGACAGGATCAATTTCCGAGAGAGCAGTGAAAGAAGGCCAAGTTGGCCTGGTCCAACTTCCACCGCGGCACACGGGTCAGGTGGCACTGAATACGGCCAATTTCTCTTAATATGAAAGGAAAATGATTACTACCCCGTGGATTGATGTCAACCTCCCAATAAAAGCGAGTGAAAAGTGAAGGGGAGCAGCTAGAAAGATCTAGAAAGAGCTAGAAAGTAAATGATTGACTGGATGTATGAAAATAAGGTCAAGAGCCAGAATTGAAGAGAGACAGGTTCTGGTTAGGTTAGGTTGTGGTTCAGGAGCATATGCTCTATAGCACGACCCCTCACATGAGTGCTGGAACCACCCCAGAGGGGATTATGCCAATTAAGGTCCCCCAAAATTATAAAATGGGTTGACAGTTACTCAATGAGAGCATCAAGGTCTGATGGATGATAATCTTTTCCAGGGGTAAGGTACAGAGAGCAAACAGTAATGGTATGACCCAAGGAGATACAGATGGATACATCCTCCAAGAGTGTATTCAATGACTAGGACCTGGTGGGCACATGTTGATCAACCAGCAGTGCTACTCCCTCATGTCCTTGTCCTACACATGACCTGCCATTTCGGTATAAGAAGTATTGTCAAATTGTGACTGTATTAGTAGGTTTTAAAATGTTTCCTCTAAAGAAAGACATTTGGAATGATAAAAATCAATCAAATCCTTGATATCATTCACATTTGAAAACCTCAACAGTTCCATTGGATTAGCGTGACCATTTTTATTTATTTTGGAGGAGAATATGACAAGAAGACCTTTTACTTGCGACTGCACTTTTTCTTTGCTAGATGTGGGTCAGTCACTCTCTAGTGATCCTGCTCTGGATCAAGTAGACAGGTTGGTGTTTGTAGACATACGTTCTAGTGATTGAGGGCGTGAACGAATGGGTTGTTTAATTTTTGGTGTGTCAAGAGGAAGATTCCATGGAATCACCTGGGCTTGAACAAGATGAAGTTGGACAATGACTTGGAGATGAGGTAGGGACAGAGATAAAAGTAGATACTGATTCGTTAACTTTGCTGATTTTGGAGGGTACTAGATTAAGATGCACTGTTAAGAATTCTGTAGGAGGCACAGAAAGGTCTGTCTGAACTCCTACTGTAGTAGTGGAACAGATTACAGCAGCATAAATCTGAGATGGAATTGGGAATAGTAATTTTCAAGCCTCTGGGTAAGTAATATTATGAACTGTCTTGAGACGTTATACTTTTTCTTTTCCACCCATTTAGGACAAGAAGTAAAATAGGAAGGATGTGGACCATTACAGTTAACACAATGCAGTTCTAGTTGGCATTCAAAAGCATTATGGTCTTTACCTGCACAACGGGCACATGTTGAGGAACCACGGCAAGATGTTTGAGTGGCCAAATCGTTGAAACTGAAAACATTTAACAGAGTTAGGAATATAAGTCCGAACCTTACAATTTAGATATTCTGCCTTGATTGTGGTAGGAGGACGCAATGTTATAAATGTTAATATTAGAACATTTGTCGGTTCCATAATCTCGCCTCTATGGGTAAAAATTCGGCGCACGGCTGTAACACCTTGGTTGGTGAAATCTGCGAGGATCTCTGACTCTGGAATGGTCTTTAAATCCCTCTCAACTATAACTCCTCTGGAAGAATTCAAATTAAAGGAGGAGTAGCCTAAATGGGTATATCCCCAATGGCTATTGATTTCAAGAGGAGTTTGGAATGTTGTGATGAAGATGTTTCCACTACAATGTCCCCAGAACATAATTATTTTACCGATTTAGGTGAGCCAGCAAGCCCTTCTAAACCCTTCTAAATAAAAAATGGAGGCATCTGCCCCAAGAATTTCTCAGTTAAAGAATGTATAATTAAAAATCGCGGGACATATTCAATTTGTGAGTTTGACCATACAGAGTCATCAGTGTAAGGTCGTTTGCCAGTAGTCGGATTTTTCTCTATGCTGTCATGCTTGGTTTTTTTATTTGAGAGGTTTACTTAATAAAAAAAATATTTCGGTGCCAGCTGACCCCACCTACCATAAAGCCCTACGAGGGGACGTACTACAGTGCCATATAAGGTCGCTGCAGTGACGCCAGGGTTTCGTCAGCACCTGAACACCATAGACATAATGTTCACTACACCTGTTGAGAACGTCCTATGATGGCACTCAGTTGAACTAGCCAATCGATCTTGGGGCATCCCAAGACCGCTAGTCTACATGAATTCAAGGTCAAAGTGGTGTGTTGGAGTTGGACCATCAGGATCCTCTCCTCCCCTTCACGGGTCACCACGCATGGCAAACACGCAGGCGGACGTTTAGATCCTGAGGAGGATTAAGTTCTGTGAGAGCATGAAAGAGAGCCAGTTTACTTGATCCAGCTTTCACTGGGGCACGTGAGTCAGGTGGCATCGACCACGGCCAGTCTCTCTCAAGATTATAGGAAAATGATCACTGCCTCGTGGATATTGTCAACCTTCCATGAAGAATGGGAGAATACTGAAGGGGAGCAAATTTAGAGATAAATAGCAGTAAAGGATTGACTAGGTGCATGAAAATAAGTAGAAGAACCAGTATTCAAAGAGAAAGGTTGTGATTAGAGAGCATGCATTCTATGGAGCGACCATTCTCATCAATATCAGCACTTCCCTAGAGGGGATTATGTCCATTAAAGTCCTCCAGGATTAAAATGGAGACGGCAACTGTTCAATGAGAGCATTAACGTCTGATTGATCATAGGTCTCTCCAAGAGACAGGTACAGAGAACAAACAGTAATGGTACGACCCATGGAAACACGGATGGCTACAGCCTTCAAGGATGTGTCGAGTGGCAGAGACAGGCTGGGCACATGCTGATCAACCAACAGTGCCACCCCTCCATGTACTCGTCTATCACACAGCCTGTCATTTCTGTACAGAGAAAATTGCCGAATGGTGACTGTATCAACAGGTTTGAGAAATGTTTCTTGTAAGGAAAGACATACAGGATGGTAGGAAGCAATCAGTGTTTTGATATCATCCAGATTAGAACATAAACCTCGACAGTTCCATTGTATCAAGGTGGCCATTTTTAATGATGTGCAGGCGAACTGGGTGGAGAACCCTTCTGTTTACGACCACGTTTTTTTTCTTTATTGCCTTTATTCGAGGGAGGTCTATCGATCTCCATGAATCCTGTCCTGGATCGATTGAGCAGGTCTATGCTGTTGAGAAAGGATTCCAGCGACTGAGGAGGTAAACGAATGATCGTTTTGCATCTTGATGGAAGCAACAGTGAGGAAAGGGACAGGAGTAGACGTTGATAGAAAGCAAAATATTATTCACGTGGTGTGAAAAATACTCTGACGGAGGAATGGAAAGATCAATCTGCACATACACAGTAGCAATTGAGCATAATTTAGCAGCATATGCCCGAGATACAGCAGGAGACAATAACTTCCAAACCTAGGGATAGAAATTTATTGACATTTTTCAAGTGCTGTATTTCCTCCTTTTCCACCCATTCAGAACAAGAACGAAAATAAAAAGGATGAGGGATCATTACTGTTAACACATTGAAGTTCCAGTTAATGCTCGTAGGCATCATGATTTTGCCACCAGAATGAGCACATGTCAGAGAACCATGACAAGATGTCTTTTACTAAGCGAAACACTGACACTAAAATCGCTGGCTTGACACAGAGAGCAGACGTGGAGATGTAAACATCAAAATGAAACATTGATAGCAACATAATTCAATATTTATGAGTAGAGATACGTCGTCCTGCAGAAACGTCTTGGAAAAAAACCCAGCAAGAATCTCTGGCTCAGGAATGTTTCTCAAATTATTTTAAACAATAACAAAGTAGCATGAGGTGTAACCTCAATGGGTATATCCCCATGCCCTTCGAATTTACGAGAAATTTGGTGTGTTTTAGGGTAGATGGTTCCATAAAACTACTTCCAGAACATGACTTCTTTAATAACTTTGGAGAGTCAGCAAGCCCCTTTTATTCGCTTTTGAATAAGACAAGAAAGGTATTTGTCTTAAAGGTTTTTCTTACAAGGAATGTAAAATCACTAACGAGATACAGGGTCAAGATGAAGGTTGCAGGTCAGAGTCTTCAAGACGAGGTCGTTTACCAATGAGCTGCGTTTTTACTATATTTATTTTTCAGCAGAGTGGTTTATAATAAAGGAGATTGATTCAATGTCCAATGAACCTACCCACCATGGAGTCCTACGAAAGGATGCACTGCAATGCCAAACACGAATATTGCAGGAATACCAGGAATATCGTGAACACTACGCCCAAACACCAACATCAGACACAATATTGTTCACAACACCCATTGAGAACATCAACACTGGTACTCAATTAACCCTGGCCCAATAGAACAGGTTGACTGACCATGGGGATCATTCTAAGGGAGACTTGACTACAGGAATTCAATGCCAAAGCCGAGTGTTGCAGTACCAAAATACCGATCAACCACTAGGAATTTCAGTTCCGCTTCACGGGTCTCCACGTATGGCAAACACATAGGTGGATTTTCAGATACCTTGGAGGTACATTAGAATACAGAACCTTCTCTGAAAGGTCTCCTCACCACGTAAAAAATCTACCTCGACTGATATTCCAAACTTAGGCATGAAGTTTATCCGATAGACCATATATCCACAATAAATATAAGTGGAGTATGGGGTTTAACTGATAGACCAGATATCCACAGCAAGTTGTGTATGGGTTTAACTGATAGACCAGGTATCCATAACATTTGTTGGGTATGGATTTTATCTGATAGGCAGAATATTCACGTTTGCTGGTTTTATCATCGTGTTTTCTCCTGGAAAGTTTCATTATTTCATTTTTTATCATAAATTTCCTATTTTTGATTTAAATATTATTAGAGTTTGTTGAAGAAGTTACAAGATAGATAAACATACATAGATAATTACAAACAATTGCTCACTAGATATGTATACACTGCTGGCCAAAATCTTAAGGCCAATGAACATGAAGAAAAAAATATGCATTTTGCGTTGTTAGGCTCAACCACTTATTTGAGCAAAGCTCTGAAAGATGAAAATAAGAAAGGGGAAAATAAAAAAAAAAACTTTTTTGGCATTTAATAGGGAAAATGTGAACACGATGAAATTAGCCTAAATACTAGCTGGTCAAAAGTTTAAGACCATACTGAAACGAAGTGTTAATCGGTAAACACGTAACGAAATTTAGTCATTTGTGTTCAAGCATTAGTGTTGTCAACATCTCCCACTGACATCTGCTGTGTTACATCGGGTAAAAACATGGCAAAGGCTAAAAAGTTGACAGAGTTTGAACGTGGCAGAATTGTCAAGCTGCAAAAGCAAGGTCTCTCTCAACGTGCCATCGCTGGTGAGATTGAGCGAAGTAAAACTGCTGTTGCAAATCCCTTAAAAGATCCTGAGGGATACGGAACGTGTATTTGAAGTGGTCGACCCAAGAATATTTCGCCGGCGTTGAGCAGGAGGATTCAACGGATTGTCCGGCAAGACACAAGACAATCGTGGAACCAGATTAAGGCCATTACGGACGCAAAATGCAGCTCAAGAACAATAAGATGGCATCTACGAGAGAAAGGCTTTGATTCCCGGCCATCTTGGAAGCGTTTCATCCACTGATAAACGACATCCTTCCTAAACAGTCATCGGCAAAGGCACTTCTTAACATTTTGAGGATTTCTGTTCCTCCTCTACCATTTTCACACAAAACTTTATGCAAACACGTTGCTCTTATTTCCTGTTTATTTTATTACGACAAGGGCAAGAAATACCTCTGTCTTTAAACACATTTTTTGCAACACGGGTATTAGGTCTCGAGAAATGGCTTGTTCCTTAGATAGGTCACTATTTGTACTGTGTACACCAGTGGTATATAAAGTCCAGCTCGCGGGCCAAATCAGGCCCGCGACGAGTCGTCGAGTGGCCCGCGATGGTCAACGGGAAAGTTAAACATAGAGAGTTCGCGCCTGTGCGCTATAGAAGAATATGCATTAGATTAGATACTGGATGGTTTCATATTTGTGTCGAGCAATAAAGAAAATTTAATAAGCAAATCTCGTTACTGCATAGGCATTTAATCATTGGTGTAATGACGTAATATTTCCGTAATTACGAAATCTCACGCGTTCCAATTGTTCTTCGAGATCTACTTACAAGCCCTATTTTTGATATTATTTTGTAACAAAAATGGCAGGTAATCGTAAAAGAAAAGTTGACGACGAAAACCGGCAGTTTCATTATGACTGGATTGCGCAATACTGTTTTATTCAACAACAGAATAACGTGATTTGTCTTGTGTCATTCGACAGTAGCAGTGGTGAAGGTATCCAATATAAAAAGTCATTATGAGTCAAAGCATAGAGATTTCCACAACGTTGTCAGTGATGAACGAACAGCTTGAATTGAATCTCTGCAGCAGTCGCTGAATCACCAGCAGAACGTTTTCTCAAAGCAGTCAGCAGATTTAGGTGCAACAGGTGAGATCAGTTATGATATTTCGTTGATGATAGCGAAATCTGGCCGACCGTTTACTAATGGTGATTTTGTCAAGCAATATATGATTACTGCATCAGAAAAGTTGTGTACGGAAGCAGTTCGCAAGCTACAGATGGTGGCTTTGAATCGTATGACAGTTCAACAAAGAATTTCACACCTCTCAGCAGACATGACAAGGCAGCTTACAAATAAAGCAGCCAACTTTGTCTACTTCTCTTTGGCAGCAGACGAGTCGACTGACATCAGTTCAACAGCACAGCTACTAGTTTTTGTTCGTGGTGTGTCGTCATCGTTTGATATCACACAGGAACTAATCGGCATGGGTTCCATGAAAGCTCAGACAACTGGGTTTGCTCTATTCGAGAAGACAGTACGAGTGTGTAGCAGTGTTTCATTGGATTCACGAAACTAGTAAATGTGACAACTGATGGAGCACCAGACATGACCGTAGAAAGTAGCGGACTGGTAATACTGTTGATGAAGCATCGAGAAAAGCGAAACAGACGGTTGTTGAAGTTGCACTGTATTATTCACCAACAGAACCTGTGCAGTAAGAACTTGGTTTTCAGGCACTGATGGCATTAGTGACGAAAACCATTAATTTCATAAAATCACGAGGGCTCAATCACCGTCAGTTTCGAAGTCTTTTTGAATAAATTGATTCAGACTATAGTAACCTTGTGTATCACTGTGAAGTATGCTGGCTGAGTCGAGGGAAGATGCTCAGAAGATTCTGGGAGTTGATTGATGAGGTGATAGAATTCCTCAGAAGCAATAACAAAGACACAAAAGTGATTTCCATGACTGATCCAGCATGGCAAGCTGATTTGACCTTTCTAGTCGACATGACACAACACTTGAATGATCTGAATTTGAAGTTGCAAGGTAAAAATCAGCTTGTCTGTCAGCTTGCAAATCACGTCTCAGCTTTCAGGACAAAATTGCAGTTGTACCGGCAGCAAGCAGCATCGGACAACTTCGTGCACTTTCCCATTTTCCAGTCACAGCTACAAAAGAATCAGGACATTGACACACAAGTTTATGTTGGGAAGCTAGATACCTTGGTTCAATCCTTCAAATCACGGTTTCATGACTTTGACCAATGCAGATTGTTGATGAAACTTTTTGCTGATCCGTTCAGTGTGTCAGTGGATGACTTGTCAGCAGAATATCAGCTCGAACTTACTGATCTCCAAACATCTGATGAACTGCGTGCTATTTACCAAGAAAACAGTTTGATTGACTTCTGATACAAAACGTTTTCTGATACATTTGCTAATCTGAAAGAGAACGCATTTGTCCACACCAGCATGTTTGGCAGCACGAACAGGCTTTCTCGCATATGAAACTGAACAAAACAACACTCGCAATCAGCTGATTGATGATCATCTGGAAGCAGTCTTGCGTCTTTCAACGTCAAACATCAAGCTGGACATTTCTAAGCTTGAAGATGACATGCAGCACATCGCACTGACTTTGTGACAGTTGACGTATCATAACATTTCTTAGAATAATGTGCAAACTCTTTGATGTAATCGTTATTTGTGTGTTGTTAAATGTGATGTCCATCTTGTGTGAAAGAACTGTTGGACGATTTTAATCTTAACTTTTTGTGGCTCCAACGGTTAAGAGAAGTCTGTTTGTGGCCCCTGACTCAAAACGTTTGTGCACCACTGGTGTACACACTTCAGTGAAGCTCACTGCCTCTGTACTATCACCTGTAACAGAGGAAGTCTTAGAACATTTTGATCAGACCTCATAATCCGTTATCATAGGCTGATGCATCACAGTTTAGTTGTTGGATTTCATGTAAAATTCTCAAGATAACATCAATCGAAGGAAAGTTTTACCAACAACGATTCCCAAGTTCTAGACGTTACCAACAACGATTCCCAAGTCCTATACGTTACCAACAACGATTCCCAAGCCCTAGACGTTACCAACAACGATTCCCAAGTTCAAGACGTTACCAACAACAATTCCCAAGTTCTAGACGTTACCAACAACGATTCCCAAGTTCTAGACGTTACCAACAACGATTTCCAAGTCCTAGACGTTACCAACAACGATTCTCAAGTCCTAGACGTTACCAACAACGGTTCCCAAGCCCTAGACGTTACCAACAACAATTTCTAAGTCCTAGACGTTACCAACAACGATTCTCAAGTCCTAGACGTTACCAACAACGGTTCCCAAGTCCTAGACGTTACCAACAACGATTCCCAAGTTCTGTAATTTCTCTCTTTTCTTCAGAATATAAGTGCATTTTTTATGCACAGAGTAAATCTTTAAAAATGTTCATATACCAAATAGATTACATACAAAAGTTGTCCTCTGTGTTCTACCTTAGTCACAAAGATTGTTGCGGTCCTCCTGAGTTAATAAAACGTCTTATTAGTATTATAAGTGTCAATTTAACATCTGTATTTATTTATTTGTTTGTTTGTTTCTTTACACTTAAGAACAGAACTACACAACAAAATTCTGTGCTGTAGCTACAATGAGTATTTAAACTCGAATTTTTGAGTTATAAATCCACACACGAATTACCGAACTAAACGTGCGACATGGATGATTCTTTATACCCCCCCCCAGTGGCACAGCGACATGTCTGCGAACTTTAAACTTTAAATATTAGCCTTATGGAGCAGTTTGGAGTAGAAACTTCATTCGAGTTTACGTATTATTGCAACAGAGGTGTCCATTTTTCCATTGCATTCCTCTGTAGAGAGTGCTAGGGCACTCTTTGAGATATACAAGACGTTTTGTGCCCCCACCTTACTGTATGTTGTGTTAAAAAAAAGTTTTTCTTTCTTTTGGTATAAAGACATGGCACTAACTACGAATGTAGGCAGCTTATGTTAAAGATAACAGGGGTCGGGGAGGTACTATGATCCTCCCATTTGTACAAACCTATCATCCCACAAAGCTTGATTGAACTGGACCAGTGACGTAGGTGTAGTTAAACAATGAACAAACATACAGGACCTCTAAGAAATCGTGAACAAGAAGTTTTCAAACATTTGATTTCACCACACTACAATTCCAATAAAAGACTTCTCTTATAAATTCATTGACATAACAGTTCTGTTACCCTTTCACTGTATGGGAACAAAAAATATTAGTTTCAAAAACATATTTATAATAATTATATTTTGTCAATAACCAGATATTTATACGAGTAATAAAAGTTCCAGTTTGTTTGTTTGTTTTTTTGGAATTTCGCACAAAGCTACTCGAGGGCTATCTGTGCTAGCCGTCCCTAATTTAGCAGTGTAAGACTAGAGGGAAGGCAGCTAGTCATCACCACCCACCGCCAACTCTTGGGATACTCTTTTACCAACGAATAGTGGGATTGACCGTGACGTTATATACCCCCGCGGCATGTTTGGCGCGACGCGGGCGCGAACCCGCGAATTACGAGTCGCACGCCTTGCGCGCTTGGCCATGCCAGGCCCAATAATAAAAGTTACAAAGGGAGCTAACTACTCTACTGGTATTGCAAAGTTATATCTATTTTTTATATGAATAGGTTTATTGAAAATTACATAAATCCGGACATTTTACTTAAAAGTTGACAGATGTATAGATAAATTAATTACTATAAATAATCTTGAGATAAATAATTTTATTAACACTATTTATTAGGTAAAATTAGAAACTGTAAATACTTCAAATTATAATGTTATGGTGTATTATTTAGATCATGAAATTAAAATAACCAATAATGATATTAAATGTAAATATTTTTTATAAAATAATTTTTTTATTTTATTTTCAAATATACGGTTTTCCCTATATCAATAGTAATGTAAGATACCATACTCTTCTGTTATAAGCATTATAACTTCATAATTATTCAGATTTTGTAAAATTTGTAATAAATTGCAATATTTTATTATTAATGTTGAAATAGCAATACAAAACTTAATATTTAATGGATTTAATAATACAACTTTAAAAAAGTATTAAAAATTCTATAATAAATAAAATAATTAATAAATAAAGTGATAAATATTAGCAGTGATTGGTTGGTTGATTGATTGATTTAATGTTTTATGGTACAAAGCAGCTAGGCTATCTGTGTTTAATGTCCGGCAAAAAGGTAAAAGTAAATTCAGTAAAAATTCATAAAAGGAAATTAAGGTAAAACTAAACTAACTTAAAAATAAATAAATAGCATAAAACTAATGTTTACGTCTAGTCTACAACGTTAAGAAAAAAACTCCAGTAATACAAGTTGTAAAGAACTTTCTGTATGGCTGAGCGCGTTAGGCGTGCGACTCGTAATCCGAGGGTCGCGGGTTCGCATCAAGTCGCGCTAAACATGCTCGCCCTTTAGCCGTGGGGCGTTATAATGTAACGGTCAATCCCACATTTCGTTGGTACAAGAGTAGCCCAAGAGTTGGCGGTGGGTGGTGATGACTAGCTGCCTTCCCTCTAGTCTTACACTGCAAAATTAGGGACGGCTCTGGTTTCTTCTCCTGGTTGGGGGTTGTGCAGTAGGCTAACAATCTGCTCACTTAAAAAACCAGCCTATTAATGAATCCGCGAGCGATTGCGGCCCTATGTTTCTTCATGGAATCGAGAGGCTTAATAATAATAATAAAATAAATTGTAATTATCATAACTCGCCAGAAAGACTAACAGGTAAGTACAAAAACCACCGTCAGTCACCTGAAGTTGGCCTTTCCAGTCCTGGTTTCCAGTTACTTAATGTTACAGTCAGTTCCTAATTTCAAATTGAACTATTGTAGATGAACTGTGATTTTTAAAATGGAGCCACATTAAAAAGGCGTAAAGTATATATTAAAAAACTTAAGTGGCATTAAAAAGATTAATGGTCTTCAAAAACTAAAAACACTACCAAGGTGGACAGTGTCACCATCACCAGTAACACTGTCTAATGTTATGGACAAACCTTGGTACAAAACATGCTTAAAATGGTGTCATCATTGTGAATCATAACGATGACAAGACAGTAAAATGTGTCTTATTGTGATCTGAATGTTACACAGACTACACACTGGTGCATCAGTTCCAGACAAAAACGCTAAGTTAAAAACTGTGACCAATGTGTAGTCTAGTTAGAACAACTTCCTCTTTCCGATCCTTACGGGAACAAGATGGCCAAAGTCCAATATAGGGTTTCCTTTGGAAAAGCTTGTTTTGCATTGCTCACTCCAAGTCGACTGCCAACTGGCAAGGAGCCGAGCCTTGAATACGAGACCATATTCCATGTATGGAATGGAACAGGCACAGCTGTAATAGTGCCAGAGTAGATTGATTTAGCTGCTGTGTTGGCGAGCTCGTTCCCGCGAATACCAACGTGGCCTGGTATCCAGAAAAACTGGATAGAAGTAGATGTTAAAGAGAAATGGACCAGTCAGTTTTGAATATCTGCGAGAACAGAGTGTGAACTAACGTTAAGCGATTCCAGGGCCAGTAGAAAACTAAGCGAGTCAATATAAATTTGAGTACTGCTTAGCTTCTATGTGATCCAGGGCAAGAGAAATGACATACAGTTGAGCAGTGAACACAGAAGCTGTAGAGAGCATTCCATGCTCAACCACTGAACCACAACAAACCATGGCAAAGCCCACACAGTCAGCTGACTTTGAACCATCTGTATAAATAGGAATGGAAGGACGGTTCGAAAGATGTTCAGCAAATAGCAGACAGTATTTCCAATAAGGAGTGTCTGCTTTTCTCAGATGACTTAAAGATAGGTCACAATTGGGGACTGTAAGAAATCATGGTGGAATGTGTTGTCTGGTGGATACAACAACTTTATCCAAGGACAGACCCAATTCATCCAACTACAAAGGCCAAAAGGAGCAATGGCAGACCGTCTGGTCTGAAAAAGCATGGACCATCGAGGATGGAAAACACAACCCCAGATGGGATGCTTTGGTAAGGAACGAAGTTTGGAAGCATATAGTAAAGACAGGTGCAAACGGCAGAAGTGCAGAGCCGAAGTCCTTGATTATGAATAGGGTCTAGTATCTTTAAGGCTAATGGTCTGGCATCGCCGTAAACCAGTGATCCATAGTCGAGTTTCGATCGAATAAGAGCACGATATATCTTTAACATAGAACATCGATCCGTTCCCCAAGTGGTGGTAGAGAGGACATGGAGGATGTTCAGTGCTCTTGTACATTTGACCCGTAGCTTTTTGATGTGTGGTATAAAGGTTAGCTTACGATCAAAGATAAGCCCCAAAAACTGAAAAGTGTGACAGTTAGAACACAGCCATGAGGGACTCCAAGTTCCTGTAGAAAAGAAAGGAAAAGTGTCGAACCCACACCTACTCGGAATCTCCTTTCACTAAAATTTTTATAAAAATTTGAGAAAGGTTTCTCTGATTGACATTTCAAGACGAATCAGGTGGTCCATGGTGGAGCACTGTTGTCGGAACCCACACTGGGTGGGCGAGAGGAGGTTGTTTGATTCGAGGAACCAAAAGACGAGCATTAACCATCCTCTCTAAGGTCTTACAGAAACAGCTCGCCAAAGCAATTGGACAGTAGTTTGAAGAAATCGTGGGATAATTCCAAGACTTGGAGAAAGACATGACAACAGCCTGGCGCCAGGCATCAGGACAAACATTCTCCTGCCAGATCCGCTTAAAAACAACCAGAAAGATAGTAAGAGAAGCAGGAGCTATCTCATAGTGTATATCATAAACCGATGTGCTGCCAGACTGATGAAGGGCCAGTTTGAGTTCCACCAGTGTAAAGGGACGATTATAGTCACAGAGACAATCAGCTCGAAAGGAAAAAGGTGATTGCTCTGCCCGAGTCTTGATGGCTAAGAAGGTGGAAGAAGAGGTACAAGTGCTAGATACCTGGCAAAAGCTTTCACCTAGAGTATCGGTGATGCTCTGGGTATCAGTTACTTCATGGCCATCAGAGAACAAGATCGAGAGGGGAATGAGTGATATTGCCCACTGAACTTTCGAATCTTGTCCCAAATGACTTTGGAACTGGTGGTAGAGGATATGCTGATTGTGAACTTAATCCAAGATTCCTTCTGGCTTTGACGTCCCATCGAGCATGTGCATGGGCCCGCTGGAAAGCGATGCAGTTCAAAAGTGTGGGATATCTACAGAAAGTATCCCAGGGTTGTTTTGAGCCTTCCGTACCATGTGACAGGCACGATTCCACCATGGATCCTCGTTCCATATACTGGAAAACGTGTCGAGGATTTAGGTATACGTTGAGCAGCTGCTTGTATAATACAGTCAGTTTCTGCTGCCACACAGTCGTCTATTGATGGCTTACAAACAATGGCAGGATCAAGTTCTGCGAGAGCAGTAAAGAGGGCCAGTCTGCCTGATCCAGCTTCCACCGAGGCACGTGAGTCGGGTGGCATCGATCAATATCAGTAAAGGACTGCCTAGGTGCGTGAAAATAAGTGCAAGATCCAGTACTGAAAAGAGAAAGGTTGTGATCAGAGAGTATACATTCTATGGAGCGACCTCTCTCATCAATATCAGCACTTCCCCAAAGGGAATTATGTCCATTAAAGTTCCCCAGGATTAAAAGATAGACAGCAACTGTTCAATGAAAGCGCCAAGGTCTGATTGATCATATGTCTCTCCAGGTGACAGGTAGAGAGAACAAACAGTGATGGTATGACCCAAGAAAACACGTATGGCTACGGCCTAAAAGGGTGTGTCGAGTGGCAAAGATAGGGTGGGCACATGCTGATCACCCAACAGTGCCACCCTTCCATACACTCGTCCATCATACATCCTGTCATTTCTGTATAAAGAAAACCGCCGAAAGGTGACTGTATCGGCAGGTTTCAGAAATGTTTCCTGTAAGGAGAGAGAAACAAAATGGTAGGAAGCAATCAGTGTTTTGATGTCATCCAGATTAAAACGTAAACCTCGACAGTTCCGTTGTATTAAATTTTTATTTAGGTGTAGGCGAATTCGGCGGAGAACCCTTCTGTTTACAACCACGCCTTTTTTCCCTTAAGTTTCCTATTCAAGGGAGGTCTGTCGATCAACATGGATCCTGCCCTGGGTCGATTGGGCACGTCTTTGATATTGGAAAGAGATTCCAGTGACTGAGGACGTGAACGAATGATTATTTTGCATCTTGGTGTGAGAGAGGAAGATGGATCCGAAGAAATGCCTGTACCTGGAACCAAAGGATGTGAATTTTGGGGTTTGGTGGAATGTATATCAAGGACAGAGATAGGTGCTGAAGTTGATTCATCAACTTTTTTAACCATAGAGATCAAAAGACTTTTCATTTGTTTGGAAAACGGTTCTTTAGGAGGCACAGAGAGATCTGTCAGCACTCCCACAGTAGCTGTGGAACGAAATGCAGCAGCATGCATCCGAAATTAGGTGGTGGACAGCACTTTTCGAGCCTCAAGATAGGTTATGTTATGAATCTTTTTCAAACACTGCACCTCCTTTTCTTACAGCCATTTAAAGCAAGAACAAAAGTAAGACGGTGGAGAGCCATTGGAATTGATGCAATGAGGGTCCATTTCACGCTCACAGGCATCGTGGTCCTAGCCAATGCAACGAGCACATGTCAAGAAATCACGTCATGATGTCTGAGTGACCAAACTGTTGACACTGGAAACATCAGTGAGGGTTTGGAATGTATGGCTGTACTCTGCAATTAAGATAACCTGCCTTGATGGTGGCAGGCAGACTTGGTAATGTAAATGTGAGAAGAAAGACATTGGGGGGCACCATAATTCCATCTTTGCGAGTGGATATACGCCTCACTGCAGAAACTCCTTGAATTGGAGATTCTCACTGGTTTCTCAACTCTAGGATGTTCTTCAAATCCCTCTCAACAATAACTCCTTGTGACGAACTCAAAGTAGCATGATGTGTAACCTCTATAGGTATATCCCCAATTGCCTTTGAATGCAACAGGAGTTCACTATGTTGAGATGTGGATGTTTCCATCAATATGTCACCAAATCGAAGCTTTTTTACCGACTTTGGAGAGCCAGCAAGTCCCTCTAGTCCCTTCTGAATGAAAAAGGGAGACATTTGCCCTAAAGGTTTGTCTGAAAGTGAGTGCAATATAAGAAAATGAGGTACAACAGGTGGTACGGATGGTGATGATTGCTGCTCAGAATCTTCAAGACGTAGTCGTTTACCTAGACTGTTTTTACTATGTTATTAAGATTTTGATTGGGTATCCATAATAAAGAAAGGGAAATTTTGTTGCCCACTGTTCCCACCCACCATGGAGCCCTACGAGGGGATGCACCACAATGTCAAATTAGGACACTGCAGCAACGCCAGGGTTTCCTGAACACTATACCTAAACACCAGCATCAGACACAATGTCCACAACACACGATGAGAACACCCAACACTGGTACTTGGTTGACCCTAGCCCGAGTGGTCCAGCCAATTGACCCAAGGGAGGCCACTCCAAGGCCGCTCGTCTACAGGAATTCAAGGCCAAAGTGGTGTGATAGGGTTAGACTCCTCAATTATCAGGATCCTCTCCTCCCCTTCACGGGTTGACACGCACGGCAAACACGTTGGTGGATGTTTAAATCCCAGAGGAGGTAAACTGAAAGAACAGAACTTTCCCTGGAAGGTCCCCTCACCACGTACAGAAATCCACACCGAGGAGAAATATTAAGGATATTTGACTGAAAGTTTCTTGAAAACAGAATTTAATTGTTAATAAGGTCATTTACACAACTGGCACTACTTTATGAAGATTGTAACGGATTTACTCTTATACGTTTACTATAACACCTACTCCTGTTTCTTAAGTGATAATGGAGCGACTCAGCCATTGTTATCAGAAGATGTATTGCCTTTTTATTCGGGTTGTGTAACTAGTCAGTCTATAATGGTTGAGGGTATTGAAGGTTGCTATGTTAATGTCCCTCTTCTTAACATTTGTTTAACCTACTCTGGCAATTAAGGGTGTATCATTATTGTTGGAAAACGATTTGGCTGATGGAAGAATTGTTGCCAAATACAAGATAGTAAGCAAGTCGATAACCTTTTCATCTCAGAATGATGTTTTTGCTGAGGGGAATTTACAAGTCTTTCCCTCATGTGCTGTGACTCTAGCTCAGACTAAGAAATTAAGCTAAAAGCAAATAATAGACACGTGCTCAGAGGATGACATTATAGATTTGCCGCAAAGATTTTTGAATCCCACACGAATCTTGTGAATGATGCTGACAAGGTTTTGATGAGTCACAATGATGAGCGTGAGGGATCTACTTAAACTAGTAAAGTTCAGTTTGCTTTTAGCAAACTGACAGATGAGCAAGAAAAGAATCCCTTTACTATTCAAATATTCAGAATCCACAGATTTACTATTCAAATATTCACTTCCAAAACATCAACTGGAGAAAGTTCCAAATAGTCACTTTTTCCCCCCAAAAATGATGTGCTCATGAGAAAATGGAAACCGCCACATGTGCCAACTTCAGAGAAATGGGCTATAGTTTATCAAATTGTTGTTCCAAAAGCATGTCATTCTGAAATATCGAAAATTGCCATTGAACTCCTCATGGAAGGCCATTTAGGAGTCAACATGAGTCAACTTGTCATAAATTTCAATTGGTTCGAAAACCTAACCAAACAATTCCTGTTACTCCTTTAAAACCTATCGAAGAATGTCTCAGTATTGTAAGAAGTTACTGTGTTAAGCTAAAATGATAACATTTGTGTTTAAGCACTTTCAGGTGATATAAAATTTTATTTATTCTCAAAAGATTATTTGTATTCATTGTGTTATATGTTGTAATTTTTTGAAACTGTACAATTCTTTGGCAATGTATTGTATTTAACGAATTGTTGTCAACTTATAAATGTAATACTTTAGTTTAAAATTTTAGTTATCTGAGAATGACGAGTGTAATGTTTAGTTTAATACTTACGCTTCTTTAAGTAAAGTTTTCTTTTTGTATATGACGTATATTATTCGCTGTGTATTGCGCATGTCTTTCCTGTTCTTTAAATTTGTAGAAGATTCTCGAGCGTAAGAATCGACAATATACTAGATGGATATGTAATATTTGTGATTTGATAGTATCGTTACCAAAAGAATTTTCGAGAACGTTTCATAAAAAAAAATATATAAATCGACTTGCCAAGGTACAAACTATTATTAACACACTTTTTTTGAAAATTTTTGCTTCCTGAAAAGTTTTTGCTGATTGTGACAGCTACCTGGTGGGTATGCACAAATATAGTTTTGGTTTTGCTTCATCACGTAGGAACATTAAGAAATCCAAAAAGCAAATGAGAAACCAATCAGTTGTCATGGAAAATTAATTAACCTTTAATTAATTTAAGGGTGCAAAGTTGTGTGTTTATACCTCCAACGTCGCAACTATTACACCATTTCACTGTATAAGATCAGTTGTGGGAAGGCAGACACCCTGAAGAGATGCATTGAATTATACCAACGTCGCAACTATTACACCATTTCACTGTATGAGATCAGTTGTGGGAAGGCAGACACCCTGAAGAGATGTATTGAATTGTACCAACGTCGCAACTATTACACCATTTCACTGTATGAGATCAGTTGTGGGAAGGCAGACACCCTGAAGAGATGTATTGAATTATACCAACGTCGCAACTGTTACTCCATTTCACTGTATGAGATCAGTTGTGGGAAGACAGATACCCTGAAGAGATGCATTGAATTATAAATAAAATACTAAAAATACTTCTGTTATACATTACCTCCCATTATCCTCTCTTAAAAAACTTCCTACAGGAAAATAATAACTACCCTAAAAATTCTACAAGTTATTCCCAATTCCCAACCTTTTCTGAAAATAACATATTTTCTTTCGTACTGATGTTAAAAATAACTACAAAACCTACCTTATGTGCTGTAAGTAGTTCGTGTTGTTGTTGTAATATTTTTCAAGGCTAGTACGGAAATGTTGAATTACATATAAGCCTAACTACTTGAAGTTAGCTGATCCGTCACCAGTTATATTGATTAAATGTTAATATTAGATATTAAAGGTATCTAACAACCTCTAGTGACAAAATGAGATCTATTTGAATATTTACGTAGTAATAAAATTTTCGATTTGTTATAAAATATTGCATAAAACGTTTTACAGTATATTGCCATTATATATAGCTACATTATTTTCTAGTATAGCTACGAATAATATAACATTATTCATGAAGAGCTAACTATAGCTACGAATAATATAACATTATTCATGAAGAGCTAACTGTTATTACAAATATTTCTTATTGTGATATTATGACACTTTTTAACATCTTACGAGAAACTACACTGTTGAGCATGGGTGGACCAAAACTACACTGTTGGGCATGGGTAGACCTAAACTACATTGTTGGGCATGGGTGGACCAAAACTACACTGTTGGACATGGATAGACCAAAACTACACTGTTAGGCATGATAGGTAAACCAAAACTACACTGTTGGGCATGATGGGTAGACCAAAACTACACTGTTGGGCATGATGGGTGTTGGGCATGATGGGTAGACCAAAACTACACTGTTGGGCATGATGGGTAGATCAAAACTACACTGTTAGGCATGATAGGTAGACCAAAACTACACTGTTGGGCATGATGGGTAGACCAAAACTACACTGTTGGGCATGGGTAGACCAAAACTACACTGTTGGGCATGATGGGTAGACCAAAACTACACTGTTGGGCATGATGGGTAGACCAAAACTACACTGTTGGGCATGGGTAGACCAAAACTACACTGTTGGGCATGGGTAGACCAATGATGGGAAAATTAAATGCTCTTCTTTTATGAAAAATGTTCAATTGTACTTTACCATTTACTAATTTAAAATCCAAATGTAGATAATTAGAACGTACATGATAATTGGTACTCTTTCCTGTTTTAAGTTTTTCGGATATATTAAATTTGGTGAAAATACTGGTTATCTATAGCTTGTTTGTTTTGAATTTTGTGCAAAGCTACTCGAGGACTATCTGCGCTAGCCGTCCTAATTTTGAAGTGTAAGACTAGAGGGAATGCAGCTAGTCATCACCACCCACCGCCAACTCTTGGGCTACTCTTTTACCAACGAATAGTGGGATTGACTGCACTTTATAGCACCCCCACTGCTGAAAGGGCGAGCATGATTGGTGTCACAGGGTTTCGAACCCGCGACCCTCGGATCTCTTTAGTGAAGGCAGGATATTTATTTACTGAGTTGGTCACTATAGTACACTTCACGTAATCATAAATGTACATAATTTCTGCTACACTAATAATATCTGTACGTCACCGCCAGGGAAGTTGACATCATTTTCATTGTGCACACAGGTTTACTCGAAATACAAATGATTATATAGAAGGTGAGTTAATGTTTTAATGGAACTAAAAACTCATAGATAAGATAAACAACAGAAGGAAAAAAATAAATGAGTGATACACACAGGCATAATAATAACAAAAGAAAGTTGCTATCTCACAATTTAAGATATCGAACCCTGAATAATAGCATTATGAAACCTGGAACTCAAATAAACCCACAGTTGGATGAAGGACAGCCCTGTTATAAAACTAAGAATGAACTGCACAGTTTGATCTAAAATAGTTCTGTTATGAAACTGACAATGAACTGCACAGTTTGATCTAAAATAGTTCTGTTATAAAACTAACAATGAACTGCACAGTTTGATCTAAAATAGTTCTGTTATGAAACTAACAATGAACTGCACAATTTGCTCTAAAATAGTTCTGTTATAAAACTAACAATAAACTGCACAGTTTGATCTAAAATAGTTTTGTTATAAAACTAACAATGAACTGCAAAGTTTGATCTAAAATAGTTCTGTTATAAAACTAACAATGAACCCCACAGTTTCGATCAAAAACAGTCCTGTAATAAAACTAATAATGAACACCACAGTTGGATCAAAACAGTCCTGTAATAAAACTAATAATGAACACCACAGTTGGATCAAAACAGTCCCGTAATAAAACTAATAATGAACACCACAGTTAGATGAAGAACAGTCCTGTAATAAAATTAATAATGAACACCACAGTTGGATCAAGAACAGTTCTGTAATAAAACTAATAATGAACACCACAGTTGGATCAAGAACAGTCCTGTAATAAAACTAATAATGAACACCACAGTTGGATCAAAAACAGTCCCGTAATAAAACTAATAATGAACATCACAGTTAGATGAAGAACAGTCCCGTAATAAAACTAATAATGAACATCACAGTTAGATGAAGAACAGTCCTGTAATAAAACTAATAATGAACACCACAGTTTGATCAAGAACAGTCCTGTAATGAAACCAGTAATGAACACCACAGTTGGATCAAGAACAGTCCTGTAATGAAACTAATAATGAACACCACAGTTGGATCAAGAACAGTCCTGTAATGAAACTAGTACTGAACACCACAGTTGGATCAAGAACAGTCCTGTAATGAAACTAGTAATGAACACCACAGTTGGATCAAGACCAGTCCTGTAATGAAACTAATAATGAACACCACAGTTGGATCAAGAACAGTCCTGTAATGAAACTAATAATGAACACCACAGTTGGATCAAGAACAGTCCTGTAATGAAACTAATAATGAACACCACAGTTAGATCAAGAACAGTCCTGTAATGAAACTAATAATGAACACCACAGTTGGATCAAGAACAGTCCTGTAATGAAACTAATAATGAACACCACAGTTGTATCAAGAACAGTCCTGTAATGAAACTAGTAATGAACACCACAGTTGGATCAGAAACAGTCCTGTAATGAAACTAGTAATGAACACCACAGTTGGATCAAGAACAGTCCTGTAATGAAACAAGTAATGAACACCACAGTTGGATCAAGAACAGTCCTGTAATGAAACTAGTAATGAACACCACAGTTGGATCAAGAACAGTCCTGTAATGAAACTAATAATGAACACCACAGTTGGATCAAGAACAGTCCTGTAATGAAACTAATAATGAACACAACAGTTGGATCAAGAACAGTCCTGTAATGAAACTAATAATGAACACCACAGTTGGATCAAGAACAGTCCTGTAATGAAACTAATAATGAACACCACAGTTGGATCAAGAACAGTCCTGTAATAAAATATATAATAATCAAGTTGGATCAAGAACAGTCTTGTAATAAAACTAATAATGAACACCACAGTTGGATCAAGAACAGTCCTGTAATGAAACTAATAATGAACACCACAGTTGGATCAAGAACAGTCCTGTAATGAAACTAGTAATGAACACCACAGTTGGATCAAGACCAGTCCTGTAATGAAACTAATAATGAACACCACAGTTGGATCAAGAACAGTCCTGTAATGAAACTAATAATGAACACCACAGTTGGATCAAGAACAGTCCTGTAATGAAACTAATAATGAACACCACAGTTAGATCAAGAACAGTCCTGTAATGAAACTAATAATGAACACCACAGTTTGATCAAGAACAGTCCTGTAATGAAACTAATAATGAACACCACAGTTGTATCAAGAACAGTCCTGTAATGAAACTAGTAATGAACACCACAGTTGGATCAGAAACAGTCCTGTAATGAAACTAGTAATGAACACCACAGTTGGATCAAGAACAGTCCTGTAATGAAACAAGTAATGAACACCACAGTTGGATCAAGAACAGTCCTGTAATGAAACTAGTAATGAACACCACAGTTGGATCAAGAACAGTCCTGTAATGAAACTAATAATGAACACCACAGTTGGATCAAGAACAGTCCTGTAATGAAACTAATAATGAACACCACAGTTGGATCAAGAACAGTCCTGTAATGAAACTAATAATGAACACCACAGTTGGATCAAGAACAGTCCTGTAATAAAATATATATATAATAATCAAGTTGGATCAAGAACAGTCTTGTAATGAAACTAATAATGAACACCACAGTTGGATCAAGAACAGTTCTGTAATGAAACTAATAATGAACACCACAGTTGGATCAAGAACAGTCCTGTAATGAAACTAATAATGAACACCACAGTTGGATCAAGAACAGTTCTGTAATGAAACTAATAATGAACACCACAGTTGGATCAAGAACAGTCTTGTAATAAAACTAATAATGAACACCACAGTTGGATCAAGAACAGTCCTGTAATAAAATTAATAATAATCAAGTTGGATCAAGAACAGTCTTGTAATAAAACTAATAATGAACACCACAGTTGGATCAAGAACAGTCCTGTAATAAAACTAATAATAAACACCACAGTTGGATCAAGAACAGTCCTGTAATGAAACTAATAATGAACACCACAGTTGGATCAAGAAGAGTCCTGTAATAAAATTAATAATAATCAAGTTGGATCAAGAACAGTCTTGTAATAAAACTAATAATGAACACCACAGTTGGATCAAGAACAGTCCTGTAATAAAACTAATAATGAACACCACAGTTGGATCAAGAACAGTCCTGTAATAAAACTAATAATGAAAACCACATATTTGGATCAAGAAGAGTCCTGTAATAAAATTAAAAATGAACACCACAATTGGATCAAGAACAGTCCTGTAGGCAGCAGGTTCTTCTCTCTCCTCTTGTCATCAGCACAAAATTAAAGACAGCTATACCAAAGTTTTGGGTTCTTTACCTGGCTATTTTGACAGTGTTTCGCATAAAGTACCGTTCAGATTAATATTATCAAACATTTATAAAGTTTACTGATATACAATGTTAAAATCCGAGGCTCGAATACCTGCTGAAGAACACCAGAATTCTCTTGGTGTCTTTGCCCTAAAACAAACAGCAATCCTGATACAGATAAAGAAATCCTTTTGTTCACAAAAAGTACACAATAGAAATAATTCTAAAAATTCATTTCTTGAAACTAGATTACCATGACATACATAATATAAAAGCAAGGTGCAGACTTGACAGACAACAAATTTTCAGTTGAGAAACGTCGTAAAATAAAGTTATATTTACAGAATTATTTCCAAATTTGCGAAAAAGTTGAAAAACGTGACAACAATAAAAGCGACTAAACAGTGAACTTGAATGATTAATGGCTCAAAGAAACTTTGTTTCTTTTGCTCAACTTCGGAAATTAATTATTTGTTTTCTTGAACTGGATGCCAAGCTATCCTCATTTAGAAGTGACAGACTAATGAGAATGCATTTAGTTAACACTAACTGCCATCAATTTTTGGACTGCTCTTTACCAACGAAACACAAGCTTTAAAATTTGTTTGCTGACTGAATATAGGAAAATACAAACAGAATAAGATATACCTTTGGAAGACCAGAAAGGTATTCTTCTCACGATTTGGTCAATAAGGAAGCAGAGAAGTACAAGGATACACGAGGATATGTATATAGTTTCAGCATTCAAGTTACATAATAGAGATGTGTATATAGTTTTAGCATTTAAGTTTTATAATAGAGATGTGTATATAGTTTCAGCATTTAAGTTTTATAATAGAGATGTGTATATAGTTTCAGCATTCAAGTTTTATAATAAAGAAATGATTGGAAACAGATCAACCTTTACAAAAATTATGATCACTGGTTAACTAGATATGGTCGGAGCTTCACTGGTTCACTAGATATGGTTGGAGCTTCACTGGTTCACTAGATATGGTTGGAGCTTCACTGGTTTACCAGATATGGTCGGAGCTTCACTGGTTCACTAGATATGGTTGGAGCTTCACTGGTTCACTAGATATGGTCGGAGCTTCACTGGTTCACTGGATATGGTCGGAGCTTCACTGGTTCACTGAATATGGTCGGAGCTTCACTGGTTCACTAGATATTGTCGGAGCTTCACTGGTTAACTAGATATGGTCGAAGCTTCACTAGTTCACTATATGGTCGGAGCTTCACTTGTTCAATTGATATGGTCGGAGCTTCAATGGTTCACTAGATATGGTTGGAGCTTCACTGGTTCACTAGATATGGTCGGAGCTTCACTGGTTCACTGGATATGGTCGGAGCTTCACTGGTTCACTAGATATGGTCGGAGCTTCACTGGTTCACTGGATATGGTCGGAGCTCAATGGTTCACTAGATGTGGACGGAGCTTCAAAGGTTCACTAGATATGCTCGGAGCTTCATTGGTTCACTAGATATGGTCGGAGCTTCACTGGTTCACTAAATATGGTCGATGCTTTACTGGTTCACTAGATATGGTCGATGCTTGAATGGTTTACTAGATATGGTCGGAGCTTCACTGGTTTACTGGAGATGGTCGGAGCTTCATTGGTTCACAAGATATGGTCGGAGCTTCACTGGTTCACTAGATATGGTAGGATCTTCACTGGTTCACTAGATATAATGGAGCTTCATCAATGATGACACAGAGTTTTAAATTTTGTTCAAGTGTTTTAGCAAATATTTTATTTCTAATTTCCTTTGTAATGTGATCAAGTCTCACAGTTTAAAGTTAACAGCTTAGCCATCAACACAGACAACATCATTTTTCAAACTTTCAAGTATGATAGATGACTGATACCAAATGTTCACACAGGAAAATGTAGGCCTACATTAGTCTAGGCAATGCTCTTCTTCATTCGTCTAAAATGGCTGATCTGCCACTTGTAGAGGCCCGTACAAATCCGGTCTCTAACGTTATCGTACTAATTTATAATTGTGTTATTGCGCGTGCCTCAAGAATTGGCCGTAGTGTCAGTAGATTACATAGTATGAATACCCATAGTGATAGTCGATACATTGTACATCTAACATCAGATTGTTAAGAGCTGCTAAGAACTGGTTCGACGAATTCGTGAAATTTTAAGAACAGGTCGTTACGAACCGATGCAAACCCGTTGAAACCCACCTCTGGCTGTAAGGTTATTTAATGTCTTTTCAATGGTCCTTTTAAATAAGAAGCACGTTTAGCATCATTTTGTTTTCTGTTCTACTTTTTACTGTGTACATTATTTCAAAATTCAGCCTAGTATGCCTCCCTAATGCCTTTTCATCATAATCTGTTGATTTCTCAATAGAGAAATATTGTTGAACTAGCCAGCTGGATCTAGATTTAGTAATTACGTGGTGTAGCAGTCGAGAAAAGTATTTCAGTAATAGATGGCACAGCAGCAGCGGTAATAATTGTAGAACAAGCAAGTTATCCTACTTGATATTTGGCATTATATGTTGTATTAAGTTGAAAGTTTTAAGTAGATACATAAAAAAGTGTAGCTAATTTAATCTTTGGATTCGCCGATTTGCTTTCCAGATGTTTTATTTTGTCATTTATTTTTGTATTTATTCGATCTTATTCTTGTAATTTCTCGGTTTTTCTTCAAAATCTCATAAATATTGCCTTCAATGAGATTTAGTTTTAATTCATTCTTAAATATTGCATCTCTCTCCTCTTGACTTTCAATCAGTTGTCTCTTTATTATTAATAGTGTTTCAATCTCAATTCATGATTAAGTTATCATCATTTTAAAGTTTAGACAAGATTCTATTTTGTGTACCTTTGTTAAAAGTTAAGCGGTTTGTTTATGTATATTGGTAATATTTCTTTGATAAAGGGCATTTGCTGTATTTCTTTATTTGAAGATAATTTGGTATAATTTTTGTATTGCATTTTCTTCGCTTAAGGGTTGTGGCATCTATATCAACACATTCCTTTGTCAGGCACGAATACAAAAGGAAATGAAAAAATACGACTAAATATATGACCTCAGTATAGACATAGTTTGATGTGGCCAAGTTCTTTTTTTGTAATATTACATTATATCATTCAACTAATATCTCATATTCTCTCCTATATTTGGGCCCGGCATGGCCAGGTGGGTTAAGGCGTTCAACTCGTAATCTAAGGGTCGCGGGTTAGCATCCCCGTCGCATCAAACATGCTCGCCTTTTCAGCTGTGGGGGCGTTATAATGTGATGGTCAATCCTACTATTCGTTGGTAAAAGAGTAGCCCAAGAGTTAGCAGTGGGTGGTGATGACTAGCTGCCTTTCCTTTAGTCTTACACTGCTAAATTAGGGACGGCTAGCACAGATAGCTCTCGAGTAGCTTTGTGCGAAATTCCAAAACAAACAAACAAACAAACAAGCAAATTTAACGAAAATTAATATCCACGTAGATAACACTGGTTACTCAGGGTAGATTCGACATTTCTTCTGAGTTAAGGAAAACTGGATTAAGACATTTTTAATCAGGATCTTGAAGGAGAAACAGCTGGGTGAATCCAGTAAAAGCAAATATCTCGTGTAAGAAAGAACAAGTACATGCACTGTGTTTATTTTAGTATTATTAGAGATTGCTCACTTTTTAATTTGTATTGAGTCTCATTATTCCATTTATATTCAGCTCAGTAAGAGATTTAGCATTACTTTGTCATCAACAGCTTGAGCGAACCTCTAGTCGACAGAACCTATAAAAGCGTTGTTAACTCATTTTTCCATAAAAACGTCACTTCTTATCCCAAGTGTTTCCCTTCCCTAGCTAGTGGCGGAAGTCTATAATTCAATGTAACACTTTCCCTAGACCTAAATGCATTATTCTCAAAACTTTTTGTCCCATTATTAACATTCCTGAAATCCCTGCTTACTAATTGCAATCCTCCATTTAAAAAACAACAACAACAACTTCTGCTGTCAGTCGTACCGACATTTCTTACAATTTTCACTCATCTTTTTCAGGTTCTATCATACTTCACAAGCTCTCTGCTCTTAACACCTATAGTATTTGTAGACATATTATCTGAAAGAGCATTAACTGATGGTATTCGACTGAAGTGATAACTAAAACTAAATAATTTTAATATAGTACGATAAGTGTGTGTTTTGTTGTTTTAGAAGAATTGAAGTTAGATTTGAATGTTTATATACACACAGATGGCGCTTCAGAGAGTGTGATAATGGCTGTAGTTATAAAGATGGTTTTAGGGAATTGCCAGTCTTTATTTGTTTAAACGTAAAATTTCTTCGAGTGTTGTGGGAAAACTGTCTTCAAATGTACGTCGAAAACTTTCGACATCAGATGTGCATAGAGGATTGAGAAAATATCAAGGAAGACGTGAAATACCAGCGGTAGTTAATGTCAGTAATGTGAAAGATCTTATCTATTCCATGACTACCGCGGAACGACAAATTTTATTAGAGGAGCTTCAAACTTTTCAAAGAAAGTCACAAGAGAAAGGTAGAACCGTGTTTTGGGTGTTATTGTACTGTTAAAAGTACTGAACACGTAGAACAGTGTTTTTGGTATTATTGTTTTTAGCAGTACAAGTCCGCAGACATACCACTGTGCCATTGGTGACTGGGTATTATTTTACTGTTAAAACTACCAGTGAGGTAGAACAGTGTTTTGAGTATTATTATTATTATTGTATTATTAAAACTAACAAGTTTTCCTGTAATGTTTTCAAATGGCATTTTTAGCTGAACTATATATAATATTTAAAGATGTAATACTTTATATTTAAGTTTATGATGTTTTGAAATGAACCTGGTTCATTAGTTATATATTAATACTGTTTAAATGTACTTGTTATCTTCTATAAATATTGACATAGTCCAGTAAAAACAAAAACAATATTCTTTGTTATGTATGTATCAGCATGAGAAAAGTTCAATGACCAGTTAATACAATACTGTTTTTTTTTTTTGCAATGGCCATAGAAGTAAAATAATTTTATTGTATCATATAAATGAAAACTTTGAGAGTAAGTTTTAAATATGTGGTTTTTTATATTTGCTTATATATATGTGTGTGTTTGATATGTCTTCAAAATGTGTAGTTTTTAATTTTTTTGTCCTATTTATAATGACTTCAGTTTTCAAAGTATTTAAAACAAATGCACCAATTAAGACGTAACTTAAATTCGTGGACAAATACTCTTCATTTATTAATAGAAGAGCTTAGTTTACTATTTTTATATTAAAATAACTTGATAAATTTTAATAATTAAAATCTGAAGTAGGACCTAACACAAAAATCACTGAACTAAATGGTCATTACAGAAAGTGTATAAGTAGAAGTGTAAACAAAACTTGGTACCTTTAGCTGTTTTTACAGTAAAGACAAAAAAACATTGAATATTTTAACAAAACTTGGTACCTTTATCTGTTTTTACAGTAAAGACAAAAAAACATTGAATATTTTAACAAAACTTGGTACCTTTAGCTGTTTTTACAGTAAAGACAAAAAACATTGAATATTTTAACAAAACTTGGTAACTTTTTTAGCTATTTTTACAGTAAAGACAAAAAACATTGAATATTTTGGAATAGTTTTTATTAATGAATATCATATTTTTCATCAAAAAGAACAGAATTGTCCCCAACTGTTCAACAACTTCGTGCTATTGGCATACACTATGCTCTTCCATTTGTTGGATTTGGATTTCTGGATAACTTTATAATGATTGTAGCAGTAAGTTGATTTTAGTTCTTCTTCATTTTAAATGACTGAAAATTTAAAAATTAACAGTAAGAATTTGTCAAAATACATTAAGGATAAATGAAATGTTAGAATGGGGTAAGGTTTGTGAGGGATAATAAATGGAAAACTCGTACTTGATAATCATGACATGGCTGGGTTAAATTTTTCTTTTTCTTCATTTTTACTAATGAACATTTAAACAATATTTCACATCTTGAACAGTTGATAGATGGAAACAAGATGACTGCATAAATTTTGAGCTGGTTAAGAAACAGTTTGGAGGTATAAAAAATTACAAGGCTCCTGGGCTAGATAGTATTTCTCCAATGGTTTTGAAGGAGGTTAAAGATTAGATATGTGAGACACTTACTACTATTTTTTTTCAGTTTTGAATAGTGGGCAGGTACCAGGGGATTAAATATTAACTAATTCAATTCACCATTTCAAGGGAGGTGATAAAAATTGTCCCTGTAATGGTAGACGTATTATTGGTCTTACATCAGTTGAGGGAACAGTTTTCAAAAGTCTGTTGGATAGTAAACATGGTTTCACAGTGAGGAAATATCTTGCCAGACAAACCTTTTGACGTTCTTTAAAAAGGTTATTGGCTGTGTAGATGAGGGTACGGGTGTAGATTGGATACATCTGTCTTTTCAGAAAGCATTTAACACCTGCCACATGAGTGGCTTGTAAAAATATATCTATTGATGTGGGAGATAAGTTAGTGAATTGGATAAAAGAGTGGCTAGATGGAAGAAAGCAAAGGGTTGTTACAAATGAAGTTCAGCCAAATTTGTTTAATGTTACAAGTGGGAATTACTTTAGGGATCAGTTTCAGAACCTTTGATTTTTTTATTTACATCAGTGATGTAGATGGAAGAATGGTCATAACATTTCTTAAAGATATTTAGGTATTAGGTGTTGATGGATGTGAAGAGGATGCTACTGATTTACAAAAGGGTTTAGATCATGGGTAGACATTTAATTATAATAAATGCAAGATAATGCATTTGAGTCATAATTTGAATTTTAAATACAATTTAAATAGAAATGACTAACAATGTCATGAAATAAAGATATCTTGGTGTAATAGTCAATCAGTCTCTTAAGTCATCTGAGCAGTGTGATGTTAGTGGTAGGGAAAATAGGATTTTAGGTTGTATGTACAGAAATCTTGAATACAAGTTGAGGTGATAATTTCATTTTACAGGACACTTGTTAGGCTACATTTGAAGTATTGTGTTCAGTCTTGGGCTCCATTTCTTAAAAAAAGATAAACTGTTGTAAAGGGTTGAAAGGAGGGTTACTAAAATGATGCCTTGTATAAAAGGGTTGTCATATGAGAGAGGTCAAGGTCTTCATTTTTAGAAGAGTTAAGGGGATTTGATTGAGGTGTTTAAGATTGCTAAGGGAATTGACAGTGATCTTTTTCTTATACTTGGTGATTAGAGTAAGACTCGGGGACACAAGTATATGTTTTGGCAGGGTTGGAGTCATCTTCAGCTAAGATGGTTTTATTTTTCTAATGGGGTGGTTGGCCAATGTAACAAGTTTTCTTCAGATGTTGTGGAGGTAGTAAATTTAAGTGAGTTTAAGAGAAAGCATTATAACAATATGAATGATAAGGGCTGGCTTTGAGGTTTGTTTTGTTTTATTATTAGAGAATGAGACAGTTTAGGTGGGATCAATAGGCCTCTTGTTGTCCCTAAACAGTTTGTTAAATTGAAGAAGTGTTAAAAGAAATTACTGAAAATGATTCCCTCTCTATCATTGGAGCAGAGAGACTAAGACAAAGTATTTGTGATTTGGATATTTTAGATCTACAGTGTCTATTGTGTACAAAACAAATCATCACAGTGCATGTAATCCATCTATACTTGTAAAAATTGAAGCCTTAAAGAAGAGCTGGACCATTAATCAATTAATGAGTTACATTCAGCTGATCGAATATTCCCACATGAGGGTAAGACAGGTGGGTTAAGTTAAAGTGGTAATAACCTCTGGAACACTGGTTTCAATTAATAAATGGTTTGTGTCAGTCAGAACATTAATTTAATCAATCATAAATTAAAATGTATCTTGAAATGGCTACTTGTCAATAAAAGTGTTAATACCCTTACCAGCTATTCTGAGATACATTTTTATTTTGAATGGGTTTCTCCTTACCAAGAATTTTGAATTAAGATCAAAAATAAGAAATCCTAATGGCAAATGTTTTGATTACTTGTATGTATGGAAACAAACTAGCTTAAACTGCTAATTTCATATAGTTCATCCTTTCTGTGATATTGATTTACTTGTAAGTTTGATTATGTGACACTAAACAGTATAGTAGGTACTCATGGATAACCAAACTAATTGATCAGGTCTCTTTGGAATTAATAAGAAGCTTTATCAAATGTTAAGCATTATACTTTTGTTTTCCAGGGAGATTACATTGATACAACAATAGGCCTGACTTTAGGAATATCTACAATGGCAGGTAACTAAAATAATATTCAAAATTAGTCTTAAGAGTGAAACTTCTTGTAGTTGCAAAACAAATTAGTGAAGTAATTTATTAAATCTTATTTTTATTAATAAATGTGATCTCTATATTTTTTAACCAAATTTATTTACATTTTTTATTTTCATATATGTTTCATCTAGGATGTTAAAAAATAGGACTCTGAAAGATTATTTTACTGTAAACAAAGTGTAACAAAATTTCTATAAATTGATAAATTATATTTGAAAAATGTAAGAAACCTTTTCAGTTGTCAGGTTTTATAGTCTGTGATAATTTCACTTAAAATCACCACTGCACCTATTGGTTGTATTCAAAGTTTTAAATAATTCTCCAGGTTTTATAGTCTGTGATAATTTCACTTAAAATCACCACTGTACCTATTGGTTGTATTCAAAGTTTTAAATAATTCTCCAGGCTTTATAGTTTGTGATTATTTCACTTAAAACCACCACTGTACCTATTGGTTGTATTCAAAGTTTTAAATAATTCTCCTTTTGTTTTCATCAAATCACATGCAGACTGATTCAGTTACTTTATATAACAGCTGACAAAACAAGTTCTTTTCTATACTCTGTTATTGCAATACAATCTTTGGCAATTTCATTTTAAAAATTGCCATAATACTCTTTTTTTATGGCTAAACTCAGAAGCATGCAGTCTAGATCTATTTGACTTAATATCTCATTAACTTACTGGAACTAAATTTTGTTTCTGTATTTATAACACGTGACATAGGTCTGGAACTTTCCACACACTGAGAGATATTATAATACAACAGCACTAGAGAAAACTAAATGTTGTAGTGACATCATGCAATAATGCAAAAGATCCAATTCACAACAGTCAAAGTAATGAACATATCATTGGCAGAGTTACATAAGGAAAATTGTGATAAACTATCCTTTAAAAAAATAACTAAATCCAACACTCATGGTAAACTTAAAACTATCAAAATCATAATACATTAAACTTAAACAGTGGTGTGTGTGATGCACGCACGCACTCCACTCCTAAGGCCAATGAACATAAAGAAACAATATGCATTTTGCATTGTTAGACAACCAATGAGATTTGAGTAGAGCTTTCAAAGACGAAAATAAGAAAAGTGAAAATTAAAATAAAAAACGTTTTAGCATTTAATAGGAAAATATGAACACTATGACATTAGCCTAAATAATAGCTGGTCAAAAGTTTAAAACCATACTAAAATGAAGCATTAATAGGTAAACATGTAACAAAATGTTGTCATTTGTGTTCAAGTATTAGTGTTGTTAACATTTACCACTGACATCTCCTGTGTTGTATTGGGTAAAAACATGACAAAGGCTAAAAAATTGACAGAGTTTTAACATGGCAGAATTTTCAAGCTGCAAAAGCAAGGTTTCTCTTAACGGCTAATCGCTGGTAAGATTGGGGTAGTAAAACTGCTGTTGCAAATTTCTTAAAAGACCCTGAGGGATAATGAACGAGAATTTCAAGTGGTTGGCCTGAGAAAATTTCACCAGCGTTGAGCAGGAGGATTCGACGGATTGTCCGGCAAAACACCATCTGGTCGTAGAACTAGATTAAGATCATTACAGACGCAGAATGCAGCTCAAGAATAATAGGACGGCATCTTCGAGAAAAAGGCTTTAAAAACCGTAAACGTCTTCAAAGGTCACGGCTCCTTCCACACCACGAAACTTTGCTGAGAAGCACCAAACATGGGATGTAGAAAAATGGACTAAGGTTTTATTTTCTGACGAGAAAAAAAATTAACCTGGATGGTCCAGATGGCTTCCACCGTTACTGGCACGATAAGGATATCCCACCGGAGACATTTTCTACGCGACATAGTGGGGGAGGTTCCATCATGATCTGGGGTGCTTTTTCCTTCCATGGAACAATGGAGCTTCAGGTTATACAGGAGCGTCAAACAGCAGCTGGCTACATTGGCATGTTGGAGAGAGCATTCTTATTGACAGAAGGCTCTCTCTTTTGTGGAAATGACTGGATCTTTTAGCAGGACAATGCTGCAATCCACAATGCCCACAGGACTTTTTCGTGGTGAATAACGTGATTCTTTTGGACCATCCAGCGTGTTTGCCCGAACTGAACCCATTAAAAATGTTTGGGGTTTGATGGTAGGAAGTATAAATGGGCGTCAATTCAAACAGTGCACGAT
>NC_134834.1:113104840-113188606 GCF_004210375.1 Tachypleus tridentatus
GACTTTTTTTATATTGGATACCTTCACCACTGCTACTGTCGAATGACACAAGACAAATCACGTTATTCTGTTGTTGAATAAAACAGTATTGCGCAATCCAGTCATAATGAAACTGCCGGTTTTCGTCGTCAACTTTTCTTTTACGATTACCTGCCATTTTTTGTTACAAAATAATATCAAAAATAGGGCTTGTAAGTAGATCTCGAAGAACAATTGGAACGCGTGAGATTTCGTAATTACGGAAATATTACGTCATTACACCAATGATTAAATGCCTATGCAGTAACGAGATTTGCTTATTAAATTTTCTTTATTGCTCGACACAAATATGAAACCATCCAGTATCTAATCTAATGCATATTCTTCTATAGCGCACAGGCGCGAACTCTCTATGTTTAACTTTCCCGTTGAGCATCGCGGGCCACTCGACGACTCGTCGCGGGCCTGATTTGGCCCGCGAGCTGGACTTTGTATACCACTGGTGTACACAGTACAAATAGTGACCTATCTAAGGAACAAGCCATTTCTCGAGACCTAATACCCGTGTTGCAAAAAATGTGTTTAAAGACAGAGGTATTTCTTGCCCTTGTCGTAATAAAAATAAACAGGAAATAAGAGCAACGTGTTTGCATAAAGTTTTGTGTGAAAATGGTAGAGGAGGAACAGAAATCCTCAAAATGTTAAGAAGTGCCTTTGCCGATGACTGTTTAGGAAGGATGTCGTTTATCAGTGGATGAAACGCTTCCAAGATGGCCGGGAATCAAAGCCTTTCTCTCGTAGATGCCATCTTATTGTTCTTGAGCTGCATTTTGCGTCCGTAATGGCCTTAATCTGGTTCCACGATTGTCTTGTGTCTTGCCGGACAATCCGTTGAATCCTCCTGCTCAACGCCGGCGAAATATTCTTGGGTCGACCACTTCAAATACACGTTCCGTATCCCTCAGGATCTTTTAAGGGATTTGCAACAGCAGTTTTACTTCGCTCAATCTCACCAGCGATGGCACGTTGAGAGAGACCTTGCTTTTGCAGCTTGACAATTCTGCCACGTTCAAACTCTGTCAACTTTTTAGCCTTTGCCATGTTTTTACCCGATGTAACACAGCAGATGTCAGTGGGAGATGTTGACAACACTAATGCTTGAACACAAATGACTAAATTTCGTTACGTGTTTACCGATTAACACTTCGTTTCAGTATGGTCTTAAACTTTGACCAGCTAGTATTTAGGCTAATTTCATCGTGTTCACATTTTCCCTATTAAATGCCAAAAAAGTTTTTTTTTATTTTCCCCTTTCTTATTTTCATCTTTCAGAGCTTTGCTCAAATAAGTGGTTGAGCCTAACAACGCAAAATGCATATTTTTTCTTCATGTTCATTGGCCTTAAGATTTTGGCCAGCAGTGTATACATATCTAGTGAGCAATTGTTTGTAATTATCTATGTATGTTTATCTATCTTGTAACTTCTTCAACAAACTCTAATAATATTTAAATCAAAAATAGGAAATTTATGATAAAAAATGAAATAATGAAACTTTCCAGGAGAAAACACGATGATAAAACCAGCAAACGTGAATATTCTGCCTATCAGATAAAATCCATACCCAACAAATGTTATGGATACCTGGTCTATCAGTTAAACCCATACACAACTTGCTGTGGATATCTGGTCTATCAGTTAAACCCCATACTCACTTATATTTATTGTGGATATATGGTCTATCGGATAAACTTCATGCCTAAGTTTGGAATATCAGTCGAGGTAGATTTTTTACGTGGTGAGGAGACCTTTCAGAGAAGGTTCTGTATTCTAATGTACCTCCAAGGTATCTGAAAATCCACCTATGTGTTTGCCATACGTGGAGACCCGTGAAGCGGAACTGAAATTCCTAGTGGTTGATCGGTATTTTGGTACTGCAACACTCGGCTTTGGCATTGAATTCCTGTAGTCAAGTCTCCCTTAGAATGATCCCCATGGTCAGTCAACCTGTTCTATTGGGCCAGGGTTAATTGAGTACCAGTGTTGATGTTCTCAATGGGTGTTGTGAACAATATTGTGTCTGATGTTGGTGTTTGGGCGTAGTGTTCACGATATTCCTGGTATTCCTGCAATATTCGTGTTTGGCATTGCAGTGCATCCTTTCGTAGGACTCCATGGTGGGTAGGTTCATTGGACATTGAATCAATCTCCTTTATTATAAACCACTCTGCTCAAAAATAAATATAGTAAAAACGCAGCTCATTGGTAAACGACCTCGTCTTGAAGACTCTGACCTGCAACCTTCATCTTGACCCTGTATCTCGTTAGTGATTTTACATTCCTTGTAAGAAAAACCTTTAAGACAAATACCTTTCTTGTCTTATTCAAAAGCGATTAAAAGGGGCTTGCTGACTCTCCAATGTTATTAAAGAAGTCATGTTCTGGAAGTAGTTTTATGGAACCATCTACCCTAAAACACACCAAATTTCTCGTAAATTCGAAGGGCATGGGGATATACCAATTGAGGTTACACCTCATGCTACTTTGTTATTGTTTAAAATAATTTGAGAAACATTCCTGAGCCAGAGATTCTTGCTGGGTTTTTTTTTCCCAAGACGTTTCTGTAGGACGACGTATCTCTACTCATAAATATTGAATTATGTTGCTTATCAATGTTTCATTTTGATGTTTACATCTCCACGTCTGCTCTCTGTGTCAAGCCAGCGATTTTAGTGTCAGTGTTTCGCTTAGTAAAAGACATCTTGTCATGGTTCTCTGACATGTGCTCATTCTGGTGGCAAAAATCATGATGCCTACGAGCATTAACTGGAACTTCAATGTGTTAACAGTAATGATCCCTCATCCTTTTTATTTTCGTTCTTGTTCTGTATGGGTGGAAAAGGAGGAAATACAGCACTTGAAAAATGTCAATAAATTTCTATCCCTAGGTTTAGAAGTTATTGTCTCCTGCTGTATCTCGGGCATATGCTGCTAAATTATGCTCAATTGCTACTGTGTATGTGCAGATTGATCTTTCCATTCCTCCGTCAGAGTATTTTTCACACCACGTGAATAATATTTTGCTTTCTATCAACGTCTACTCTGTCCCTTTCCTCACTGTTGCTTCCATCAAGATGCAAAACGATCATTCGTTTACCTCCTCAGTCGCTGGAATCCTTTCTCAACAGCATAGACCTGCTCAATCGATCCAGGACAGGATTCATGGAGATCGATAGACCTCCCTCGAATAAAGGCAATAAAGAAAAAAAACGTGGTCGTAAACAGAAGGGTTCTCCACCCAGTTCGCCTGCACATCATTAAAAATGGCCACCTTGATACAATGGAACTGTCGAGGTTTATGTTCTAATCTGGATGATATCAAAACACTGATTGCTTCCTACCATCCTGTATGTCTTTCCTTACAAGAAACATTTCTCAAACCTGTTGATACAGTCACCATTCGGCAATTTTCTCTGTACAGAAATGACAGGCTGTGTGATAGACGAGTACATGGAGGGGTGGCACTGTTGGTTGATCAGCATGTGCCCAGCCTGTCTCTGCCACTCGACACATCCTTGAAGGCTGTAGCCATCCGTGTTTCCATGGGTCGTACCATTACTGTTTGTTCTCTGTACCTGTCTCCTGGAGAGACCTATGATCAATCAGACGTTAATGCTCTCATTGAACAGTTGCCGTCTCCATTTTTAATCCTGGAGGACTTTAATGGACATAATCCCCTCTAGGGAAGTGCTGATATTGATGAGAATGGTCGCTCCATAGAATGCATGCTCTCTAATCACAACCTTTCTTTGAATACTGGTTCTTCTACTTATTTTCATGCACCTAGTCAATCCTTTACTGCTATTTATCTCTAAATTTGCTCCCCTTCAGTATTCTCCCATTCTTCATGGAAGGTTGACAATATCCACGAGGCAGTGATCATTTTCCTATAATCTTGAGAGAGACTGGCCGTGGTCGATGCCACCTGACTCACGTGCCCCAGTGAAAGCTGGATCAAGTAAACTGGCTCTCTTTCATGCTCTCACAGAACTTAATCCTCCTCAGGATCTAAACGTCCGCCTGCGTGTTTGCCATGCGTGGTGACCCGTGAAGGGGAGGAGAGGATCCTGATGGTCCAACTCCAACACACCACTTTGACCTTGAATTCATGTAGACTAGCGGTCTTGGGATGCCCCAAGATCGATTGGCTAGTTCAACTGAGTGCCATCATAGGACGTTCTCAACAGGTGTAGTGAACATTATGTCTATGGTGTTCAGGTGCTGACGAAACCCTGGCGTCACTGCAGCGACCTTATATGGCACTGTAGTACGTCCCCTCGTAGGGCTTTATGGTAGGTGGGGTCAGCTGGCACCGAAATATTTTTTTTTATTAAGTAAACCTCTCAAATAAAAAACCAAGCATGACAGCATAGAGAAAAATCCGACTACTGGCAAACGACCTTACACTGATGACTCTGTATGGTCAAACTCACAAATTGAATATGTCCCGCGATTTTTAATTATACATTCTTTAACTGAGAAATTCTTGGGGCAGATGCCTCCATTTTTTATTTAGAAGGGTTTAGAAGGGCTTGCTGACTCACCTAAATCGGTAAAATAATTATGTTCTGGGGACATTCTAGTGGAAACATCTTCATCACAACATTCCAAACTCCTCTTGAAATCAATAGCCATTGGGGATATACCCATTTAGGCTACTCCTCCTTTTAATTTGAATTCTTCCAGAGGAGTTATAGTTGAGAGGGATTTAAAGATCATTCCAGAGTCAGAGATCCTCGCAGATTTCACCAACCAAGGTGTTACAGCCGTGCGCCGAATTTTTACCCATAGAGGCGAGATTATAGAACCGACAAATGTTCTAATATTAACATTTATAACATTGCGTCCTCCTACCACAATCAAGGCAGAATATCTAAATTGTAAGGTTCGGACTTATATTCCTAACTCTGTTAAATGTTTTCAGTTTCAACGATTTGGCCACTCAAACATCTTGCCGTGGTTCCTCAACATGTGCCCGTTGTGCAGGTAAAGACCATAATGCTTTTGAATGCCAACTAGAACTGCATTGTGTTAACTGTAATGGTCCACATCCTTCCTATTTTACTTCTTGTCCTAAATGGGTGGAAAAGAAAAAAGTATAACGTCTCAAGACAGTTCATAATATTACTTACCCAGAGGCTTGAAAATTACTATTCCCAATTCCATCTCAGATTTATGCTGCTGTAATCTGTTCCACTACTACAGTAGGAGTTCAGACAGACCTTTCTGTGCCTCCTACAGAATTCTTAACAGTGCATCTTAATCTAGTACCCTCCAAAATCAGCAAAGTTAACGAATCAGTATCTACTTTTATCTCTGTCCCTACCTCATCTCCAAGTCATTGTCCAACTTCATCTTGTTCAAGCCCAGGTGATTCCATGGAATCTTCCTCTCTTGACACACCAAAAATTAAACAACCCATTCGTTCACGCCCTCAATCACTAGAACGTATGTCTACAAACACCAACCTGTCTACTTGATCCAGAGCAGGATCACTAGAGAGTGACTGACCCACATCTAGCAAAGAAAAAGTGCAGTCGCAAGTAAAAGGTCTTCTTGTCATATTCTCCTCCAAAATAAATAAAAATGGTCACGCTAATCCAATGGAACTGTTGAGGTTTTCAAATGTGAATGATATCAAGGATTTGATTGATTTTTATCATTCCAAATGTCTTTCTTTAGAGGAAACATTTTAAAACCTACTAATACAGTCACAATTTGACAATACTTCTTATACCGAAATGACAGGTCATGTGTAGGACAAGGACATGAGGGAGTAGCACTGCTGGTTGATCAACATGTGCCCACCAGGTCCTAGTCATTGAATACACTCTTGGAGGATGTATCCATCTGTATCTCCTTGGGTCATACCATTACTGTTTGCTCTCTGTACCTTACCCCTGGAAAAGATTATCATCCATCAGACCTTGATGCTCTCATTGAGTAACTGTCAACCCATTTTATAATTTTGGGGGACCTTAATTGGCATAATCCCCTCTGGGGTGGTTCCAGCACTCATGTGAGGGGTCGTGCTATAGAGCATATGCTCCTGAACCACAACCTAACCTAACCAGAACCTGTCTCTCTTCAATTCTGGCTCTTGACCTTATTTTCATACATCCAGTCAATCATTTACTTTCTAGCTCTTTCTAGATCTTTCTAGCTGCTCCCCTTCACTTTTCACTCGCTTTTATTGTGAGGTTGACATCAATCCACGGGGTAGTAATCATTTTCCTTTCATATTAAGAGAAATTGGCCGTATTCAGTGCCACCTGACCCGTGTGCCGCGGTGGAAGTTGGACCAGGCCAACTTGGCCTTCTTTCACTGCTCTCTCGGAAATTGATCCTGTCATCTCTGTACATCATCGATAGGTGATTGTGTAGCAGCAGTAACTAACTGTATTGTCCAAGCAGCTGCTCAGTACATCCCCAAAATCTCGGCATCTTTTTCCACGGCATCCCAGCCCTTGGCGGAATTCTGCTTGTTCTATAACACGAAAAGTTCAAATATGCTTGGGATAAATTTCGTAGATATCCCACGCTTACAGACAAACCGCTTTGTATTTTAGCAAGCCCGTGCACAGGCTTTGCGAGTTAGACGTGAAAGCCTGAATGAATCTTGGATTAAATTTACTTCCAGCACTTCTTCAACCACCAGTTCAAAAGTCATATGGGACAAGATCTGGAAGGTGAGTGGACGGTATACTTCTGCCCCCTCTCTATCTTAATATTCAATGGCCATGAAGTTGCTGATGCTCAGAACATTGCCAATACTTTTGGTGAATGTTTCTCTAATGTATCTAGCTCTTCAAACTCATCCCCTTCCTTCTTAGCTGTTAAAACACAAGTTGAACAAATGCCTTTTTGGCTTACGACTGATCATCCTTATGACTCCAATCGCTCTCTTACAGTGGAGGAACTCAAACTTGCACTTCATCGGTTTGGTAATACATCAGTTGGGCCTGATGATATACATTATGAGATGCTACACCACCTTTCTCCTGCCTCTCTTACTATTCTCCTGGCTGTCTTTAACCAGATATGGCAGGAAAATGCCCGTGTGGACTCAACACTTTCCCATTTTTTCCCATAGAAATTTGGAGTTTTTCAGGGCTGTATTCTGAGTGTCACACTTTTCATTATGAAGATTAAAGACACCATTGAACAGCTACCCCCCTACAGTTGCAAAAGGTCTTTTCGTTGATGACTTTCACATCTCATGTCAGTTATCAAACATGAGGTTTATTGAGCGGCAGCTACAAACTACAATCAATCATATACTTAAGTGGACCGCAGCAAATGGTTTTCAACTTTCTCTCTAAAACTGTTTGTATACATTTCTTTCGCCAACAGGGTATTCATCCAGATCCAGAACTTCGTATTGATGATGATGTACTTCCTGTCGTCTCTGAGACAAAGTTCTTAGGTCTTATATTAAACTTCATTTCACATATCAAGCAACTTCTTGTCAAGTGTAAAAGAGCACTAAACATCCTCCGTGTCCACCTTTTGGGGAGCGGACTGATACTCCATGCTTAAAACTTTATCATGTCCTTATCCGATCCAAACTTGACTATGGGTTCATGGTTCTGCCAGAACCGCAGCACTGAAAATGCTGAATGCTATCCACCATCAGGGGCTTCGACTTTGCACTGGAGCCTTTCGTACTTCTCCAGTCCAAAGTTTTATGTGGAGTCCCATGAATCCCCTCTGTATATTCGCTGTTTACAACTGTCTCTTACGTGTGCTTCCAAACTTCGGTTTTCACCGCAGCATCCTACTTAGGGTTGTGTTTTCCATCCTCAATGGGCCACACTTTTCTATAATAGAAAATCTGCCATTGTTCCTTTTCGCCTTCGTATTCGGGCACAATCAGAAAAATTGGATATATCTTTGAATAGCATAGCAGTATCAAGAGTTCGGTTTCTTCCACCATGGCTAATTACTATCCCCAACTGTGACCCATCTTTGAGTCATCTGAGGAAGACCAATACTCCCAATTGGAAATATCGCTCTTTATTTGCTGAACATCTTTCAAATGATCCATACATTCACATATATACAGATGGTTCAAAATCAGGTGACTCTGTAGGTTCTGCCGTGGTTTGTTACAGTTCAGTTGTAGCACATAGGATCCCCTCTACAGTTTGTGTGTTCACTTCCAAATTGTATGCCATTTCTCTTGCCCTGAATCATATTTAAACTATGCAATATACGAATTGTATGATCTATACTGATTCACTCAGCTGTCTATTGGCCCTGACATCATTCCTTGTTAGTTACCATCCTATTCTTATCAATATCCAAAATAAACTGCCCATCACTCTCTATCATCTATCTCTGTTCAGTTTTTTTGGATACCAGCTCATGCTGATATTCGTGGGAATGAGCTAACTGACATGGCGGCAAAGTCCATCTGCTCTGGTTCTATCACCACCGTCACTGTTCCATATATGGACTATAGTCCAGTTATCAAAACCCGACTATACACCAGTTGGCAGTTGACCTGGAATGAGCAACGAAATAATAAGCTTTTTCAAATCAAACCTTCTTTAGCTCTTTGGTCATCTTGTTTCTGTAAAGATCAAATAGAGGAAGTTGTTTAGGCTACACATTGGTCAGTTTTGTAACTCATCACTTCCTTTTATCTGGTACTGATGCACTAATGTATAGTCTATGTGGCACTCAGGTCACAATCTACATATTTTATTATAATACCGTAGTTACAACCAAGAACGACGACGCCATTTCAAACATATTTTGAAGGTAGGGTTGCCCTTGACATTAGCCAATGTCAGAGGTGAATACTGGCCGCCTCATCATGTTTTTACAATTTTAAGAGCCATTGATCTTTTTAACTTAATTTAAGGTTTTTTTATTGGACTACACACTGTTTTGGCACGATTTCTTTTACACATTTTAATTTTATTTTGACCTGAACCCAGAACTGGAAAGGGCAACTTCAGGTCACTGACAGCAAGTTTGAACTTAATGCTTCAGTCTTCCTGGCTGGTCTTAATTTTACATATTTTACGTATTTTTTCCTTTATTTCCTTATCCCATTATAGTGTACTACATCTTGTTTGGCATAGATAGCGTAATGGTTTGTGCCAATAAACATGAAATACCTACCTACCGACCTGATTGGAAATACTGTCTGTTATTTGCTGAACATCTTTCAAACGTCCTTCCATTCCTATTTATACAGATGGTTCGAAATCAGCTGACTGTGTGGGCTTTGCCATGATTTGTTATGGTTCAGTGGTTGAGCATGGAAGGCTCTCTACAGCTTCTGTGTTCACTGCTCAACTGTATGTCATTTCTCTTGCCCTGGATCACATGGAAGCTAAGTAGTACTCAAACTGCACAATTTATATTGACTCGCTTAGTTCTCTACTGGCCCTGGAATTGCTTTTACGTGGTTCACACTCTGTTCTCACCGATATTCAAAACCGACTGGCCCATTTACCTTTAACTTCTACTTCTATCCAGTTTTTTTGGATACCAGGCCACGTTGGTATTCGCGGGGACGAGCTCACCGACACCATAGCTAAATATATCTGCTCTGGCACTATCACTGCTGTGCCTGTTCCATACATGGCCTATAGTCCTGTATTCAAGGCTCGGCTCTGTGCCAGCTGGCAGTCGACTTGGAGTGAGCAGCGTGAAAACAAGCTTTTCCAAATAAAACCCTATATTGGACTTTGGCCGTCTTGTTCCCGTAAGGATCGGAAAGAGCAAGTTGTTCTAACTAGACTACACATTGGTCACAGTTTTTTAACTCAGCGTTTTATTTTATCTGGAACTGATGCAACAGTGTGTAGTCTGTGTAACACTCAAAACAGTGTAAGCCACATTTTACTTTCTTGTTATTGTTACGACTCTAAACGACGGCACCATTTTAAACATGGTTTGTCCATAACGTTAGACAGTGTTATTGGTGATGGTGACACTGTCCACCTTGGTAACGTTTTAAGTTTTTTAAAGGCCATTAATCTTTTTAATGCCATTTAAGTTTTTAATTAATATATTAGACCTTTTTTAATGTGATTCCCTTTTAAGAATGACAGTCCACCTAGTTCAATTTGGAATTAGAAAATAGCCGTAATGTTAAATAACTCGAAACCAGGACTGGAAAGGCCAACTTCAGGTGACTAACACTGCTGTATGAACTATCCGTTAGTCATCCTGCCGAGTTATAATTATAATTTTGCTAGAAGCCTTTTAACATTTTTATTACTTTACTTTTGGAAAATGGCCGTAATGACACAAAACTCAGAACCAGGACTGGAAAGGCCAACTTCAGGTCACTGACGGTGGTTTTTGTACGAACCTGTTAGACTTCCTGGCGAGTTATGATAATTACAGTTATGCTACAGAAAGTCCTTTACAACTTGAATTACTGTAGTTTTTCTCTTAACGCTGTAGACTGGATGTAAACATTAGTTTTATTTATTTATTTATTTTTAAACTTTGTTTTGTTTTAGCTTCATTTCCTATTATGAATTTTACTAAATTTACTTTCATTTTATCTTTTTACCGGACGTTTGGCACAGGTAGGCCTAGCTACTTTGTATCATAAAACAGTAAATCCACCAACTAACCAATCTGCAGTTTATCAATTTCTGGTTGTTCTAGTCTTTTTGTATTTTTTTTATTTTTGTTACAGTCCTCTTGTAGTTACTAATTCCTTGTTACAGTCCTTATATAGTTACTAATTTCTTATCACAGTCCTCTTGTAGTTACTAATTCCTTGTTACAGTCCTTATATAGATACTAATTCATTATCACAGTCTTTATATAGTTACTAATTCCTTGTCACAGTCCTTATGTAGTTACTAATTCCTTGTTAAAGTCCTTATATAGTTACTAATTCTTTGTCACAGTCCTTATGTAGTTACTAATTCCTTGTTACAGTCCTTATATAGTTACTAATTCCTTGCCACAGTCCTTATATAGTTACTAATTCCTTGTCACAGTCCTTATGTAGTTACTAATTCCTTGTTACAGTCCTTATGTAGTTACTAATTCCTTGTTACAGATTTATATAGTTACTAATTCCTTGTTACAATACTTATATAGTTACTAATTCCTTGTCACAGTCCTTATATAGTTACTAATTCCTTATCACAGTCCTTATATAGTTACTAATTCCTTGTCACAGTCCTTATATAGTTACTACTTTTTTGTTACAGTCCTTATATAGTTACTAATTCCTTGTCACAGTCCTTATGTAATTACTAATTCCTTGTTACAGTCCTCTTGTAGTTACTAATTCCTTGTTACAGTCCTTATGTAGTTACTAATTCCTTGTTACAGTCCTCTTGTAGTTACTACTTTTTTGTTACAGTCCTTATATAGTTACTAATTCCTTGCCACAGTCCTTATATAGTTACTAATTCCTTGTCACAGTCCTTATGTAGTTACTAATTCCTTGTTACAGTCTTTATATAATTACTTATTGCTTGTCACAGTCCTTATATTGTTACTAATTCCTTGTTACAGTCCTCATATAGTTACTAATTCTTTATCACAGTCCTCATATAGTTACTAATTCCTTATCACAGTCCTTATATAGTTACTAATTCTTTGTCACAGTCCTTATATAGTTACTAATTCCTTATCAGAGTCCTTATATAGTTACTAATTCCTTGTCACAGTCCTTATGTAATTACTAATTCCTTGTTACAGTCCTCTTGTAGTTACTAATTCCTTGTTACAGTCCTTATGTAGTTACTAATTCCTTGTTACAGTCCTCTTGTAGTTACTAATTCCTTGTTACAGTCCTCTTGTAGTTACTAATTCCTTGTTACAGTCCTTATATAGTTACTAATTCCTTGCCACAGTCCTTATAGAGTTACTAATTCCTTGTCACAGTCCTTATATAGTTACTAATTCCTTGTCACAGTCCTTATATAGTTACTAATTCCTTATCACAGTCCTTATATAGTTACTAATTCCTTGTCACAGTCCTTATGTAATTACTAATTCCTTGTTACAGTCCTCTTGTAGTTACTAATTCTTTTGTTACAGTCCTTATGTAGTTACTAATTCCTTGTTACAGTCCTCATTTAGTTACTAATTCCTTATCACAGTCCTTATATAGTTACTAATTCCTTTACACAGTCCTTATATAGTTACTAATTCCTTATCACAGTCCTTATATAGTTACTAATTCCTTGTCACAGTCCTTATATAGTTACTAATTCCTTATCACAGTCCTTATGTAATTACTATTTCCTTGTTACAGTCCTCTTGTAGTTACTAATTCCTTGTTACAGTCCTCTTGTAGTTACTAATTTTTTTTGTTACAGTCCTTATTTAGTTACTAATTCCTTGCCAAAGTCCTTATATAGTTACTAATTCCTTGTCACAGTCCTTATGTAGTTACTAATATCTTGTTACAGTCCTTATGTAGTTACTAATTCCTTGTTACAGTCCTCTTGTAGTTACTAATTCCTTATCACAGTCCTTATATAGTTACTAATTCCTTGTCACAGTCCTTATATAGTTACTAATTCCTTGTTACAGTCCTTATATAGTTACTAATTCCTTGTTACAGTCCTCATATAGTTACTAATTCCTTATCACAGTCCTTATATAGTTACTCATTCTTTGTCACAGTCCTTATATAGTTACTAATTCCTTATCAGAGTCCTTATATAGTTACTAATTCCTTGTCACAGTCCTTATGTAATTACTAATTCCTTGTTACAGTGCTCTTCTAGTTACTAATTCCTTGTTACAGTCCTTATGTAGTTACTAATTCCTTGTTACAGTCCTCTTGTAGTTACTAATTCCTTGTTACAGTCCTCTTGAAGTCACTAATTCCTTGTTACAGTCCTTATATAGTTACTAATTCCTTGCCACAGTCCTTATATAGTTACTAATTCCTTGTCACAGTCCTTATGTAGTAACTAATTCCTTGTTACAGTCCTTATATAGTTACTAATTTCTTGTTACACTCCTCATATAGTTACTAATTCCTCATCACAGTCCTTATATAATTACTTATTGCTTGTCACAGTCCTTATATTGTTACTAATTCCTTGTTACAGTCCTCATATAGTTACTAATTCCTTATCAGAGTCCTTATATAGTTACTAATTCCTTGTTACAGTCCTTATATAGTTACTAATTCCTTATCACAGTCATTATATAGTTACTAATTCCTTGTCACTGTCCTTATGTAGTTACTAATTCCTTCTCACAGTCCTTATGTAATTACTGATTCCTTGTTACAGTCCTCTTGTAGTTACTAATTCCTTGTTACAGTCCTTATGTAGTTACTAATTCCTTGTTACAGTCCTCTTGTAGTTACTAATTCCTTGTTACAGTCCTTATATAGTTACTAATTCCTAGCCACAGTCCTTATATAGTTAATAATTCCTTGTCACAGTCCTTATATAGTTACTAATTCCTTGTCACAGTCCTTATGTAGTTACTAATTCCTTGTTACAGTCCTCTTGTAGTTACTAATTCCTTGTTACACTCCTCTTGTAGTTACTAATTCTTTATCACAGTCCTTATATAGTTACTAATTCCTTGTCACAGTCCTTATGTAGTTACTAATTCCTTGTTACAACCCCTTATATAGTTACCAATTCCTTGTTAGAGTCCTCATATAGTTTCTAATTCCTTATCACAGTCCTTATATAGTCACTAATTCCTTGTCACAATCCTTATATAGTTACTAATTCCTTATCACAGTCCTTATCTAGTTACTAATTCCTTGTCACAGTCCTTATGTAGTTACTAATTCCTTCTCACAGACCTTATGTAGTTACTAATTCCTTCTCACAGTCCTTATGTAATTACTAATTCCTTGTTAGAGTCCTCTTGTAGTTACTAATTCCTTGTTACAGTCCTGATGTAGTTACTAATTCCTTGTTAAAGTACTCTTGTAGTTACTAATTCCTTGTTACAGTCCTTATATAGTTACTAATTCCTTGCCACAGTCCTTATATAGTTACTAATTTCTTGTCACAGTCCTTATGTAGTTACTAATAACTTGTTACAGTCCTCATGTAGTTACTAATTCCTTGTTACAGTCCTCTTGTAGTTACTAATTCCTTATCACAATCCTATATAGTTACTAATTCCTTGTTACTGTCCTTATGTAGTTACTAATTCCTTGTTACAGTCCTCATATAGTTACTAATTCCTTATCACAGTCCTCATATAGTTACTAATTCCTTATCACAGTTCTTATATAGTTACTAATTCCTTGTCACAGTCCTTATATAGTTACTAATTCCTTATCACAGTCCTTATATAGTTACTAATTCCTTGTCACAGACCTTATGTAGTTACTAATTCCTTATCACAGTCCTCATGTAGTTACTAATTCCTTATCACAGTCCTCATGTAGTTACTAATTCCTTCTCACAGTCCTTATGTTATTACTAATTCCTTGTTACAGTCCTCTTCTAGTTACTATTTCCTTGTTAAAGTCCTTATGTAGCTACTAATTCCTTGTTACAGTCCTCTTCTAGTTACTATTTCCTTGTTAAAGTCCTTATGTACCTACTAATTCCTTGTTACAGTCCTCTTGTAGTTACTAATTCCTTGTTACAGTCCTTATATAGTTACTAATTCCTTGCCACAGTCCTTATATAGTTACTAATTCCTTGTCACAGTCCTTATGTAGTTACTAATTCCTTGTTACAGTCCTTATATAGTTACTAATTTCTTGTCACAGTCCTTATGTAGTTACTAATTCATTGTCACAGTCTTTATATAATTACTAATTGCTTGTCACAGTCCTTATATAGTTACTAATTCCTTGTTACAGTCCTCATATAGTTACTAATTCCTTATCACAGTCCTTATATAGTTACTAATTCCTTGTTACAGTCCTCATATAGTTACTAATTCCTTATCACAGTCCTTATATAGTTACTAATTCCTTGCCACAGTCCTTATATAGTTACTAATTCCTTATCACAGTCATTATATAGTTACTAATTCCTTGTCACTGTCCTTATGTAGTTACTAATTCCTTCTCACAGTCCTTATGTAATTACTAATTCCTTCTTACAGTCCTCTTCTAGTTACTAATTCCTTGTTACAGTCATTATATAGTTACTAATTCCTTGTCACAGTCCTTATGTAGTTACTAATTCCTTGTTACATTCCTTATGTAGTTACTAATTCCTTGTTACAGTCCTCTTGTAGTTACTATTTCCTTATCACAGTACTTATATAGTTACTAATTCCTTGTCACAGTCCTTATGTAGTTACTAATTCCTTGTTACAGTCCTTATATAGTTACTAATTCCTTGTCACAGTCCTTATGTAGTTACTAATTCTTTGTTACAGTCCTTATATAGTTACTAATTCTTTGTTACAGTCCTTATATAGTTACTAATTCCTTGTCACAGTCCTTATGTAGTTACTAATTCTTTGTTACAGTCCTTATATAGTTACTAATTCCTTGCCACAGTCCTTATCTAGTTACTAATTCCTACTCACAGTCCTTATGTAATTACTAATTCCTTGTTACAGTCCTCTTGTAGTTACTAATTCCTTGTTACATTCCTCTTGTAGTTACTAATTCCTTGTCACAGTCCTTATATAGTTACTAATTCCTTGTCACAGTCCTTATGTAGCTACTAATTCTTTGTTACAGTCCTTATATAGTTACTAATTCCTTGTTACAGTCCTCATATAGTTACTAATTCCTTATCACAGTCCTTATATAGTTACTAATTCCTTGTCACAGTCCTTATATAGTTACTAATTCCTTATCACAGTCCTTATATAGTTACTAATTCCTTGTCACTGTCTTTATATAGTTACTAATTCCTTATCACAGTCCTTATATAGTTACTAATTGCTTGTCACAGTCCTTATGTAATTACTAATTCCTTGTTACAGTCCTCTTGTAGTTACTAATTCCTTGTTACAGTCCTTATGTAGTTACTAATTCCTTGTTACAGTCCTTATGTAGTTACTAATTCCTTGTTACAGTCCTCTTGTAGTTACTAATTTTTTGTTACAGTCCTTATATAGTTACTAATTCCTTGCCACAGTCCTTATATAGTTACTAATTCCTTGTTACAGTCCTCTTGTAGTTACTAGATCCTTATCACAGTCCTTATATAGTTACTAATTCCTTGTCACAGTCCTTATGTAGTTACTAATTCTTTGTTACAGTCCTTATATAGTTACTAATTCCTTGTTACAGTCCTCATATAGTTACTAATTCCTTATCACAGTCCTTATATAGTTACTAATTCCTTGTCACAGTCCTTATATAGTTACTAATTTCTTATCACAGTCCTTATATAGTTACTAATTCCTTGTCACAGTCCTTATGTAATTACTAATTCCTTGTTACAGTCCTCTTGTAGTTACTAATTCCTTGGTACAGTCCTGATGTAGTTACTAATTCCTTGTTACAGTCCTCTTGTAGTTACTAATTTTTTGTTACAGTCCTTATATAGTTACTAATTCCTTGCCACAGTCCTTATATAGTTACTAATACCTTGTCACAGTCCTTATGTAGTTACTAATTCCTCGTTACAGTCTTTATGTAGTTACTAATTCCTTATCACAGTCCTTATATAGTTATTAATCCTTTGTCACAGTCCTTATATAGTTACTAATTTCTTATCAGAGTCCTTATATAGTTACTAATTCCTTGTCACAGTCCTTATGTAATTACTAATTCCTTGTTACAGTCCTCTTGTAGTTACTAATTCCTTGTTACAGTCCTCATATAGTTTCTAATTCCTTATCACAGTCCTTATATAGTCACTAATTCCTTGTCACAATCCTTATATAGTTACTAATTCCTTATCACAGTCCTTATCTAGTTTCTAATTCCTTCTCACAGTCCTTATGTAGTTACTAATTCCTTGTCACAGTCCTTATGTAGTTACTAATTCCTTCTCACAGACCTTATGTAGTTACTAATTCCTTCTCACAGTGCTTATGTAATTACTAATTCCTTGTTAGAGTCCTCTTGTAGTTACTAATTCCTTGTTACAGTCCTTATATAGTTACTAATTCCTTGCCACAGTCCTTATATAGTTACTAATTCCTTGTCACAGTCCTTATGTAGTTACTAATTCCTTGTTACAGTCCTTATGTAGTTACTAATTCCTTGTTACAGTCCTCTTGTAGTTACTAATGCCTTATCACAGTCCTTATATAGTTACTAATTCCTTGTCACAGTCCTTATGTAGTTATTAATTCCTTGTTACAGATTTATATAGTTACTAATTCCTTGTTACAATACTTATATAGTTACTAATTCCTTGTCACAGTCCTTATATAGTTACTAATTCCTTATCACAGTCCTTATATAGTTACTAATTCCTTGTCACAGTCCTTATATAGTTACTACTTTTTTGTTACAGTCCTTATATAGTTACTAATTCCTTGTCACAGTCCTTATGTAATTACTAATTCCTTGTTACAGTCCTCTTGTAGTTACTAATTCCTTGTTACAGTCCTTATGTAGTTACTAATTCCTTGTTACAGTCCTCTTGTAGTTACTACTTTTTTTTTTACAGTCCTTATATAGTTACTAATTCCTTGCCACAGTCCTTATATAGTTACTAATTCCTTGTCACAGTCCTTATGTAGTTACTAATTCCTTGTTACAGTCTTTATATAATTACTTATTGCTTGTCACAGTCCTTATATTGTTACTAATTCCTTGTTACAGTCCTCATATAGTTACTAATTCTTTATCACAGTCCTCATATAGTTACTAATTCCTTATCACAGTCCTTATATAGTTACTAATTCTTTGTCACAGTCCTTATATAGTTACTAATTCCTTATCAGAGTCCTTATATAGTTACTAATTCCTTGTCACAGTCCTTATGTAATTACTAATTCCTTGTTACAGTCCTCTTGTAGTTACTAATTCCTTGTTACAGTCCTTATGTAGTTACTAATTCCTTGTTACAGTCCTCTTGTAGTTACTAATTCCTTGTTACAGTCCTCTTGTAGTTACTAATTCCTTGTTACAGTCCTTATATAGTTACTAATTCCTTGCCACAGTCCTTATAGAGTTACTAATTCCTTGTCACAGTCCTTATATAGTTACTAATTCCTTGTCACAGTCCTTATATAGTTACTAATTCCTTATCACAGTCCTTATATAGTTACTAATTCCTTGTCACAGTCCTTATGTAATTACTAATTCCTTGTTACAGTCCTCTTGTAGTTACTAATTCTTTGTTACAGTCCTTATGTAGTTACTAATTCCTTGTTACAGTCCTCATTTAGTTACTAATTCCTTATCACAGTCCTTATATAGTTACTAATTCCTTTTACACAGTCCTTATATAGTTACTAATTCCTTATCACAGTCCTTATATAGTTACTAATTCCTTGTCACAGTCCTTATATAGTTACTAATTCCTTATCACAGTCCTTATGTAATTACTATTTCCTTGTTACAGTCCTCTTGTAGTTACTAATTCCTTGTTACAGTCCTCTTGTAGTTACTAATTTTTTGTTACAGTCCTTATTTAGTTACTAATTCCTTGCCAAAGTCCTTATATAGTTACTAATTCCTTGTCACAGTCCTTATGTAGTTACTAATATCTTGTTACAGTCCTTATGTAGTTACTAATTCCTTGTTACAGTCCTCTTGTAGTTACTAATTCCTTATCACAGTCCTTATATAGTTACTAATTCCTTGTCACAGTCCTTATATAGTTACTAATTCCTTGTTACAGTCCTTATATAGTTACTAATTCCTTGTTACAGTCCTCATATAGTTACTAATTCCTTATCACAGTCCTTATATAGTTACTCATTCTTTGTCACAGTCCTTATATAGTTACTAATTCCTTATCAGAGTCCTTATATAGTTACTAATTCCTTGTCACAGTCCTTATGTAATTACTAATTCCTTGTTACAGTGCTCTTCTAGTTACTAATTCCTTGTTACAGTCCTTATGTAGTTACCAATTCCTTGTTACAGTCCTCTTGTAGTTACTAATTCCTTGTTACAGTCCTCTTGAAGTCACTAATTCCTTGTTACAGTCCTTATATAGTTACTAATTCCTTGCCACAGTCCTTATATAGTTACTAATTCCTTGTCACAGTCCTTATGTAGTAACTAATTCCTTGTTACAGTCCTTATATAGTTACTAATTTCTTGTTACACTCCTCATATAGTTACTAATTCCTCATCACAGTCCTTATATAATTACTTATTGCTTGTCACAGTCCTTATATTGTTACTAATTCCTTGTTACAGTCCTCATATAGTTACTAATTCCTTATCACAGTCCTTATATAGTTACTAATTACTTGTTACAGTCCTCATATAGTTACTAATTCCTTATCAGAGTCCTTATATAGTTACTAATTCCTTGTTACAGTCCTTATATAGTTACTAATTCCTTGTCACAGTCCTTATGTAGTTACTAATTCCTTGTTACAGTCCTTATGTAGTTACTAATTCCTTGTTACAGTCCTCTTGTAGTTACTAATGCCTTATCACAGTCCTTATATAGTTACTAATTCCTTGTCACAGTCCTTATGTAGTTATTAATTCCTTGTTACAGATTTATATAGTTACTAATTCCTTGTTACAATACTTATATAGTTACTAATTCCTTGTCACAGTCCTTATATAGTTACTAATTCCTTATCACAGTCCTTATATAGTTACTAATTCCTTGTCACAGTCCTTATATAGTTACTACTTTTTTGTTACAGTCCTTATATAGTTACTAATTCCTTGTCACAGTCCTTATGTAATTACTAATTCCTTGTTACAGTCCTCTTGTAGTTACTAATTCCTTGTTACAGTCCTTATGTAGTTACTAATTCCTTGTTACAGTCCTCTTGTAGTTACTACTTTTTTGTTACAGTCCTTATATAGTTACTAATTCCTTGCCACAGTCCTTATATAGTTACTAATTCCTTGTCACAGTCCTTATGTAGTTACTAATTCCTTGTTACAGTCTTTATATAATTACTTATTGCTTGTCACAGTCCTTATATTGTTACTAATTCCTTGTTACAGTCCTCATATAGTTACTAATTCTTTATCACAGTCCTCATATAGTTACTAATTCCTTATCACAGTCCTTATATAGTTACTAATTCTTTGTCACAGTCCTTATATAGTTACTAATTCCTTATCAGAGTCCTTATATAGTTACTAATTCCTTGTCACAGTCCTTATGTAATTACTAATTCCTTGTTACAGTCCTCTTGTAGTTACTAATTCCTTGTTACAGTCCTTATGTAGTTACTAATTCCTTGTTACAGTCCTCTTGTAGTTACTAATTCCTTGTTACAGTCCTCTTGTAGTTACTAATTCCTTGTTACAGTCCTTATATAGTTACTAATTCCTTGCCACAGTCCTTATAGAGTTACTAATTCCTTGTCACAGTCCTTATATAGTTACTAATTCCTTGTCACAGTCCTTATATAGTTACTAATTCCTTATCACAGTCCTTATATAGTTACTAATTCCTTGTCACAGTCCTTATGTAATTACTAATTCCTTGTTACAGTCCTCTTGTAGTTACTAATTCTTTGTTACAGTCCTTATGTAGTTACTAATTCCTTGTTACAGTCCTCATTTAGTTACTAATTCCTTATCACAGTCCTTATATAGTTACTAATTCCTTTACACAGTCCTTATATAGTTACTAATTCCTTATCACAGTCCTTATATAGTTACTAATTCCTTGTCACAGTCCTTATATAGTTACTAATTCCTTATCACAGTCCTTATGTAATTACTATTTCCTTGTTACAGTCCTCTTGTAGTTACTAATTCCTTGTTACAGTCCTCTTGTAGTTACTAATTTTTTGTTACAGTCCTTATTTAGTTACTAATTCCTTGCCAAAGTCCTTATATAGTTACTAATTCCTTGTCACAGTCCTTATGTAGTTACTAATATCTTGTTACAGTCCTTATGTAGTTACTAATTCCTTGTTACAGTCCTCTTGTAGTTACTAATTCCTTATCACAGTCCTTATATAGTTACTAATTCCTTGTCACAGTCCTTATATAGTTACTAATTCCTTGTTACAGTCCTTATATAGTTACTAATTCCTTGTTACAGTCCTCATATAGTTACTAATTCCTTATCACAGTCCTTATATAGTTACTCATTCTTTGTCACAGTCCTTATATAGTTACTAATTCCTTATCAGAGTTTTTATATAGTTACTAATTCCTTGTCACAGTCCTTATGTAATTACTAATTCCTTGTTACAGTGCTCTTCTAGTTACTAATTCCTTGTTACAGTCCTTATGTAGTTACTAATTCCTTGTTACAGTCCTCTTGTAGTTACTAATTCCTTGTTACAGTCCTCTTGAAGTCACTAATTCCTTGTTACAGTCCTTATATAGTTACTAATTCCTTGCCACAGTCCTTATATAGTTACTAATTCCTTGTCACAGTCCTTATGTAGTAACTAATTCCTTGTTACAGTCCTTATATAGTTACTAATTTCTTGTTACACTCCTCATATAGTTACTAATTCCTCATCACAGTCCTTATATAATTACTTATTGCTTGTCACAGTCCTTATATTGTTACTAATTCCTTGTTACAGTCCTCATATAGTTACTAATTCCTTATCACAGTCCTTATATAGTTACTAATTACTTGTTACAGTCCTCATATAGTTACTAATTCCTTATCAGAGTCCTTATATAGTTACTAATTCCTTGTTACAGTCCTTATATAGTTACTAATTCCTTATCACAGTCATTATATAGTTACTAATTCCTTGTCACTGTCCTTATGTAGTTACTAATTCCTTCTCACAGTCCTTATGTAATTACTGATTCCTTGTTACAGTCCTCTTGTAGTTACTAATTCCTTGTTACAGTCCTTATGTAGTTACTAATTCCTTGTTACAGTCCTCTTGTAGTTACTAATTCCTTGTTACAGTCCTTATATAGTTACTAATTCCTAGCCACAGTCCTTATATAGTTACTAATTCCTTGTCACAGTCCTTATATAGTTACTAATTCCTTGTCACAGTCCTTATGTAGTTACTAATTCCTTGTTACAGTCCTCTTGTAGTTACTAATTCCTTGTTACACTCCTCTTGTAGTTACTAATTCTTTATCACAGTCCTTATATAGTTACTAATTCCTTGTCACAGTCCTTATGTAGTTACTAATTCCTTGTTACAACCCCTTATATAGTTACCAATTCCTTGTTAGAGTCCTCATATAGTTTCTAATTCCTTATCACAGTCCTTATATAGTCACTAATTCCTTGTCACAATCCTTATATAGTTACTAATTCCTTATCACAGTCCTTATCTAGTTACTAATTCCTTGTCACAGTCCTTATGTAGTTACTAATTCCTTCTCACAGACCTTATGTAGTTACTAATTCCTTCTCACAGTCCTTATGTAATTACTAATTCCTTGTTAGAGTCCTCTTGTAGTTACTAATTCCTTGTTACAGTCCTGATGTAGTTACTAATTCCTTGTTAAAGTACTCTTGTAGTTACTAATTCCTTGTTACAGTCCTTATATAGTTACTAATTCCTTGCCACAGTCCTTATATAGTTACTAATTTCTTGTCACAGTCCTTATGTAGTTACTAATAACTTGTTACAGTCCTCATGTAGTTACTAATTCCTTGTTACAGTCCTCTTGTAGTTACTAATTCCTTATCACAATCCCTATATAGTTACTAATTCCTTGTTACTGTCCTTATGTAGTTACTAATTCCTTGTTACAGTCCTCATATAGTTACTAATTCCTTATCACAGTCCTCATATAGTTACTAATTCCTTATCACAGTTCTTATATAGTTACTAATTCCTTGTCACAGTCCTTATATAGTTACTAATTCCTTATCACAGTCCTTATATAGTTACTAATTCCTTGTCACAGACCTTATGTAGTTACTAATTCCTTATCACAGTCCTCATGTAGTTACTAATTCCTTATCACAGTCCTCATGTAGTTACTAATTCCTTCTCACAGTCCTTATGTTATTACTAATTCCTTGTTACAGTCCTCTTCTAGTTACTATTTCCTTGTTAAAGTCCTTATGTAGCTACTAATTCCTTGTTACAGTCCTCTTCTAGTTACTATTTCCTTGTTAAAGTCCTTATGTACCTACTAATTCCTTGTTACAGTCCTCTTGTAGTTACTAATTCCTTGTTACAGTCCTTATATAGTTACTAATTCCTTGCCACAGTCCTTATATAGTTACTAATTCCTTGTCACAGTCCTTATGTAGTTACTAATTCCTTGTTACAGTCCTTATATAGTTACTAATTTCTTGTCACAGTCCTTATGTAGTTACTAATTCATTGTCACAGTCTTTATATAATTACTAATTGCTTGTCACAGTCCTTATATAGTTACTAATTCCTTGTTACAGTCCTCATATAGTTAGTAATTCCTTATCACAGTCCTTATATAGTTACTAATTCCTTGTTACAGTCCTCATATAGTTACTAATTCCTTATCACAGTCCTTATATAGTTACTAATTCCTTGCCACAGTCCTTATATAGTTACTAATTCCTTATCACAGTCATTATATAGTTACTAATTCCTTGTCACTGTCCTTATGTAGTTACTAATTCCTTCTCACAGTCCTTATGTAATTACTAATTCCTTCTTACAGTCCTCTTCTAGTTACTAATTCCTTGTTACAGTCATTATATAGTTACTAATTCCTTGTCACAGTCCTTATGTAGTTACTAATTCCTTGTTACATTCCTTATGTAGTTACTAATTCCTTGTTACAGTCCTCTTGTAGTTACTATTTCCTTATCACAGTACTTATATAGTTACTAATTCCTTGTCACAGTCCTTATGTAGTTACTAATTCCTTGTTACAGTCCTTATATAGTTACTAATTCCTTGTCACAGTCCTTATGTAGTTACTAATTCTTTGTTACAGTCCTTATATAGTTACTAATTCCTTGTCACAGTCCTTATGTAGTTACTAATTCTTTGTTACAGTCCTTATATAGTTACTAATTCCTTGCCACAGTCCTTATCTAGTTACTAATTCCTACTCACAGTCCTTATGTAATTACTAATTCCTTGTTACAGTCCTCTTGTAGTTACTAATTCCTTGTTACATTCCTCTTGTAGTTACTAATTCCTTGTCACAGTCCTTATATAGTTACTAATTCCTTGTCACAGTCCTTATGTAGCTACTAATTCTTTGTTACAGTCCTTATATAGTTACTAATTCCTTGTTACAGTCCTCATATAGTTACTAATTCCTTATCACAGTCCTTATATAGTTACTAATTCCTTGTCACAGTCCTTATATAGTTACTAATTCCTTATCACAGTCCTTATATAGTTACTAATTCCTTGTCACTGTCTTTATATAGTTACTAATTCCTTATCACAGTCCTTATATAGTTACTAATTGCTTGTCACAGTCCTTATGTAATTACTAATTCCTTGTTACAGTCCTCTTGTAGTTACTAATTCCTTGTTACAGTCCTTATGTAGTTACTAATTCCTTGTTACAGTCCTCTTGTAGTTACTAATTTTTTGTTACAGTCCTTATATAGTTACTAATTCCTTGCCACAGTCCTTATATAGTTACTAATTCCTTGCCACAGTCCTTATATAGTTACTAATTCCTTGTTACAGTCCTTATGTAGTTACTAATTCCTTGTTACAGTCCTCTTGTAGTTACTAGATCCTTATCACAGTCCTTATATAGTTACTAATTCCTTGTCACAGTCCTTATGTAGTTACTAATTCTTTGTTACAGTCCTTATATAGTTACTAATTCCTTGTTACAGTCCTCATATAGTTACTAATTCCTTATCACAGTCCTTATATAGTTACTAATTCCTTGTCACAGTCCTTATATAGTTACTAATTCCTTATCACAGTCCTTATATAGTTACTAATTCCTTGTCACAGACCTTATGTAGTTACTAATTCCTTGTTACAGTCCTCTTGTAGTTACTAATTCCTTGTTACAGTCCTCATATAGTTTCTAATTCCTTATCACAGTCCTTATATAGTCACTAATTCCTTGTCACAATCCTTATATAGTTACTAATTCCTTATCACAGTCCTTATCTAGTTTCTAATTCCTTCTCACAGTCCTTATGTAGTTACTAATTCCTTGTCACAGTCCTTATGTAGTTACTAATTCCTTCTCACAGACCTTATGTAGTTACTAATTCCTTCTCACAGTGCTTATGTAATTACTAATTCCTTGTTAGAGTCCTCTTGTAGTTACTAATTCCTTGTTACAGTCCTGATGTAGTTACTAATTCCTTGTTAAAGTACTCTTGTAGTTACTAATTCCTTGTTACAGTCCTTATATAGTTACTAATTCCTTGCCACAGTCCTTATATAGTTACTAATTTCTTGTCACAGTCCTTATGTAGTTACTAATTCCTTGTTACAGTCCTCATGTAGTTACTAATTCCTTGTTACAGTCCTGTTGTAGTTACTAATTCCTTATCACAATCCTTATATAGTTACTAATTCCTTGTTACTGTCCTTATGTAGTTACTAATTCCTTGTTACAGTCCTCATATAGTTACTAATTCCTCATCACAGTCCTCATATAGTTACTAAATCCTTATCACAGTTCTTATATAGTTACTAATTCCTTGTCACAGTCCTTATATAGTTACTAATTCCTTGTCACAGACCTTATGTAGTTACTAATTCCTTATCACAGTCCTTATGTAGTTACTAATTCCTTCTCACAGTCCTTATGTTATTACTAATTCCTTGTTAAATTCCTTATGTAGCTACTAATTCCTTGTTACAGTCCTCTTGTAGTTACTAATTCCTTGTTACAGTCCTTATATAGTTACTAATTCCTTGTTACAGTCCTTATATAGTTACTAATTCCTTGCCACAGTCCTTATATAGTTACTAATTCCTTGTCACAGTACTTATGTAGTTACTAATTCCTTGTTACAGTCCTTATATAGTTACTAATTTCTTGTCACAGTCCTTATGTAGTTACTAATTCATTGTCACAGTCCTTATATAATTACTAATTGCTTGTCACAGTCCTTATATAGTTACTAATTCCTTGTTACAGTCCTCATATAGTTACTAATTCCTTATCACAGTCCTTATATAGTTACTAATTCCTTGTTACAGTCCTCATATAGTTACTAATTCCTTATCACAGTCCTTATATAGTTACTAATTCCTTGTCACAGTCCTTATATAGTTACTAATTCCTTATCACAGTCATTATATAGTTACTTATTCCTTGTCACTGTAATATGTAGTTACTAATTCCTTCTCACAGTCCTTATGTAATTACTAATTCCTTCTTAGTCCTCTTGTAGTTACTAATTCCTTGTTACAGTCATTATATAGTTACTAATTCCTTGTTACAGTCCTTATGTAGTTACTAATTCCTTGTTACATTCCTTATGTAGTTACTAATTCCTTGTTACAGTCCTCTTGTAGCTACTATTTCCTTATCACAGTCCTTATATAGTTACTAATTCCTTGTCACAGTCCTTATGTAGTTACTAATTCCTTGTTACAGTCCTTATATAGTTACTAATTCCTTATCACAGTCCTTATGTAGTTACTAATTCTTTGTTACAGTCCTTATATAGTTACTAATTCCTTGCCACAGTCCTTATATAGTTACTAATTCCTTATCACAGTCCTTATCTAGTTACTAATTCCTACTCACAGTCCTTATGTAATTACTAATTCCTTGTTACAGTCCTCTTGTAGTTACTAATTCCTTGTTACAGTCCTTATGTAGTTACTAATTCCTTGTTACAGTCCTCTTGTAGTTACTAATTCCTTATCACAGTCCTTATATAGTTACTAATTCCTTGTCACAGTCCTTATGTAGTTACTAATTCTTTGTTACAGTCCTTATATAGTTACTAATTCCTTGTTACTGTCCTCATATAGTTACTAATTCCTTGTCACAGTCCTTATGTAGTTACTAATTCTTTGTTACAGTCCTTATATAGTTACTAATTCCTTGTTACTGTCCTCATATAGTTACTAATTCCTTGTCACAGTCCTTATGTAGTTACTAATTCTTTTGTTACAGTCCTTATATGGTTACTAATTCCTTGTTACTGTCCTCATATAGTTACTAATTCCTTGTCACAGTCCTTATATAGTTACTAATTCCTTATCACAGTCCTTATATAGTTACTAATTCCTTGTCACAGTCTTTATATAGTTACTAATTCCTTATCACAGTCCTTATATAGTTACTAATTCCTTGTTACAGTCCTCTTGTAGTTACTAATTCCTTATCACAGTCCTTATATAGTTACTAATTCCTTGTCACAGTCCTTATGTAGCTACTAATTCTTTGCTACAGTCCTTATATAGTTACTAATTCCTTGTTACAGTCCTCATATAGTTACTAATTCCTTATCACAGTCCTCATATAGTTACTACTTCCTTATCATAGTCCTTATATAGTTACTAATTCCTTGTTACAGTCCTCTTGTAGTTACTAATTCCTTGTTACAGTCCTTATGTAGTTACTAATTCCTTGTTACACTCCTCTTGTAGTTACTAATTTTTTGTTACAGTCCTTATATAGTTACTAATTCCTTGCCACAATCCTTATATAGTTACTAATTCCTTGTCACAGTCCTTATGTAGTTACTAATTCCTTGTTACAGTCCTTATGTAGTTACTAATTCCTTGTTACAGTCCTCTTGTAGTTACTAATTCCTTATCACAGTCTTTATATAGTTACTAATTCCTTGTCACAGTCCTTATGTAGTTACTAATTCTTTGTTACAGTCCTTATATGGTTACTAATTCCTTGTTACAGTCCTCATATAGTTACTAATTCCTTATCACAGTCCTTATATAGTTACTAATTCCTTGTCACAGTCCTTATATAGTTACTAATTCCTTATCACAGTCCTTATATAGTTACTAATTCCTTGTCACAGTCCTTATATAGTTACTAATTCCTCATCACAGTCCTTATATAGTTACTAATTCCTTGTCACAGTCCTTATGTAAATACTAATTCCTTGTTACAGTCCTCTTGTAGTTACTAATTCCTTTTACAGTCCTTATGTAGTTACTAATTCCTTGTTACAGTCCTCTTGTAGTTACTAATTTTTTGTTACAGTCCTTATATAGTTACTAATTCCTTGCCACAGTCCTTATATAGTTACTAATTTTTTGTTACAGTCCTTATATAGTTACTAATTCCTTGTCACAGTTTTTATGTAGTTACTAATTTCTTGTTACAGTTCTTATATAGTTACTAATTCCTTGTCACAGTCCTTATGTAGTTACTAATTCCTTGTTACAATCCTCTTGTAGTTACTAATTCCTTGTTATAGTCTTTACATAGTTACTAATTCCTTGTTATAGTGTTTACATAGTTACTAATTCCTTGTTACAGTCCTGTTGTAGTTACTAATTTTTTGTTACAGTCTTTACATAGTTACTAATTCCTTGTTACAGTTCTTATATAGTTACTAATTCCTTGTCACAGTTCTTATATAGTTACTAATTCCTTGTCACAGTTTTTATATAGTTACTAATTCCTTGTCACAGTCCTTATATATTTACTAATTCTTTGTCACAGTCCTTATATAGTTACTAATTCCTTGTCACAGTCCTTATATAGTTACTAATTCCTTGTCACAGTCCTTATATAGTTACTAATTCCTTGTCACAGTCTTTATGTAGTTACTAATTCCTTGTTACTGTCCTTATATAGTTACTAATTCCTTGTCACAGTTTTTATGTAGTTACTAATTCCTTGTTACAGTCCTTTTGTAGTTACTAATTTCTTGTTACAGTTCTTATATAGTTACTAATTCGTTGTCACAGTCCTTATGTAGTTACTAACTCCTTGTTACAGTCCTCTTCTAGTTACTAATTTTTGTTACAGTCCTTATATAGTTACTAATTCCTTGCCACAGTCCTTATATAGTTACTAATTCCTTGTTACAGTCTTTACATAGCTACTAATTCCTTGTTACAGTCCTCTTGTAGTTACTAATTCCTTGTTACAGTCTTTACATAGTTACTAATTCCTTGTTACAGTCCTCTTGTCGTTACTAATTCCTTGTCACAGTTCTTATATAGTTACTAATTCTGTGTCACAGTCCTTATATAGTTACTAATTTTTTGTCACAGTCCTTATGTAGTTACTAATTCCTTGTTACAGTCCTTATATAGTTACTAATTCCTTGTCACAGTACTTATGTAGTTACTAATTTCTTGTTACAGTCCTTATATAGTTACTAATTCTCTGTTACAGTCCTCTTGTAGTTACTAATTCCTTGTTTCAGTCCTTATATAGTTACTAATTCCTTGTCACAGTCCTTATATAGTTACTAATTCCTTGTCACAGTCCTTATATAGTTACTAATTCCTTGTCACAGTCCTTATGTATTGCTAATTCCTTGTTACAGTCCTTATATAGTTACTAATTCCTTGTTACAGTCTTTACATAGTTACTTATTCCTGTTACAGTCCTTATATAGTTACTAATTCCTTGTTACAGTCCTTATGTAGTTACTCATTTCTTGTTACAGTCCTCTTGTAGTTACTAATTCCTTGTTACAATCCTTATATAGTTACAAATTCCTTGTCACAGTCCTTATATAGTTACTAATTCCTTGTCACAGTCCTTATATAGTTACTAATTCCTTGTCACAGTCCTTATGTAGTTACTAATTCCTTGTTACAGTCCTGTTGTAGTTACTAATTCCTTGTTACAGTCTTTACATAGTTACTAATTCCTTGTTACAGTTCTTATATAGTTACTAATTCCTTGTCACAGTTCTTATATAGTTACTAATTCCTTGTCACAGTTTTTATATAGTTACTAATTCCTTGTCACAGTCCTTATATATTTACTAATTCTTTGTCACAGTCCTTATATAGTTACTAATTCCTTGTCACAGTCCTTATATAGTTACTAATTCCTTGTGACAGTCTTTATGTAGTTACTAATTCCTTGTTACAGTCCTTATATAGTTACTAATTCCTGTTACAGTCCTTATATAGTTACTAATTCCTTGTTACAGTTTTTATGTAGTTACTAATTTCTTGTTACAGTCCTCTTGTAGTTACTAATTCCTTGTTACAATCCTTATATAGTTACTAATTCCTTGTCACAGTCCTTATATAGTTACTAATTCCTTGTCACAGTCCTTATGTAGTTACTAATTCCTTGTTACAGTCCTTATATAGTTACTAATTCCTTGTCACAGTTTTTATGTAGTTACTAATTTCATGTTACAGTTCTTATATAGTTACTAATTTCTTGTTACAGTTCTTATATAGTTACTAATTTCTTGTTACAGTTCTTATATAGTTACTAATTCCTTGTCACAGTCCTTATGTAGTTACTAATTCCTTGTTACAATCCTCTTGTAGTTACTAATTCCTTGTTATAGTCTTTACATAGTTACTAATTCCTTGTTACAGTCCTGTTGTAGTTACTAATTCCTTGTTACAGTCTTTACATAGTTACTAATTCCTTGTTACAGTCCTTATGTAGTTACTCATTTCTTGTTACAGTCCTCTTGCAGTTACTAATTCCTTGTTACAATCCTTATATAGTTACTAATTCCTTGTCACAGTCCTTATATAGTTACTAATTCCTTGTCACAGTCCTTATGTAGTTACTAATTCCTTGTTACAGTTTTGTTGTAGTTACTAATTCCTTGTTACAGTCTTTACATAGTTACTAATTCCTTGTTACAGTTCTTATATAGTTACTAATTCCTTGTCACAGTTCTTATATAGTTACTAATTCCTTGTTACAGTCCTTATGTAGTTACTCATTTCTTGTTACAGTCCTCTTGTAGTTACTAATTCCTTGTTACAATCCTTATATAGTTACTAATTCCTTGTCACAGTCCTTATATAGTTACTAATTCCTTGTCACAGTCCTTATGTAGTTACTAATTCCTTGTTACAGTCCTGTTGTAGTTACTAATTCCTTGTTACAGTCTTTACATAGTTACTAATTCCTTGTTACAGTTCTTATATAGTTACTAATTCCTTGTCACAGTTCTTATATAGTTACTAATTCCTTGTCACAGTTTTATATAGTTACTAATTCCTTGTCACAGTCCTTATATATTTACTAATTCTTTGTCACAGTCCTTATATAGTTACTAATTCCTTGTCACAGTCCTTATATAGTTACTAATTCCTTGTGACAGTCTTTATGTAGTTACTAATTCCTTGTTACAGTCCTTATATAGTTACTAATTCCTGTTACAGTCCTTATATAGTTACTAATTCCTTGTTACAGTTTTTATGTAGTTACTAATTTCTTGTTACAGTCCTCTTGTAGTTACTAATTCCTTGTTACAATCCTTATATAGTTACTAATTCCTTGTCACAGTCCTTATATAGTTACTAATTCCTTGTCACAGTCCTTATGTAGTTACTAATTCCTTGTTACAGTCCTTATATAGTTACTAATTCCTTGTCACAGTTTTATGTAGTTACTAATTTCTTGTTACAGTTCTTATATAGTTACTAATTTCTTGTTACAGTTCTTATATAGTTACTAATTTGTTGTTACAGTTCTTATATAGTTACTAATTCCTTGTCACAGTCCTTATGTAGTTACTAATTCCTTGTTACAATCCTCTTGTAGTTACTAATTCCTTGTTATAGTCTTTACATAGTTACTAATTCCTTGTTACAGTCCTGTTGTAGTTACTAATTCCTTGTTACAGTCCTGTTGTAGTTACTAATTCCTTGTTACAGTCTTTACATAGTTACTAATTCCTTGTTACAGTTCTTATATAGTTACTAATTCCTTGTCACAGTTCTTATATAGTTACTAATTCCTTGTCACAGTTTTTATATAGTTACTAATTCCTTGTCACAGTCCTTATATATTTACTAATTCTTTGTCACAGTCCTTATATAGTTACTAATTCCTTGTCACAGTCCTTATATAGTTACTAATTTCTTGTTACAGTCTTTACATAGCTACTAATTCCTTGTTACAGTCCTCTTGTAGTTACTAATTCCTTGTTACAGTCCTCTTGTCGTTACTAATTCCTTGTCACAGTTCTTATATAGTTACTAATTCCTTGTCACAGTCCTTATATAGTTACTAATTTTTTTGTCACAGTCGTTATGTAGTTACTAATTCCTTGTTACAGTCCTTATATAATTACTAATTCCTTGTCACAGTACTTATGTAGTTACTAATTTCTTGTTACAGTCCTTATATAGTTACTAATTCTTTGTTACAGTCCTCTTGTAGTTACTAATTCCTTGTTTCAGTCCTTATATAGTTACTAATTCCTTGTCACAGTCTTTATATAGTTACTAATTCCTTGTCACAGTCCTTATGTATTGCTAATTCTTTGTTACAGTCCTTATATAGTTACTAATTCCTTTTACAGTCTTTACATATTTACTAATTCCTTGTTACAGTCCTCTTGTAGTTACTAATTCCTTGTTACAGTTCTTATATAGTTACTAATTCCTTGTCACAGTCCTTATGTAGTTACTAATTCCTTGTTACAGTCCTGTTGTAGTTACTAATTCCTTGTTACAGTCTTTACATAGTTACTAATTCCTTGTTACAGTTCTTATATAGTTACTAATTCCTTGTCACAGTTCTTATATAGTTACTAATTCCTTGTGACAGTCTTTATGTAGTTACTAATTCCTTGTTACAGTCCTTATATAGTTACTAATTCCTTGTCACAGTTTTTATGTAGTTACTAATTCCTTGTTACAGTCCTTTTGTAGTTACTAATTTCTTGTTACAGTTCTTATATAGTTACTAATTCGTTGTCACAGTCCTTATATAGTTACTAATTCCTTGTCACAGTCCTTATATAGTTACTAATTCCTTGTGACAGTCTTTATGTAGTTACTAATTCCTTGTTACAGTCCTTATATAGTTACTAATTCCTTATCACAGTCCTTATGTAGTTACTAATTCCTTCTCACAGTCCTTATGTTATTACTAATTCCTTGTTAAATTCCTTATGTAGCTACTAATTCCTTGTTACAGTCCTCTTGTAGTTACTAATTCCTTGTTACAGTCCTTATATAGTTACTAATTCCTTGTTACAGTCCTTATATAGTTACTAATTCCTTGCCACAGTCCTTATATAGTTACTAATTCCTTGTCACAGTACTTATGTAGTTACTAATTCCTTGTTACAGTCCTTATATAGTTACTAATTTCTTGTCACAGTCCTTATGTAGTTACTAATTCATTGTCACAGTCCTTATATAATTACTAATTGCTTGTCACAGTCCTTATATAGTTACTAATTCCTTGTTACAGTCCTCATATAGTTACTAATTCCTTATCACAGTCCTTATATAGTTACTAATTCCTTGTTACAGTCCTCATATAGTTACTAATTCCTTATCACAGTCCTTATATAGTTACTAATTCCTTGTCACAGTCCTTATATAGTTACTAATTCCTTATCACAGTCATTATATAGTTACTTATTCCTTGTCACTGTAATATGTAGTTACTAATTCCTTCTCACAGTCCTTATGTAATTACTAATTCCTTCTTAGTCCTCTTGTAGTTACTAATTCCTTGTTACAGTCATTATATAGTTACTAATTCCTTGTTACAGTCCTTATGTAGTTACTAATTCCTTGTTACATTCCTTATGTAGTTACTAATTCCTTGTTACAGTCCTCTTGTAGCTACTATTTCCTTATCACAGTCCTTATATAGTTACTAATTCCTTGTCACAGTCCTTATGTAGTTACTAATTCCTTGTTACAGTCCTTATATAGTTACTAATTCCTTATCACAGTCCTTATGTAGTTACTAATTCTTTGTTACAGTCCTTATATAGTTACTAATTCCTTGCCACAGTCCTTATATAGTTACTAATTCCTTATCACAGTCCTTATCTAGTTACTAATTCCTACTCACAGTCCTTATGTAATTACTAATTCCTTGTTACAGTCCTCTTGTAGTTACTAATTCCTTGTTACAGTCCTTATGTAGTTACTAATTCCTTGTTACAGTCCTCTTGTAGTTACTAATTCCTTATCACAGTCCTTATATAGTTACTAATTCCTTGTCACAGTCCTTATGTAGTTACTAATTCTTTGTTACAGTCCTTATATAGTTACTAATTCCTTGTTACTGTCCTCATATAGTTACTAATTCCTTGTCACAGTCCTTATGTAGTTACTAATTCTTTGTTACAGTCCTTATATAGTTACTAATTCCTTGTTACTGTCCTCATATAGTTACTAATTCCTTGTCACAGTCCTTATGTAGTTACTAATTCTTTGTTACAGTCCTTATATGGTTACTAATTCCTTGTTACTGTCCTCATATAGTTACTAATTCCTTGTCACAGTCCTTATATAGTTACTAATTCCTTATCACAGTCCTTATATAGTTACTAATTCCTTGTCACAGTCTTTATATAGTTACTAATTCCTTATCACAGTCCTTATATAGTTACTAATTCCTTGTTACAGTCCTCTTGTAGTTACTAATTCCTTATCACAGTCCTTATATAGTTACTAATTCCTTGTCACAGTCCTTATGTAGCTACTAATTCTTTGCTACAGTCCTTATATAGTTACTAATTCCTTGTTACAGTCCTCATATAGTTACTAATTCCTTATCACAGTCCTCATATAGTTACTACTTCCTTATCATAGTCCTTATATAGTTACTAATTCCTTGTTACAGTCCTCTTGTAGTTACTAATTCCTTGTTACAGTCCTTATGTAGTTACTAATTCCTTGTTACACTCCTCTTGTAGTTACTAATTTTTTGTTACAGTCCTTATATAGTTACTAATTCCTTGCCACAATCCTTATATAGTTACTAATTCCTTGTCACAGTCCTTATGTAGTTACTAATTCCTTGTTACAGTCCTTATGTAGTTACTAATTCCTTGTTACAGTCCTCTTGTAGTTACTAATTCCTTATCACAGTCTTTATATAGTTACTAATTCCTTGTCACAGTCCTTATGTAGTTACTAATTCTTTGTTACAGTCCTTATATGGTTACTAATTCCTTGTTACAGTCCTCATATAGTTACTAATTCCTTATCACAGTCCTTATATAGTTACTAATTCCTTGTCACAGTCCTTATATAGTTACTAATTCCTTATCACAGTCCTTATATAGTTACTAATTCCTTGTCACAGTCCTTATATAGTTACTAATTCCTCATCACAGTCCTTATATAGTTACTAATTCCTTGTCACAGTCCTTATGTAAATACTAATTCCTTGTTACAGTCCTCTTGTAGTTACTAATTCCTTTTTACAGTCCTTATGTAGTTACTAATTCCTTGTTACAGTCCTCTTGTAGTTACTAATTTTTTGTTACAGTCCTTATATAGTTACTAATTCCTTGCCACAGTCCTTATATAGTTACTAATTTTTTGTTACAGTCCTTATATAGTTACTAATTCCTTGTCACAGTTTTTATGTAGTTACTAATTTCTTGTTACAGTTCTTATATAGTTACTAATTCCTTGTCACAGTCCTTATGTAGTTACTAATTCCTTGTTACAATCCTCTTGTAGTTACTAATTCCTTGTTATAGTCTTTACATAGTTACTAATTCCTTGTTATAGTGTTTACATAGTTACTAATTCCTTGTTACAGTCCTGTTGTAGTTACTAATTTTTTGTTACAGTCTTTACATAGTTACTAATTCCTTGTTACAGTTCTTATATAGTTACTAATTCCTTGTCACAGTTCTTATATAGTTACTAATTCCTTGTCACAGTTTTTATATAGTTACTAATTCCTTGTCACAGTCCTTATATATTTACTAATTCTTTGTCACAGTCCTTATATAGTTACTAATTCCTTGTCACAGTCCTTATATAGTTACTAATTCCTTGTCACAGTCCTTATATAGTTACTAATTCCTTGTCACAGTCTTTATGTAGTTACTAATTCCTTGTTACTGTCCTTATATAGTTACTAATTCCTTGTCACAGTTTTTATGTAGTTACTAATTCCTTGTTACAGTCCTTTTGTAGTTACTAATTTCTTGTTACAGTTCTTATATAGTTACTAATTCGTTGTCACAGTCCTTATGTAGTTACTAACTCCTTGTTACAGTCCTCTTCTAGTTACTAATTTTTGTTACAGTCCTTATATAGTTACTAATTCCTTGCCACAGTCCTTATATAGTTACTAATTCCTTGTTACAGTCTTTACATAGCTACTAATTCCTTGTTACAGTCCTCTTGTAGTTACTAATTCCTTGTTACAGTCTTTACATAGTTACTAATTCCTTGTTACAGTCCTCTTGTCGTTACTAATTCCTTGTCACAGTTCTTATATAGTTACTAATTCTGTGTCACAGTCCTTATATAGTTACTAATTTTTTGTCACAGTCCTTATGTAGTTACTAATTCCTTGTTACAGTCCTTATATAGTTACTAATTCCTTGTCACAGTACTTATGTAGTTACTAATTTCTTGTTACAGTCCTTATATAGTTACTAATTCTCTGTTACAGTCCTCTTGTAGTTACTAATTCCTTGTTTCAGTCCTTATATAGTTACTAATTCCTTGTCACAGTCCTTATATAGTTACTAATTCCTTGTCACAGTCCTTATATAGTTACTAATTCCTTGTCACAGTCCTTATGTATTACTAATTCCTTGTTACAGTCCTTATATAGTTACTAATTCCTTGTTACAGTCTTTACATAGTTACTTATTCCTGTTACAGTCCTTATATAGTTACTAATTCCTTGTTACAGTCCTTATGTAGTTACTCATTTCTTGTTACAGTCCTCTTGTAGTTACTAATTCCTTGTTACAATCCTTATATAGTTACAAATTCCTTGTCACAGTCCTTATATAGTTACTAATTCCTTGTCACAGTCCTTATATAGTTACTAATTCCTTGTCACAGTCCTTATGTAGTTACTAATTCCTTGTTACAGTCCTGTTGTAGTTACTAATTCCTTGTTACAGTCTTTACATAGTTACTAATTCCTTGTTACAGTTCTTATATAGTTACTAATTCCTTGTCACAGTTCTTATATAGTTACTAATTCCTTGTCACAGTTTTTATATAGTTACTAATTCCTTGTCACAGTCCTTATATATTTACTAATTCTTTGTCACAGTCCTTATATAGTTACTAATTCCTTGTCACAGTCCTTATATAGTTACTAATTCCTTGTGACAGTCTTTATGTAGTTACTAATTCCTTGTTACAGTCCTTATATAGTTACTAATTCCTGTTACAGTCCTTATATAGTTACTAATTCCTTGTTACAGTTTTTATGTAGTTACTAATTTCTTGTTACAGTCCTCTTGTAGTTACTAATTCCTTGTTACAATCCTTATATAGTTACTAATTCCTTGTCACAGTCCTTATATAGTTACTAATTCCTTGTCACAGTCCTTATGTAGTTACTAATTCCTTGTTACAGTCCTTATATAGTTACTAATTCCTTGTCACAGTTTTTATGTAGTTACTAATTTCATGTTACAGTTCTTATATAGTTACTAATTTCTTGTTACAGTTCTTATATAGTTACTAATTTCTTGTTACAGTTCTTATATAGTTACTAATTCCTTGTCACAGTCCTTATGTAGTTACTAATTCCTTGTTACAATCCTCTTGTAGTTACTAATTCCTTGTTATAGTCTTTACATAGTTACTAATTCCTTGTTACAGTCCTGTTGTAGTTACTAATTCCTTGTTACAGTCTTTACATAGTTACTAATTCCTTGTTACAGTCCTTATGTAGTTACTCATTTCTTGTTACAGTCCTCTTGCAGTTACTAATTCCTTGTTACAATCCTTATATAGTTACTAATTCCTTGTCACAGTCCTTATATAGTTACTAATTCCTTGTCACAGTCCTTATGTAGTTACTAATTCCTTGTTACAGTTTTGTTGTAGTTACTAATTCCTTGTTACAGTCTTTACATAGTTACTAATTCCTTGTTACAGTTCTTATATAGTTACTAATTCCTTGTCACAGTTCTTATATAGTTACTAATTCCTTGTTACAGTCCTTATGTAGTTACTCATTTCTTGTTACAGTCCTCTTGTAGTTACTAATTCCTTGTTACAATCCTTATATAGTTACTAATTCCTTGTCACAGTCCTTATATAGTTACTAATTCCTTGTCACAGTCCTTATGTAGTTACTAATTCCTTGTTACAGTCCTGTTGTAGTTACTAATTCCTTGTTACAGTCTTTACATAGTTACTAATTCCTTGTTACAGTTCTTATATAGTTACTAATTCCTTGTCACAGTTCTTATATAGTTACTAATTCCTTGTCACAGTTTTTATATAGTTACTAATTCCTTGTCACAGTCCTTATATATTTACTAATTCTTTGTCACAGTCCTTATATAGTTACTAATTCCTTGTCACAGTCCTTATATAGTTACTAATTCCTTGTGACAGTCTTTATGTAGTTACTAATTCCTTGTTACAGTCCTTATATAGTTACTAATTCCTGTTACAGTCCTTATATAGTTACTAATTCCTTGTTACAGTTTTTATGTAGTTACTAATTTCTTGTTACAGTCCTCTTGTAGTTACTAATTCCTTGTTACAATCCTTATATAGTTACTAATTCCTTGTCACAGTCCTTATATAGTTACTAATTCCTTGTCACAGTCCTTATGTAGTTACTAATTCCTTGTTACAGTCCTTATATAGTTACTAATTCCTTGTCACAGTTTTTATGTAGTTACTAATTTCTTGTTACAGTTCTTATATAGTTACTAATTTCTTGTTACAGTTCTTATATAGTTACTAATTTGTTGTTACAGTTCTTATATAGTTACTAATTCCTTGTCACAGTCCTTATGTAGTTACTAATTCCTTGTTACAATCCTCTTGTAGTTACTAATTCCTTGTTATAGTCTTTACATAGTTACTAATTCCTTGTTACAGTCCTGTTGTAGTTACTAATTCCTTGTTACAGTCCTGTTGTAGTTACTAATTCCTTGTTACAGTCTTTACATAGTTACTAATTCCTTGTTACAGTTCTTATATAGTTACTAATTCCTTGTCACAGTTCTTATATAGTTACTAATTCCTTGTCACAGTTTTTATATAGTTACTAATTCCTTGTCACAGTCCTTATATATTTACTAATTCTTTGTCACAGTCCTTATATAGTTACTAATTCCTTGTCACAGTCCTTATATAGTTACTAATTTCTTGTTACAGTCTTTACATAGCTACTAATTCCTTGTTACAGTCCTCTTGTAGTTACTAATTCCTTGTTACAGTCCTCTTGTCGTTACTAATTCCTTGTCACAGTTCTTATATAGTTACTAATTCCTTGTCACAGTCCTTATATAGTTACTAATTTTTTGTCACAGTCGTTATGTAGTTACTAATTCCTTGTTACAGTCCTTATATAATTACTAATTCCTTGTCACAGTACTTATGTAGTTACTAATTTCTTGTTACAGTCCTTATATAGTTACTAATTCTTTGTTACAGTCCTCTTGTAGTTACTAATTCCTTGTTTCAGTCCTTATATAGTTACTAATTCCTTGTCACAGTCTTTATATAGTTACTAATTCCTTGTCACAGTCCTTATGTATTGCTAATTCTTTGTTACAGTCCTTATATAGTTACTAATTCCTTTTACAGTCTTTACATATTTACTAATTCCTTGTTACAGTCCTCTTGTAGTTACTAATTCCTTGTTACAGTTCTTATATAGTTACTAATTCCTTGTCACAGTCCTTATGTAGTTACTAATTCCTTGTTACAGTCCTGTTGTAGTTACTAATTCCTTGTTACAGTCTTTACATAGTTACTAATTCCTTGTTACAGTTCTTATATAGTTACTAATTCCTTGTCACAGTTCTTATATAGTTACTAATTCCTTGTGACAGTCTTTATGTAGTTACTAATTCCTTGTTACAGTCCTTATATAGTTACTAATTCCTTGTCACAGTTTTTATGTAGTTACTAATTCCTTGTTACAGTCCTTTTGTAGTTACTAATTTCTTGTTACAGTTCTTATATAGTTACTAATTCGTTGTCACAGTCCTTATATAGTTACTAATTCCTTGTCACAGTCCTTATATAGTTACTAATTCCTTGTGACAGTCTTTATGTAGTTACTAATTCCTTGTTACAGTCCTTATATAGTTACTAATTCCTTGTCACAGTTTTTATGTAGTTACTAACTCCTTGTTACAGTCCTCTTGTAGTTACTAATTTTTGTTACAGTCCTCTTGTAGTTACTAATTTTTGTTACAGTCCTTATATAGTTACTAATTCCTTGCCACAGTCCTTATATAGTTACTAATTCCTTGTTACAGTCTTTACATAGCTACTAATTCCTTGTTACAGTCCTCTTGTAGTTACTAATTCCTTGTTACAGTCTTTACATAGTTACTAATTCCTTGCCACAGTCCTTATATAGTTACTAATTCCTTGTTACAGTCTTTACATAGCTACTAATTCCTTGTTACAGTCCTCTTGTAGTTACTAATTCCTTGTTACAGTCTTTACATAGTTACTAATTCCTTGTTTCAGTCCTTATATATTTACTAATTCCTTGTCACAGTCCTTATATAGTTACTAATTCCTTGTCACAGTCCTTATGTATTGCTAATTCTTTGTTACAGTCCTTATATAGTTACTAATTCCTTTTACAGTCTTTACATAGTTACTAATTCCTTGTTACAGTCCTCTTGTAGTTACTAATTCCTTGTTACAGTCTTTACATAGTTACTAATTCCTTGTCACAGTCCTTATGTAGTTACTGATTCCTTGTTACAGTTCTTTTGTAGTTACTAATTTCTTGTTATAGTCCTTATGCAGTTTTTTATTCTTCTTGTCTTCACCATTTTATAGTTATTCAGTGTCTTCCTTGTAGTAGCGCCTTAATTTCTCAGCCATCTTGATATAGTCCTTCTGCAGTTCTTTAATATTCTTGTTTTAACCATTCTGTAGTTCTCTATCAAGAAAGCTATGGTCCTTGTGTATTGTATTATCTTATTGTTACAGTTCTTCTGTATTTTATTAATTTCTTATAGTTTTGTAGTTTAACTTGTTGTTGTACTTTTGCATTTTTTTTAACCTTCTTGTTTTAACCATTCTGTAGTTGTGTAGTTTTCTTTATATAGTCCTTCTGTAGTTTATCAACTTCTGGTTATTGTAGTCCTTTTATAGTTTATTAATTTGTTGTTGTAGTCCTTTTGTAGTTTATTAATTTGTTGTTGTAGTTCTTTAATCATTTTGTCTTAACCATTCTCTATTTTCAGTGTTCTTGTTGTAGCAGTCCTTTAGTCATCTGACCTTCTTGATACAGTCCTTCCATAGTTCTTTTGTCATTTTACTTTAACCATTCTCTATTTTCAGTGTTCTTGTTATAGCAGTCCTTTAGTTCTCTAACCTTCTTGATATAGTCCTTCCGTAGTTTTTTTAATTTTCTTGATATAATCTTTTTGTATTTTATTGACTTCTTGTGGTCCTTCTGTAGTTCTTCAGTATTCTTGTTATAGTAGTCCTTTATTTGTGTAGACTTCCTAATACAGTATTTTTGTAGTTTATGAAATTCTTGTTATAGTCCTTTTCGTGTCTTAACCATTCTGTCATTCTTCAATGTTTTTGCCATAATAATCCTTTATTTCGCTATTGTTTTTTATATAATCCTTCTGTAGTTTATTAACTTCTTGTTATAGTACTTCTGCAGTTCTCTGATATCCTTCACTTCATCATGGTGTATTTCTTGACTGTTCTTGTTATAGTAGTCCTCTATTTCTCTAGACTTATGGATATAGTGTTTCTGTAGTTTTTAATCTTCTTATAGTCCTGTCATTTTTAATTTTCTTGTTGTAACTCTTCTGCAGTTCATATCTCTTAATATTCTTCAATACTCTTAATACACTCCCTCTGTAATTATTCAGTCAATTTAATATAATCCTACTGTAGTTCTACAATATTTCTGTTGTAGTTCTCGGAAGTTTTACAATATTCTTGGTAACAGCCCTCTTGTAGTTCTTTAATCAATCTGGTATAATTCTTTCTGCACGATTTCCTATTGTTTTATCGACTGAACTGTCAGTTTCGCTTGTAATGACCTTACCTGTGTTAGAATTTTTCAGTAAATTCAATAACTCGTTCTTGTAATTTCTCTCATAATTAAATTCCTCTTACTTTGTTGGTGATATTTCAGCTTTTGCTTTTTTTGTTATTGATGTCCTTTTTATTTTACCTCCTTCTTCAAAGTTTCTATTTTTCTTCTTCTTGGTGGTCTTTCTAATGTTTCGTAATTTTTATGAAATTTTCAATTTCACTTGGTGCACGTGTTATTTTTTAAAGTAATATTCTTTTTTATTATAAACAGAATCATTCCACTATTAATACCATTACTCTAACAGTTGCAGTTATAGAGCAGGTGCTGTTGGATTATTCAATAAAAAAGAAAATAATACACGTTTTTTATTTACTCGAATATAAGTCTACGAGTTGGCTTCATTAATCTTCACTAAACAAGTGTTTCGAGCACTACTGAATTTATTGTATTCGGTCAACCTGATTAACTCTGGATTGAGCAAAATGCGACTTAGACAACTGATGTTTAGGATATACTATGTTGTTGTTATTGTACATTCGTCTAATTCTTAAATTCCCGAGAACTAGATAAAAACGTAGTTTTTAAAAATGAATGAAAATGTAACAGGCCTAATACTAATGTCGTAATATAAGTAAAATTACTTGTCATACTTCGTTAACTAGTAAAAGGTGTTCACACCATAGCAATTGTTGTTGAATCAAATGGTTTAGATAAGTAATGTTGCGGCCACTGTTGTATTTGGTGTATTTCGGCTGGTCTGACAAGCTCAGGATTGAAGGAAACTTGTCAGCAATAGATAAATGTAGTGTAATTGAAGGACTGTTATTATGCACTGTTCTAATTATTCAAAATCGTTAAGAGACTAGGTAAAGAATATAACTATTTAATTCTGTAATATACGTCTAATACTAACATCTTATAACAAATATAGTTGTAAGTATAATTACACTTTGCTAATCGTTAATCTATAAGGAATTTGGGTGTTGATTACTATAATCAGCGATGACATCTAGCCGTGTTAATATTACTGGTGTAGAAATTGTGATTTCATACTGAAACATTGTTGGAATGTAACAGAAAGTTAACTTTGGATAATGGCATATAACTAACTGTTCGACATTGATACTTTGTTAGAATTTTAAAACTGTCATATGTAGCGACCTCTTTCCTCACTGGTCTCCAAAACCCTGTTAGGTCTAAAAAAAAAGTGTCACTGTACTTTAATTACTTTTTAAGTTTCAATCCTTCAGATTAAACTAAACTTTTCTACGAAGTTGAGGCCTATCTATTTGTTTGTAATATCTATTTCGCTAAGACGCATATTAATAGCAAAACAAAATTGCACTCGAACTACGTCAACGTAAAATCTGTACAGTGTGTTGTAAACATACGTTTAAAAGTAATTCTGTAAATTGTTGTATAACCGATTACTTTTCTTTGAAATATATTTCTGTCGCTATTAAAATGTAACACCACGCCCAATCCTAAAAAAAAAAAGTTATTCGCCCAACTCGCTCACGTCAAGGCCACCCAGACAATTACGGTGTCCATACTTATTTCTTTATTAATAAGTGCTTGCTTATGACGGCCTACTGGTTACGTTGATTCTTATTTCAATCCTTGGATATTTTATTTAATTTTTTGACTGTTTTTTTAAGTCCAAAGCTACACACAAGGCTGTGCCCACCACAGGTAATGGAACCCTGAATTTTAGTGTTACCAATGTGCCACTGCGTGACTTTCTGTTAGTAATTCTGTTATCACAGAAATACAAAAGTTCGTACATGATTTCCTGATACATGTTTAAAATCATGACAACGCCAAACAAATGCCAAAGGTTGAGCATTAGATGTGTACATAAAAGTACTAGCCTAGCTGCATGATATTACATTTTAGAGAAAAGCCTTAAAGTATGAAGAAATATCTTAATTATATGTTTCTTCTGATTTCGACAGTTTGTTAAAATGTATTGGTTTCGTATGATGTTATATTACACATTGCCGAGGTGTGATGGTAATTTATAATTGTGTGGTCTTTTTAGTCTTTGCTGTGACATTACGTTATAGTTTCGTATTGTTTACTGATTTTCCTGTTTTACTAGTTAAAACATTAATTATCCCACTGAAATAGTATTGTCATATTTTTATAGGCGGCAGAACCAGGAGACATGTACCCCCCAATTTTAATAGATAATAAACTTGTGTTTATTCATCATTAACAGTTGTCGTTTCGGTTTTGAATTCACTGCATATTCTAATCTTAGCAATGTTTGTTCAAGCACAGACTTCAGACGTAAAGGCATTCAGGTAACAAAGATAATCAGACGCAAAAGTTTGCAGGTAACATAATTAGATATAAAGGTTCTTATGTGAAATAATTAATTAGGTGTACAAGTATGCATGCGACATAGACCTAAGTCATGCAGGTAACATAGCAGATAATTAGATGCGAGTCATTACCAGTTGTTGTTGTGTTTTTAACATATGATACATTTCAATTGCCTCTACTTTTAACTACTATAAAAAAGTTTTGTTCGCTAAATAAATATTATTTGCTTTCTCTCTAATAGGTCTTATGTCGTAGATCATATTGAAGGTTCTTATGTTTATTACCACATGTGAGGACTCGTTACTCTTATCTACAGGGTCTGTGGACATTCAAAACGCCTTCGGTCAAATTACCAAATACCCTGTAAACCAGAAACCGTGACTTCTTTTCTCATGGTCAAATTGGATATTAGTTATCACTTCAGACAGTCTTAGGTTTACACGTAGACGCCTGAGGCTAAAACAGAAAACTAGCTAAAAAAAAGCCTCACGACTGAACGAAGTGTAACATTGTTATGAATACGTAATTGTATATCTTCTGACTATCAACTTTCAGAAATGTCTTTTGTGATTTCATTTTTGAGAACCTATAACGAACCACAATAAGGTTGGCCGATTGTGTTTCCAATGAGCTAAAACGAACAGTTATGAAATTCGTTGTATTGGGTTGAGGAATAATTCGTGAGCGTTTTTTCAAGTTAACAAAATATATTCATAAATGAACGCTTTCGCAAAATATTTCATGTCATTTGGTAGATAAATTTTTGCTCTAATAGATGGTGTGTTTGATTTTCATATGTCTTTAATTTTTGCTTTCATTTTCAGCTCATTAAATGAGTGGACAAAATCGAGCATTTTCGACACCATCTGCTTTTCGCATTTAATTTCTTGCAATTTCGTTTAAAACAATGCATACTATATATCTAGGTATTACATGAAATAAAGTATCATAATAAATGTTTTGGGTGTAATGTGTTCATGCATTGAAGTATTATAGTCTTGCATGTAATGCTTGAATGAAATTATTTAAAAACGCTCACGAATTATCCCTCAACCTAATACTTCACTTAAATACAAATTACCTATTGGCGTCTTGTAAGATTAGGCTAGTACTTTCCTTGGATGTACCAGTTTAAATCTCGCAGTATATATTGATTCTTGAAACAAATTATTTGGATCCGTAATAAATATTTATAATTATATATGATATTAATTATAAATAATTATCCAATTTTCAGTCACATTTCGGCAACTCGAGAGTTTTTGTTTTTCTAACAAGCTCGTCTTGTTTAATTTTGAGCTCGTGACATTGGTGAGACTGCTATATTGTTTACACAAAAAAGTAACTTGGTCGAGTAAGGTTAGTCTTAGCTTGAAAGATTTCCTGTGTAATTTCTGAAAAACTTTCATATTTTAGAAATGGCTTTAGTCCTTGATATTAAAAATTTCTTATCAAAAGTTCCGGATTTTCGAAGATTAGGTTTGGTTTGTTTTGACTTTCACGCAAAGCTACACGAGGGTTATTTGTGCTAGCCGTCCCTAATTTAGCAGTGTAAGACTAGAGGGAAGGCAGCTAGTCATCACCACCCACTGCTAACTCTTGAGCTACTCTTTTAAAACCAACGAATAATGGGATTGACCGTATATTATGACGCTACCGCGGCTGAAAGGGCGACATGTTTAGTGTGACGGGATTTAAACCTGCCATTCTCAGATTACGAGTCGAGTGCGTTAACCACCTGGCCATGCCGAGCCCGTAGATTAGGATTAAATAATACCGTATAAAGTAATTACGCAGATAGTCCTCGTGTAGCTTTGTGTGAAGATTCAAAACAAATTCTATATTATTAAATTTACTTTATTGTTGGTTGCTGCGTATAATTTAAATATCTTGTCTTAAACTTTTATCAATATTTCACATAAATATTTAGAATTAATATTTCTTATTTAGCTATGTATCGAAATACGTTTCATGTATCAGAAGAAACAAATCAAACATTTCTTTTAATTATATGTATTCAGTAACATTATAATTTATTCCATGTAATACCTGAATTAATTGTAATTCTTCACATTGTTTAACGCAAGCTGGAGTATATTATAGATATTTTTATAAATCAAATCGCTATGTCTTCAGACTCCCGGAGCTATCGATACACTACTGTATTAGTGAACTTGAAGGATAACAACAACTCATGACGAAGCGAAATATTGAGCTAATAATGTAACACTATAGGTTGTAAATTTATACAAATATGTGTAATGTTTCGATTATTTCTAATTTTAATAGGATTCATTTAAACTGTAACTTATGCGTATTATTTTACAAATAATCAAATAATCACAAATAGAAATCTTTTCTGCTGCATTCTAGAAACTGTAAAATCAAGACATTTGTTTTTACCCATAAACATAGTTACGTTTTCTCGTTTAAAGGTACTTTTTGTGTTATGTTTTTTAAATATAATATACTGCTGTAGCTACCTACACCGTAACAAGTGACAAGAGATAAACCTTTGTTCATTTAAGACCTTGGCCTAGTTTCATGAAAACAAAGGAAACTCAATTTGGTATTGTTGTTAGTTTGTTAATGATTAAATCATAAATACTCGTTAAAGACTTTGTTCTTATTGTATCAACAATTGTTGGCCCCTTATATTCATGTGATACTACTTTTTAATGTTTTAAACTGTTAGTTACTATTAAACTTTCAAAGTTTGCTAGTAAAGCAGTTATAAGACAATAAATTTGTGGTAATAAATGTTGAAGTGTGTATAACATGAACCTGATATAAATTGGGTTCTTGAGTTTGTATACAAACATGTGTTGACGATCAGTAACACTTTATTCCTGATAAAAATGATCGTCCTAATTAGAGATTGCTCCTTGACAATAGCAGAGCTGCCATTTTGAAAAGGCTGGTTGTAGAAACTTTTTAAAATGATTTTGTGCGTGTGTGTTTATGGTAGCAGAAATAACATACTGAGGCTAAGAGGCTTAGAGAAAAGCAGGGGAATACTAAAAGAAATGGAATTGTTGTTGTTATTAACCCATAAACAGCGGGAATGTTGTAGATAGCAGCATCAATTGATGATGGCTGCCATTTAAGGGTTAAATACTCTTGTTTAATATAAGTATTAGTTATACGCATCACTTCTGTGATACTTTGTCCATCATGGTTGTCAGGTAAAATAAAATCTGACTGTGGCTGGGTAAATACAAAACTTTCATATTTTAGAAATGGCCTTATTCATTGATATTAAAAATTTCTTATAAAAAGTTCTGGATTTTCGGTTGTGTGTGTTTTCTTATAGCAAAGCCACATCAGGCTATCTGCTAAGCCCACCGAGGGGAATCGAACCCCTGATTTTAGCGACATAAACCCGTAGACTTACCGCTGTACTAGCAGGGGGCATTTTCGAAGATTAGGTTTGTTTTGTTTTGAATTTCGCGCAAAGCCACACGAGGGTGAAAAAAAGGAATACAGCTTTATCATGAAATTGTTTGTACGTGAACAAAATCTAAACAGGTCTTGGATTCGTTTAAAGAAGTGCATTTCTTATCATGTTTGACATATTGTTCTCTACTTAAACAGCATAAAATAATGCTTTTTTGAGTTGTTTGTTCGAACAATTTATAACAACATTCCACAATGTATATTGTTACCTTGTTCACCAACAAGTTTGAGGACAACTTTGTTCTTCTTGTATTGGTCGTTCTTATTTTATTTTACCCGTTCATGTACTTGTGTATCTTTAATCTTAATTTAGAATCTCGATTTCTGTGAACCGGCGGCTGTCCCTTCTGTTCTACCATCATTGGTTTCTTTTATGAAACAACTTCAATTCTCACAAACAGTTTTTCCTGCCCCGTATCTTACAAGTCCGTGTGTTCTTATTTCAACATTGAACAAACTTCAGTCAATTTGCCTAATATATCATTATACATGAATATCTACATTTTAAACAAAATTTATAAATGTAACGAAAGAGTTTGCATCCATTTACCATGATGACAGCTGACGAAATCGCAGACAAGATCAATAATTTGGATGCTGACGTTAACCATAAAATTGCATGTTTCTTTATCAGAATAACTAATTAAATTATATTCAATAAACATTTGGGGAACAGACCACAGCTAATGTTTCATCTTTGATGTAGGTCCCAGTTATGATGATTTATTTACTACTAATTCATTCATATAAAATGAATAAAACAGCATAGCATACTGGGTAATCACACCAGCTGAGCTTCCTGGGATATTGAATATAGTAACTCCAGCCATCTTAACATAAACTAAAAAAAAGACGAACCTTATTGTTCTCATTCTTTTAAACAACTTTTGGTTCTGATTAATATAATTACCGCAATTTGACAAAGTTGGATAAAAATATCAAATTAAGACAGTGAAGTAGTTAGGACACTGGGTTCGTATCCTCGGCCCACTAAACATGGACCCTTTTTCAGCTGCAAGACCGTTATAGTGAAATTATTTATTGGTAAAAGAGTAGCCTGAGTGTTGGCGGTGGATGGTAATAACTAGCTGCCTTCTCTCTAGACTTTCACTACTAAATTATGGTTTTCCAGCGCAACTTGCGTTGCTTTATGCGAAATTCAATACAAACAAACGTATTAGAATAATATTTGTATCATTAAATCTTCGTGTATCACTACAGCTAACTTTGTTACGTATACCACTATAGCTAACTTCGTTACGTCTATATTGATACGTACAGATCCTCATAAAATTGGCCCGGCATGGCCAGGTGGTTGAGGCACTCGACTCGTAATCCGAGGGTCGCGGGTTCGAATCTCCGTCACACTAAACATCCTTGACCTTTCAGCTGTGGATACTTTGTAATGTGACAGTCAATTCAACTATTCGTTGGTAAAAGAGTAGCCCAAGAGTTAGCAGTGGGTGGTGATGACTAGCTGTTTTCCCTCTAGTCTCATATTGCTAAATTAGGGACGGCTAGCGCTGATAGTCCTCGTGTAGTTTTGCGCGAAATTCAAACGAAACCTTATAAAATTTTTAAAAATATCTTTATTGTACTTTTTTATTATTACAGCTTCAATCTTCGGTCTGCTTTTATTGTGCAGTTTAAAATCTCTTTTACCCGTCCATCATTCTGCGTTATAACAGAAATTTGATTAACGTTCAATCTGAAACTATAGAATTAAACACTAGAATTAGAGATCAAATCCATTCAATCAGATTTTTAATTTCATTTTCTCAACCATTTAATATGTAGTCAATATTCCAATGAGACAAGTACTAAATATGTAGTCAATATTCCAATGACACAAGTACTAAATATGTAGTCAATATTCCAATGACACAAGTACTAAATATGTAGTCAATATTCCAATGACACAAGTACTAAATATGTAGTCAATATTCCAATGACACAAGTACTAAATATGTAGTCAATATTCCAATGACACAAGTACTAAATATGTAGTCAATATTGCAATGACACAAGTACTAAATATGTAGTCAATATTCCAATGACACAAGTACTAAATATGTAGTCAATATTCCAATGACACAAGTACTAAATATGTAGTCAATATTCCAATGACACAATTACTAAATATGTAGTCAATATTCCAATGACACATGTACTAAATATGTAGTCAATATTCCAATGACACAAGTACTAAATATGTAGTCAATATTCCAATGACACAAGTACTAAATATGTAGTCAATATTCCAATGACACAAGTACTAAATATGTAGTCAATATTCCAATGACACAAGTACTAAATATGTAGTCAATATTCCAATGACACAAGTACTAAATATGTAGTCAATATTCCAATGATACAAGTACTAAATATGTAGTCAATATTCCAATGACACAAGTACTAAATATGTAGTCAATATTCCAATGACCCAAGTACTAAATATGTAGTCAATATTCCAATGACACAACTACTAAATATGTAGTCAATATTCCATAAATATGTAGTCAATATTCCAATGACACAACTACTAAATATGTAGTCAATATTCCAATGACACAAGTACTAAATATGTAGTCAATTTTCCAATGACACAAGTACTAAATATGTAGTCAATATTCCAATAAATACTAAATATGTAGTCAATATTCCAATGACACAAGTACTAAATATGTAGTCAATATTCCAATGAGACAAGTACTAAATATGTAGTCAATATTCCAATGACACAAGTACTAAATACGTGGTGAATATTCCAATGAGAGAGTCAATATTCCAATGTACTAAATATGTAGTCAATATTCAATGACACAAGTACTAAATATGTAGTCAATATTCCAATGACACAAGTACTAAATATGTAGTCAATATTCCAATGACACAAGTACTAAATATGTAGTCAATATTCCAATGACACAAGTACTAAATATGTAGTCAATATTCCAATGACACAAGTACTAAAATATGTAGTCAATATTCCAATGACACAAGTACTAAATATGTAGTCAATATTCCAATGACACAAGTACTAAATATGTAGTCAATATTCCAATGACACAAGTACTAAATATGTAGTCAATATTCCAATGACACAAGTACTAAATATGTAGTCAATATTCCAATGACACAAGTACTAAATATGTAGTCAATATTCCAATGACACAAGTACTAAATATGTAGTCAATATTCCAATGACACAAGTACTAAATATGTAGTCAATATTCCAATGACACAAGTACTAAATATGTAGTCAATATTCCAATGACACAAGTACTAAATATGTAGTCAATATTCCAATGACACAAGTACTAAATATGTAGTCAATATTCCAATGACACAAGTACTAAATATGTAGTCAATATTCCAATGACACATTTACTAAATATGTAGTCAATATTCCAATGACACAAGTACTAAATATGTAGTCAATATTCCAATGACACAAGTACTAAATATGTAGTCAATATTCCAATGACACAAGTTACTAAATATGTAGTCAATATTCCAATGACACAAGTACTAAATATGTAGTCAATATTCCAATGACACAAGTACTAAATATGTAGTCAATATTCCAATGACACAAGTACTAAATATGTAGTCAATATTCCAATGACACAAGTACTAAATATGTAGTCAATATTCCAATGACACAAGTACTAAATATGTAGTCAATATTCCAATGACACAAGTACTAAATATGTAGTCAATATTCCAATGACACAAGTACTAAATATGTAGTCAATATTCCAATGACACAAGTACTAAATATGTAGTCAATATTCCAATGACACAAGTACTAAATATGTAGTCAATATTCCAATGACACAAGTACTAAATATGTAGTCAATATTCCAATGACACAAGTATAAATATGTAGTCAATATTCCAATGACACAAGTACTAAATATGTAGTCAATATTCCAATGACACAAGTACTAAATATGTAGTCAATATTCCAATGACACAATTACTAAATATGTAGTCAATATTCCAATGACACAAGTACTAAATATGTAGTCAATATTCCAATGACACAAGTACTAAATATGTAGTCAATATTCCAATGACACAAGTACTAAATATGTAGTCAATATTCCAATGACACAAGTACTAAATATGTAGTCAATATTCCAATGACACAAGTACTAAATATGTAGTCAATATTCCAATGACACAAGTACTAAATATGTAGTCAATATTCCAATGACACAAGTACTAAATATGTAGTCAATATTCCAATGACACAAGTACTAAATATGTAGTCAATATTCCAATGACACAAGTACTAAATATGTAGTCAATATTCCAATGACACAAGTACTAAATATGTAGTCAATATTCCAATGACACAAGTACTAAATATGTAGTCAATATTCCAATGACACAAGTACTAAATATGTAGTCAATATTCCAATGACACAAGTACTAAATATGTAGTCAATATTCCAATGACACAAGTACTAAATATGTAGTCAATATTCCAATGACACAAGTACTAAATATGTAGTCAATATTCCAATGACACAAGTACTAAATATGTAGTCAATATTCCAATGACACAAGTACTAAATATGTAGTCAATATTCCAATGACACAAGTACTAAATATGTAGTCAATATTCCAATGACACAAGTACTAAATATGTAGTCAATATTCCAATGACACAAGACAAGTACTAAATATGTAGTCAATATTCCAATGACACAAGTACTAAATATGTAGTCAATATTCCAATGACACAAGTACTAAATATGTAGTCAATATTCCAATGACACAAGTACTAAATATGTAGTCAATATTCCAATGACACAAGTACTAAATATGTAGTCAATATTCCAATGACACAAGTACTAAATATGTAGTCAATATTCCAATGACACAAGTACTAAATATGTAGTCAATATTCCAATGACACAAGTACTAAATATGTAGTCAATATTCCAATGACACAAGTACTAAATATGTAGTCAATATTCCAATGACACAAGTACTAAATATGTAGTCAATATTCCAATGACACAAGTACTAAATATGTAGTCAATATTCCAATGACACAAGTACTAAATATGTAGTCAATATTCCAATGACACAAGTACTAAATATGTAGTCAATATTCCAATGACACAAGTACTACTAAATATGTAGTCAATATTCCAATGAAAAATATGTAGTCAATATTCCAATGAGACAAGTACTAAATATGTAGTCAATATTCCAATGACACAAGTACTAAATATGTAGTCAATATTCCAATGACACAAGTACTAAATATGTAGTCAATATTCCAATGACACAAGTACTAAATATGTAGTCAATATTCCAATGACACAAGTACTAAATATGTAGTCAATATTCCAATGACACAAGTGTACAATAAATATGTAGTCAATATTCAAATGACACAAGTACTAAATATGTAGTCAATATTCCAATGACACAAGTACACAATACTACTAAAAATATGTAGTCAATATTCCAATGACACAAGTACTAAATATGTAGTCAATATTCCAATGACACAAGTACTAAATATGTAGTCAATATTCCAATGACACAAGTACTAAATATGTAGTCAATATTCCAATGACACAAGTACTAAATATGTAGTCAATATTCCAATGACACAAGTACTAAATATGTAGTCAATATTCCAATGACACAAATATACTAAATATGTAGTCAATATTCCAATGACACAAGTACTAAATATGTAGTCAATAATATTCCAATGACACAAGTACTAAATATGTAGTCAATATTCCAATGACACAAGTACTAAATATGTAGTCAATATTCCAATGACACAAGTACTAAATATGTAGTCAATATTCCAATGACACAAGTACTAAATATGTAGTCAATATTCCAATGACACAAGTACTAAATATGTAGTCAATATTCCAATGACACAAGTACTAAATATGTAGTCAATATTCCAATGACACAAGTACTAAATATGTAGTCAATATTCCAATGACACAAGTACTAAATATGTAGTCAATATTCCAATGACACAAGTACTAAATATGTAGTCAATATTCCAATGACACAAGTACTAAATATGTAGTCAATATTCCAATGACACAAGTACTAAATATGTAGTCAATATTCCAATGACACAAGTACTAAATATGTAGTCAATATTCCAATGAGACAAGTACTAAATATGTAGTCAATATTCCAATGACACAAGTACTAAATATGTAGTCAATATTCCAATGACACAAGTACTAAATATGTAGTCAATATTCCAATGACACAAGTACTAAATATGTAGTCAATATTCCAATGACACAAGTACTAAATATGTAGTCAATATTCCAATGACACAAGTACTAAATATGTAGTCAATATTCCAATGACACAAGTACTAAATATGTAGTCAATATTCCAATGACACAAGTACTAAATATGTAGTCAATATTCCAATGACACAAGTACTAAATATGTAGTCAATATTCCAATGACACAAGTACTAAATATGTAGTCAATATTCCAATGACACAAGTACTAAATATGTAGTCAATATTCCAATGACACAAGTACTAAATATGTAGTCAATATTCCAATGACACAAGTACTAAATATGTAGTCAATATTCCAATGACACAAGTACTAAATATGTAGTCAATATTCCAATGACACAAGTACTAAATATGTAGTCAATATTCCAATGACACAAGTACTAAATATGTAGTCAATATTCCAATGACACAAGTACTAAATATGTAGTCAATATTCCAATGACACAAGTACTAAATATGTAGTCAATATTCCAATGACACAAGTACTAAATATGTAGTCAATATTCCAATGACACAAGTACTAAATATGTAGTCAATATTCCAATGACACAAGTACTAAATATGTAGTCAATATTCCAATGACACAAGTACTAAATATGTAGTCAATATTCCAATGACACAAGTACTAAATATGTAGTCAATATTCCAATGACACAAGTACTAAATATGTAGTCAATATTTGACACAAGTACTAAATATGAGTCAATATTCCAATGACACAAGTACTAAATATGTAGTCAATATTCCAATGACACAAGTACTAAATATGTAGTCAATATTCCAATGAGACAAGTACTAAATATGTAGTCAATATTCCAATGACACAAGTACTAAATATGTAGTCAATATTCCAATGACACAAGTACTAAATATGTAGTAGTCAATATTCCAATGACACAAGTCAAATATGTAGTCAATATTCCAATGACACAAGTACTAAATATGTAGTCAATATTCCAATGACACAATGACACAAGTACTAAATATGTAGTCAATATTCCAATGACACAAGTACTAAATATGTAGTCAATATTCCAATGACACAAGTACTAAATATGTAGTCAATATTCCAATGACACAAGTACTAAATATGTAGTCAATATTCCAATACTAAATATGTAGTCAATATTCCAATGACACATTTACTAAATATGTAGTCAATATTCCAATGACACAAGTACTAAATATGTAGTCAATATTCCAATGACACAAGTACTAAATATGTAGTCAATATTCCAATGACACAAGTACTAAATATGTAGTCAATATTCCAATGACACAAGTACTAAATATGTAGTCAATATTCCAATGACACAAGTACTAAATATGTAGTCAATATTCCAATGACACAAGTACTAAATATGTAGTCAATATTCCAATGACACAAGTACTAAATATGTAGTCAATATTCCAATGACACAAGTACTAAATATGTAGTCAATATTCCAATGACACAAGTACTAAATATGTAGTCAATATTCCAATGACACAAGTACTAAATATGTAGTCAATATTCCAATGACACAAGTACTAAATATGTAGTCAATATTCCAATGACACAAGTACTAAATATGTAGTCAATATTCCAATGACACAAGTACTAAATATGTAGTCAATATTCCAATGACACAATGTACTAAATATGTAGTCAATATTCCAATGACACAAGTACTAAATATGTAGTCAATATTCCAATGACACAAGTACTAAATATGTAGTCAATATTCCAATGACACAAATATACTAAATATGTAGTCAATATTCCAATGACACAAGTACTAAATATGTAGTCAATATTCCAATGACACAAGTACTAAATATGTAGTCAATATTCCAATGACACAAGTACTAAATATGTAGTCAATATTCCAATGAGACAAGTACTAAATATGTAGTCAATATTCCAATGACACAAGTACTAAATATGTAGTCAATATTCCAATGACACAAGTACTAAATATGTAGTCAATATTCCAATGACACAAGTACTAAATATGTAGTCAATATTCCAATGATACTGTAGTCAATATTCCAATGACACAAGTACTAAATATGTAGTCAATATTCCAATGACACAAGTACTAAATATGTAGTCAATATTCCAATGACACAAGTACTAAATATGTAGTCAATATTCCAATGACACAAGTACTAAATATGTAGTCAATATTCAATGACACAAGTACTAAATATGTAGTCAATATTCCAATGACACAAGTACAATATTCCAATGACACAAGTAAAATATGTAGTCAATATTCCAATGACACAAGTACTAAATATGTAGTCAATATTCCAATGACACAAGTACTAAATATGTAGTCAATATTCCAATGACACAAGTACTAAATATGTAGTCAATATTCCAATGACACAAGTACTAAATATGTAGTCAATATTCCAATGAGACAAGTACTAAATATGTAGTCAATATTCCAAATGTAGTCAATATTCCAATGACACAAGTACTAAATATGTAGTCAATATTCCAATGACACAAGTACTAAATATGTAGTCAATATTCCAATGACACAAGTACTAAATATGTAGTCAATATTCCAATGACACAAGTACTAAATATGTAGTCAATATTCCAATGACACAAGTACTAAATATGTAGTCAATATTCCAATGACACAAGTACTAAATATGTAGTCAATATTCCAATGACACAAGTACTAAATATGTAGTCAATATTCCAATGACACAAGTACTAAATATGTAGTCAATATTCCAATGTACACAATGACACAAGTACTAAATATGTAGTCAATATTCCAATGACACAAGTACTAAATATGTAGTCAATATTCCAATGACACAAGTACTAAATATGTAGTCAATATTCCAATGACACAAGTACTAAATATGTAGTCAATATTCCAATGATACTAAATATGTAGTCAATATTCCAATGACACAAGTACTAAATATGTAGTCAATATTCCAATGACACAAGTACTAAATATGTAGTCAATATTCCAATGACACAAGTGACACAAGTACTAAATATGTAGTCAATATTCCAATGACACAAGTACTAAATATGTAGTCAATATTCAATGACACAAGTACTAAATATGTAGTCAATATTCCAATGACACAAGTACTAAATATGTAGTCAATATTCCAATGACACAAGTACTAAATATGTAGTCAATATTCCAATGACACAAGTACTAAATATGTAGTCAATATTCCAATGACACAAGTACTAAATATGTAGTCAATATTCCAATGACACAAGTACTAAATATGTAGTCAATATTCCATTCCAATGACACAATGTACTAAATATGTAGTCAATATTCCAATGACACACAAGTACTAAATATGTAGTCAATATTCCAATGACACAATGACACAAGTACTAAATATGTAGTCAATATTCCAATGACACAAGTACTAAATATGTAGTCAATATTCCAATGACACAAGTACTAAATATGTAGTCAATATTCCAATGACACAAGTACTAAATATGTAGTCAATATTCCAATGACACAAGTACTAAATATGTAGTCAATATTCCAATGACACAAGTACTAAATATGTAGTCAATATTCCAATGACACAAGTACTAAATATGTAGTCAATATTCCAATGACACAAGTACTAAATATGTAGTCAATATTCCAATGACACAAGTACTAAATATGTAGTCAATATTCCAATGACACAAGTACTAAATATGTAGTCAATATTCCAATGACACAAGTACTAAATATGTAGTCAATATTCCAATGACACAAGTACTAAATATGTAGTCAATATTCCAATGACACAAGTACTAAATATGTAGTCAATATTCCAATGACACAAGTACTAAATATGTAGTCAATATTCCAATGACACAAGTACTAAATATGTAGTCAATATTCCAATGACACAAGTACTAAATATGTAGTCAATATTCCAATGACACAAGTACTAAATATGTAGTCAATATTCCAATGACACAAGTACTAAATATGTAGTCAATATTCCAATGACACATTCCAATACTAAATATGTAGTCAATATTCCAATGACACAAGTACTAAATATGTAGTCAATATTCCAATGACACAAGTACTAAATATGTAGTACCAATAAATATGTAGTCAATATTCCAATGACACAAGTACTAAATATGTAGTCAATATTCCAATGACACAAGTACTAAATATGTAGTCAATATTCCAATGACACAAGTACTAAATATGTAGTCAATATTCCAATGACACAAGTACTAAATATGTAGTCAATATTCCAATGACACAAGTACTAAATATGTAGTCAATATTCCAATGACACAAGTACTAAATATGTAGTCAATATTCCAATGACACAAGTACTAAATATGTAGTCAATATTCCAATGACACAAGTACTAAATATGTAGTCAATATTCCAATGACACAAGTACTAAATATGTAGTCAATATTCCAATGACACAAGTACTAAATATGTAGTCAATATTCCAATGACACAAGTACTAAATATGTAGTCAATATTCCAATGACACAAAGTACTAAATATGTAGTCAATATTCCAATGACACAAGTAGTCACTAAATACTAAATATGTAGTCAATATTCCAATGACACAAGTACTAAATATGTAGTCAATATTCCAATGACACAAGTACTAAATATGTAGTCAATATTCCAATGACACAAGTACTAAATATGTAGTCAATATTCCAATGACACAAGTACTAAATATGTAGTCAATATTCCAATGACACAAGTACTAAATATGTAGTCAATATTCCAATGACACAAGTACTAAATATGTAGTCAATATTCCAATGACACAAGTACTAAATATGTAGTCAATATTCCAATGACACAAGTACTAAATATGTAGTCAATATTCCAATGACACAAGTACTAAATATGTAGTCAATATTCCAATGACACAAGTACTAAATATGTAGTCAATATTCCAATGACACAAGTATAAATATGTAGTCAATATTCCAATGACACAAGTACTAAATATGTAGTCAATATTCCAATGACACAAGTACTAAATATGTAGTCAATATTCCAATGTAGTCAATATTCCAATGACACAAGTACTAAATATGTAGTCAATATTCCAATGACACAAGTACTAAATATGTAGTCAATATTCCAATGACACAAGTACTAAATATGTAGTCAATATTCCAATGACACAAGTACTAAATATGTAGTCAATATTCCAATGACACAAGTACTAAATATGTAGTCAATATTCCAATGACACAAGTACTAAATATGTAGTCAATATTCCAATGACACAAGTACTAAATATGTAGTCAATATTCCAATGACACAAATATGTACTAAATATGTAGTCAATATTCCAATGACACAAGTACTAAATATGTAGTCAATATTCCAATGACACAAGTACTAAATATGTAGTCAATATTCCAATGACACAAGTACTAAATATGTAGTCAATATTCCAATGACACAAGTACTAAATATGTAGTCAATATTCCAATGACACAAGTACTAAATATGTAGTCAATATTCCAATGACACAAGTACTAAATATGTAGTCAATATTCCAATGACACAAGTACTAAATATGTAGTCAATATTCCAATGACACAAGTACTAAATATGTAGTCAATATTCCAATGACACAAGTACTAAATATGTAGTCAATATTCCAATGACACAAGTACTAAATATGTAGTCAATATTCCAATGACACATTCCAATACTAAATATGTAGTCAATATTCCAATGACACAAGTACTAAATATGTAGTCAATATTCCAATGACACAAGTACTAAATATGTAGTCAATATTCCAATGACACAAGTACTAAATATGTAGTCAATATTCCAATGACACAAGTACTAAATATGTAGTCAATATTCCAATGACACAAGTACTAAATATGTAGTCAATATTCCAATGACACAAGTACTAAATATGTAGTCAATATTCCAATGACACAAGTACTAAATATGTAGTCAATATTCCAATGACACAAGTACTAAATATGTAGTCAATATTCCAATGACACAAGTTCCTAAATATGTAGTCAATATTCCAATGACACAAGTACTAAATATGTAGTCAATATTCCAATGACACAAGTACTAAATATGTAGTCAATATTCCAATGACACAAGTACTAAATATGTAGTCAATATTCCAATGACACAAGTACTAAATATGTAGTCAATATTCCAATGACACAAGTACTAAATATGTAGTCAATATTCCAATGACACAAAACTAAATATGTAGTCAATATTCCAATGACACAAGTACTAAATATGTAGTCAATATTCCAATGACACAAGTACTAAATATGTAGTCAATATTCCAATGATGACACAAATATGTACTAAATATGTAGTCAATATTCCAATGACACAAGTACTAAATATGTAGTCAATATTCCAATGACACAAGTACTAAATATGTAGTCAATATTCCAATGACACAAGAACTAAATATATAGTCAATATTCAAATGAGACAAGTACTAAATATGTAGTCAATATTCCAATGACACAAGTACTAAATATGTAGTCAATATTCCAATGACACATTTACTAAATATGTAGTCAATATTCCAATGACACAAGTACTAAATATGTAGTCAATATTCCAATGACACAAGTACTAAATATGTAGTCAATATTCCAATGACACAAGTACTAAATATGTAGTCAATATTCCAATGACACAAGTACTAAATATGTAGTCAATATTCCAATGACACAAGTACTAAATATGTAGTCAATATTCCAATGACACAAGTACTAAATATGTAGTCAATATTCCAATGACACAAGTACTAAATATGTAGTCAATATTCCAATGACACAAGTACTAAATATGTAGTCAATATTCCAATGACAAAGTACTAAATATGTAGTCAATATTCCAATGACACAAGTACTAAATATGTAGTCAATATTCCAATGACACAAGTACTAAATATGTAGTCAATATTCCAATGACACAAGTACTAAATATGTAGTCAATATTCCAATGACACAAGTACTAAATATGTAGTCAATATTCCAATGACACAAGTACTAAATATGTAGTCAATATTCCAATGACACAAGTACTAAATATGTAGTCAATATTCCAATGACACAAGTACTAAATATGTAGTCAATATTCCAATGACACAAGTACTAAATATGTAGTCAATATTCCAATGACACAAGTACTAAATATGTAGTCAATATTCCAATGACACAAGTAAATATGTAGTCAATATTCCAATGACACAAGTACTAAATATGTAGTCAATATTCCAATGACACAAGTACTAAATATGTAGTCAATATTCCAATGACACAAGTACTAAATATGTAGTCAATATTCCAATGACACAAGTACTAAATATGTAGTCAATATTCCAATGACACAAGTACTAAATATGTAGTCAATATTCCAATGACACAAGTACTAAATATGTAGTCAATATTCCAATGACACAAGTACTAAATATGTAGTCAATATTCCAATGACACAAGTACTAAATATGTAGTCAATATTCCAATGACACAAGTACTAAATATGTAGTCAATATTCCAATGACACAAGTACTAAATATGTAGTCAATATTCCAATGACACAAGTACTAAATATGTAGTCAATATTCCAATGACACAAGTACTAAATATGTAGTCAATATTCCAATGACACAAGTACTAAATATGTAGTCAATATTCCAATGACACAAGTACTAAATATGTAGTCAATATTCCAATGACACAAGTACTAAATATGTAGTCAATATTCCAATGACACAAGTACTAAATATGTAGTCAATATTCCAATGATACTAAATATGTCAATATTCCAATGACACAAGTACTAAATATGTAGTCAATATTCCAATGACACAAGTACTAAATATGTAGTCAATATTCCAATGACACAAGTACTAAATATGTAGTCAATATTCCAATGACACAAGTACTAAATATGTAGTCAATATTCCAATGACACAAGTACTAAATATGTAGTCAATATTCCAATGACACAAGTACTAAATATGTAGTCAATATTCCAATGACACAAGTACTAAATATGTAGTCAATATTCCAATGAGACAAGTACTAAATATGTAGTCAATATTCCAATGACACAAGTACTAAATATGTAGTCAATATTCCAATGACACAAGTACTAAATATGTAGTCAATATTCCAATGACACAAGTACTAAATATGTAGTCAATATTCCAATGACACAAGTACTAAATATGTAGTCAATATTCCAATGACACAAGTACTAAATATGTAGTCAATATTCCAATGACACAAGTACTAAATATGTAGTCAATATTCCAATGACACAAGTACTAAATATGTAGTCAATATTCCAATGACACAAGTACTAAATATGTAGTCAATATTCCAATGACACAAGTACTAAATATGTAGTCAATATTCCAATGACACAAGTACTAAATATGTAGTCAATATTCCAATGACACAAGTACTAAATATGTAGTCAATATTCCAATGACACAAGTACTAAATATGTAGTCAATATTCCAATGACACAAGTACTAAATATGTAGTCAATATTCCAATGACACAAGTACTAAATATGTAGTCAATATTCCAATGACACAAGTACTAAATATGTAGTCAATATTCCAATGACACAAGTACTAAATATGTAGTCAATATTCCAATGACACAAGTACTAAATATGTAGTCAATATTCCAATGACACAAGTACTAAATATGTAGTCAATATTCCAATGACACAAGTACTAAATATGTAGTCAATATTCCAATGACACAAGTACTAAATATGTAGTCAATATTCCAATGACACAAGTACTAAATATGTAGTCAATATTCCAATGACACAAGTACTAAATATGTAGTCAATATTCCAATGACACAAGTACTAAATATGTAGTCAATATTCCAATGACACAATGACACAAGTACTAAATATGTAGTCAATATTCCAATGACACAAGTACTAAATATGTAGTCAATATTCCAATGACACAAGTACTAAATATGTAGTCAATATTCCAATGACACAAGTACTAAATATGTAGTCAATATTCCAATGACACAAGTACTAAATATGTAGTCAATATTCCAATGACACAAGTACTAAATATGTAGTCAATATTCCAATGACACAAGTACTAAATATGTAGTCAATATTCCAATGACACAAGTACTAAATATGTAGTCAATATTCCAATGACACAAGTACTAAATATGTAGTCAATATTCCAATGACACAAGTGACAATATTCAATGTACTAAATATGTAGTCAATATTCCAATGACACAAGTACTAAATATGTAGTCAATATTCCAATGACACAAGTACTAAATATGTAGTCAATATTCCAATGACACAAGTACTAAATATGTAGTCAATATTCCAATGACACAAGTACTAAATATGTAGTCAATATTCCAATGACACAAGTACTAAATATGTAGTCAATATTCCAATGACACAAGTACTAAATATGTAGTCAATATTCCAATGACACAAGTACTAAATATGTAGTCAATATTCCAATGACACAAGTACTAAATATGTAGTCAATATTCCAATGACACAAGTACTAAATATGTAGTCAATATTCCAATGACACAAGTACTAAATATGTAGTCAATATTCCAATGACACAAGTACTAAATATGTAGTCAATATTCCAATGACACAAGTACTAAATATGTAGTCAATATTCCAATGAAAGTACTAAATATGTAGTCAATATTCCAATGACACAAGTACTAAATATGTAGTCAATATTCCAATGACACAAGTACTAAATATGTAGTCAATATTCCAATGACACAAGTACTAAATATGTAGTCAATATTCCAATGACACAAGTACTAAATATGTAGTCAATATTCCAATGACACAAGTACTAAATATGTAGTCAATATTCCAATGACACAAGTACTAAATATGTAGTCAATATTCCAATGACACAAGTACTAAATATGTAGTCAATATTCCAATGACACAAGTACTAAATATGTAGTCAATATTCCAATGACACAAGTACTAAATATGTAGTCAATATTCCAATGACACAAGTACTAAATATGTAGTCAATATTCCAATGACACAAGTACTAAATATGTAGTCAATATTCCAATGACACAAGTACTAAATATGTAGTCAATATTCCAATGACACAAGTACTAAATATGTAGTCAATATTCCAATGACACAAGTACTAAATATGTAGTCAATATTCCAATGACACAAGTACTAAATATGTAGTCAATATTCCAATGACACAAGTACTAAATATGTAGTCAATATTCCAATGAGTCAATACAAGTACTAAATATGTAGTCAATATTCCAATGACACAAGTACTAAATATGTAGTCAATATTCCAATGACACAAGTACTAAATATGTAGTCAATATTCCAATGACACAAGTAAATATGTAGTCAATATTCCAATATGTAGTCAATATTCCAATGACACAAGTACTAAATATGTAGTCAATATTCCAATGACACAAGTACTAAATATGTAGTCAATATTCCAATGACACAAGTACTAAATATGTAGTCAATATTCCAATGACACAAGTACTAAATATGTAGTCAATATTCCAATGACACAAGTACTAAATATGTAGTCAATATTCCAATGACACAAGTACTAAATATGTAGTCAATATTCCAATGACACAAGTACTAAATATGTAGTCAATATTCCAATGACACAAGTACTAAATATGTAGTCAATATTCCAATGACACAAGTACTAAATATGTAGTCAATATTCCAATGACACAAGTACTAAATATGTAGTCAATATTCCAATGACACAAGTACTAAATATGTAGTCAATATTCCAATGACACAAGTACTAAATATGTAGTCAATATTCCAATGACACAAGTACTAAATATGTAGTCATATTCCAATGACACAAGTACTAAATATGTAGTCAATATTCCAATGACACAAGTACTAAATATGTAGTCAATATTCCAATGACACAAGTACTAAATATGTAGTCAATATTCCAATGACACAAGTACTAAATATGTAGTCAATATTCCAATGACACAAGTACTAAATATGTAGTCAATATTCCAATGACACAAGTACTAAATATGTAGTCAATATTCCAATGACACAAGTACTAAATATGTAGTCAATATTCCAATGAGACAAGTACTAAATATGTAGTCAATATTCCAATGACACAAGTACTAAATATGTAGTCAATATTCCAATGACACAAGTACTAAATATGTAGTCAATATTCCAATGACACAAGTACTAAATATGTAGTCAATATTCCAATGACACAAGTACTAAATATGTAGTCAATATTCCAATGACACAAGTACTAAATATGTAGTCAATATTCCAATGACACAACTAAATATGTACTAAATATGTAGTCAATATTCCAATGACACAAATATGTAGTCTAAATATGTAGTCTAAATATGTCCAATATTCCAATGACACAAGTACTAAATATGTAGTCAATATTCCAATGACACAAGTACTAAATATGTAGTCAATATTCCAATGACACAAGTACTAAATATGTAGTCAATATTCCAATGACACAAGTACTAAATATGTAGTCAATATTCCAATGACACAAGTACTAAATATGTAGTCAATATTCCAATGACACAAGTACTAAATATGTAGTCAATATTCCAATGACACAAGTACTAAATATGTAGTCAATATTCCAATGACACAAGTACTAAATATGTAGTCAATATTCCAATGACACAAGTACTAAATATGTAGTCAATATTCCAATGACACAAGTACTAAATATGTAGTCAATATTCCAATGACACAAGTACTAAATATGTAGTCAATATTCCAATGACACAAGTACTAAATATGTAGTCAATATTCCAATGACACAAGTACTAAATATGTAGTCAATATTCCAATGACACAAGTACTAAATATGTAGTCAATATTCCAATGACACAAGTACTAAATATGTAGTCAATATTCCAATGACACAAGTACTAAATATGTAGTCAATATTCCAATGACACAAGTACTAAATATGTAGTCAATATTCCAATGACACAAGTACTAAATATGTAGTCAATATTCCAATGACACAAGTACTAAATATGTAGTCAATATTCCAATGACACAAGTACTAAATATGTAGTCAATATTCCAATGACACAAGTACTAAATATGTAGTCAATATTCCAATGACACAAGTACTAAATATGTAGTCAATATTCCAATGACACAAGTACTAAATATGTAAATATGTCAATATTCCAATGACACAAGTACTAAATATGTAGTCAATATTCCAATGACACAAGTACTAAATATGTAGTCAATATTCCAATGACACAAGTACTAAATATGTAGTCAATATTCCAATGACACAATGAGTACTAAATATGTAGTCAATATTCCAATGACACAAGTACTAAATATGTAGTCAATATTCCAATGACACAAGTACTAAATATGTAGTCAATATTCCAATGACACAAGTACTAAATATGTAGTCAATATTCCAATGACACAAGTACTAAATATGTAGTCAATATTCCAATGACACAAGTACTAAATATGTAGTCAATATTCCAATGACACAAGTACTAAATATGTAGTCAATATTCCAATGACACAAGTACTAAATATGTAGTCAATATTCCAATGACACAAGTACTAAATATGTAGTCAATATTCCAATGACACAAGTACTAAATATGTAGTCAATATTCCAATGACACAAGTACTAAATATGTAGTCAATATTCCAATGACACAAGTACTAAATATGTAGTCAATATTCCAATGACACAAGTACTAAATATGTAGTCAATATTCCAATGACACAAGTACTAAATATGTAGTCAATATTCCAATGACACAAGTACTAAATATGTAGTCAATATTCCAATGACACAAGTACTAAATATGTACTAAATATGTAGTCAATATTCCAATGACACAAGTACTAAATATGTAGTCAATATTCCAATGACACAAGTACTAAATATGTAGTCAATATTCCAATGACACAAGTACTAAATATGTAGTCAATATTCCAATGACACAAGTACTAAATATGTAGTCAATATTCCAATGACATATTCCAATGACAAATATGTAGTCAATATTCCAATGACACAAGTACTAAATATGTAGTCAATATTCCAATGACACAAGTACTAAATATGTAGTCAATATTCCAATGAGTCACAAGTACTAAATATGTAGTCAATATTCCAATGACACAAGTACTAAATATGTAGTCAATATTCCAATGACACAAGTACTAAATATGTAGTCAATATTCCAATGACACAAGTACTAAATATGTAGTCAATATTCCAATGACACAAGTACTAAATATGTAGTCAATATTCCAATGACACAAGTACTAAATATGTAGTCAATATTCCAATGACACAAGTACTAAATATGTAGTCAATATTCCAATGACACAAGTACTAAATATGTAGTCAATATTCCAATGACACAAGTACTAAATATGTAGTCAATATTCCAATGACACAAGTACTAAATATGTCAATATTCCAATGACACAAGTACTAAATATGTAGTCAATATTCCAATGACACAAGTACTAAATATGTAGTCAATATTCCAATGACACAAGTACTAAATATGTAGTCAATATTCCAATGACACAAGTACTAAATATGTAGTCAATATTCCAATGACACAAGTACTAAATATGTAGTCAATATTCCAATGACACAAGTACTAAATATGTAGTCAATATGTAGTCAATATTCCAATACTAAATATGTAGTCAATATTCCAATGAGTACTAAATATGTAGTCAATATTCCAATGACACAAGTACTAAATATGTAGTCAATATTCCAATGACACAAGTACTAAATATGTAGTCAATATTCCAATGACACAAGTACTAAATATGTAGTCAATATTCCAATGAGTACTAAATACTAAATATGTAGTCAATATTCCAATGACACAAGTACTAAATATGTAGTCAATATTCCAATGACACAAGTACTAAATATGTAGTCAATATTCCAATGAAAAGTACTAAATATGTAGTCAATATTCCAATGATACTAAATATGACAATATTCCAATGACACAAGTACTAAATATGTAGTCAATATTCCAATGACACAAGTACTAAATATGTAGTCAATATTCCAATGACACAAGTACTAAATATGTAGTCAATATTCCAATGACACAAGTACTAAATATGTAGTCAATATTCCAATGACACAAGTACTAAATATGTAGTCAATATTCCAATGACACAAGTACTAAATATGTAGTCAATATTCCAATGACACAAGTACTAAATATGTAGTCAATATTCCAATGACACAAGTACTAAATATGTAGTCAATATTCCAATGACACAAGTACTAAATATGTAGTCAATATTCAATGATTCAAGTACTAAATATGTAGTCAATATTCCAATGACACAAGTACTAAATATGTAGTCAATATTCCAATGACACAAGTACTAAATATGTAGTCAATATTCCAATGACACAAGTACTAAATATGTAGTCAATATTCCAATGACACAAGTACTAAATATGTAGTCAATATTCCAATGACACAAGTACTAAATATGTAGTCAATATTCCAATGACAAATATGTAAATATTCCAATGTACTAAATATGTAGTCAATATTCCAATGACACAAGTACTAAATATGTAGTCAATATTCCAATGACACAAGTACTAAATATGTAGTCAATATTCCAATGACACAAGTACTAAATATGTAGTCAATATTCCAATGACACAAGTACTAAATATGTAGTCAATATTCCAATGAGACAAGTACTAAATATGTAGTCAATATTCCAATGACACAAGTACTAAATATGTAGTCAATATTCCAATGACACAAGTACTAAATATGTAGTCAATATTCCAATGACACAAGTACTAAATATGTAGTCAATATTCCAATGACACAAGTACTAAATATGTAGTCAATATTCCAATGACACAAGTACTAAATATGTAGTCAATATTCCAATGACACAATATTCCAATGACACAAGTACTAAATATGTAGTCAATATTCCAATGACACAAGTACTAAATATGTAGTCAATATTCCAATGACACAAGTACTAAATATGTAGTCAATATTCCAATGACACAAGTACTAAATATGTAGTCAATATTCCAATGACACAAGTACTAAATATGTAGTCAATATTCCAATGACACAAGTACTAAATATGTAGTCAATATTCCAATGACACAAGTACTAAATATGTAGTCAATATTCCAATGACACAAGTACTAAATATGTAGTCAATATTCCAATGACACAAGTACTAAATATGTAGTCAATATTCCAATGACACAAGTACTAAATATGTAGTCAATATTCCAATGACACAAGTACTAAATATGTAGTCAATATTCCAATGACACAAGTACTAAATATGTAGTCAATATTCCAATGACACAAGTACTAAATATGTAGTCAATATTCCAATGACACAAGTACTAAATATGTAGTCAATATTCCAATGACACAAGTACTAAATATGTAGTCAATATTCCAATGACACAAGTACTAAATATGTAGTCAATATTCCAATGACACAAGTACTAAATATGTAGTCAATATTCCAATGACACAAGTACTAAATATGTAGTCAATATTCCAATGACACAAGTACTAAATATGTAGTCAATATTCCAATGACACAAGTACTAAATATGTAGTCAATATTCCAATGACACAAGTACTAAATATGTAGTCAATATTCCAATGACACAAGTACTAAATATGTAGTCAATATTCCAATGACACAAGTACTAAATATGTAGTCAATATTCCAATGACACAAGTACTAAATATGTAGTCAATATTCCAATGACACAAGTACTAAATATGTAGTCAATATTCCAATGACACAAGTACTAAATATGTAGTCAATATTCCAATGACACAAGTACTAAATATGTAGTCAATATTCCAATGACACAAGTACTAAATATGTAGTCAATATTCCAATGACACAAGTACTAAATATGTAGTCAATATTCCAATGACACAAGTACTAAATATGTAGTCAATATTCCAATGACACAAGTACTAAATATGTAGTCAATATTCCAATGACACAAGTACTAAATATGTAGTCAATATTCCAATGACACAAGTACTAAATATGTAGTCAATATTCCAATGACACAAGTACTAAATATGTAGTCAATATTCCAATGACACAAGTACTAAATATGTAGTCAATATTCCAATGAGACAAGTACTAAATATGTAGTCAATATTCCAATGACACAAGTACTAAATATGTAGTCAATATTCCAATGACACAAGTACTAAATATGTAGTCAATATTCCAATGACACAAGTACTAAATATGTAGTCAATATTCCAATGACACAAGTACTAAATATGTAGTCAATATTCCAATGACACAAGTACTAAATATGTAGTCAATATTCCAATGACACAAGTACTAAATATGTAGTCAATATTCCAATGACACAAGTACTAAATATGTAGTCAATATTCCAATGACACAAGTACTAAATATGTAGTCAATATTCCAATGACACAAGTACTAAATATGTAGTCAATATTCCAATGACACAAGTACTAAATATGTAGTCAATATTCCAATGACACAAGTACAAATATGTAGTCAATATTCAATGACACAAGTACTAAATATGTAGTCAATATTCCAATGACACAAGTACTAAATATGTAGTCAATATTCCAATGACACAAGTACTAAATATGTAGTCAATATTCCAATGACACAAGTACTAAATATGTAGTCAATATTCCAATGACACAAGTACTAAATATGTAGTCAATATTCCAATGACACAAGTAATATTCTAAATATAAATATGTAGTCAATATTCCAATGACACAAGTACTAAATATGTAGTCAATATTCCAATGACACAAGTACTAAATATGTAGTCAATATTCCAATGATACTAAATATGTAGTCAATATTCAATGACACAAGTACTAAATATGTAGTCAATATTCCAATGACACAAGTACTAAATATGTAGTCAATATTCCAATGACACAAGTACTAAATATGTAGTCAATATTCCAATGACACAAGTACTAAATATGTAGTCAATATTCCAATGTAGTCAATATTCCAATGACACAAGTACTAAATATGTAGTCAATATTCCAATGACACAAGTACTAAATATGTAGTCAATATTCCAATGACACAAATGTACTAAATATGTAGTCAATATTCCAATGAGTACAATATTCCAATGAGACAAGTACTAAATATGTAGTCAATATTCCAATGACACAAGTACTAAATATGTAGTCAATATTCCAATGACACAAGTACTAAATATGTAGTCAATATTCCAATGACACAAATATGTAGTCAATAAAAGTATGTAGTCAATATTCCAATGACACAAGTACTAAATATGTAGTCAATATTCCAATGACACAAGTACTAAATATGTAGTCAATATTCCAATGACACAAGTACTAAATATGTAGTCAATATTCCAATGACACAAGTACTAAATATGTAGTCAATAAATATGTAGTCAATATTCCAATGACAAGTACTAAATATGTAGTCAATATTCCAATGACACAAGTACTAAATATGTAGTCAATATTCCAATGACACAAGTACTAAATATGTAGTCAATATTCCAATGACACAAGTACTAAATATGTAGTCAATATTCCAATGACACAAGTACTAAATATGTAGTCAATATTCCAATGACACAAGTACTAAATATGTAGTCAATATTCCAATGACACAAGTACTAAATATGTAGTCAATATTCCAATGACTAAATATGTAGTCAATATTCCAATGACACAAGTACTAAATATGTAGTCAATATTCCAATGACACAAGTACTAAATATGTAGTCAATATTCCAATGACACAAGTACTAAATATGTAGTCAATATTCCAATGACACAAGTACTAAATATGTAGTCAATATTCCAATGACACAAGTACTAAATATGTAGTCAATATTCCAATGACACAAGTACTACTAAATATGTAGTCAATATTCCAATGACACAAGTACTAAATATGTAGTCAATATTCCAATGACACAAGTACTAAATATGTAGTCAATATTCCAATGACACAAGTACTAAATATGTAGTCAATATTCCAATGACACAAATATGTACTAAATATGTAGTCAATATTCCAATGACACAAGTACTAAATATGTAGTCAATATTCCAATGACACAAGTACTAAATATGTAGTCAATATTCCAATGACACAAGTAAATATGTAGTCAATATTCCAATGACACAAGTACTAAATATGTAGTCAATATTCCAATGACACAAGTACTAAATATGTAGTCAATATTCCAATGACACAAGTACTAAATATGTAGTCAATATTCCAATACTAAATATGAGTCAATATTCAATGACACAAGTACTAAATATGTAGTCAATATTCCAATGACACAAGTACTAAATATGTAGTCAATATTCCAATGACACAAGTACTAAATATGTAGTCAATATTCCAATGACACAAGTACTAAATATGTAGTCAATATTCCAATGACACAAGTACTAAATATGTAGTCAATATTCCAATGACACAAGTACTAAATATGTAGTCAATATTCCAATGAACACAAGTACTAAATATGTAGTCAATATTCCAATGACACAAGTACTAAATATGTAGTCAATATTCCAATGACACAAGTACTAAATATGTAGTCAATATTCCAATGACACAAGTACTAAATATGTAGTCAATATTCCAATGACACAAGTACTAAATATGTAGTCAATATTCCAATGACACAAGTACTAAATATGTAGTCAATATTCCAATGACACAAGTACTAAATATGTAGTCAATATTCCAATGACACAAGTACTAAATATGTAGTCAATATTCCAATGACACAAGTACTAAATATGTAGTCAATATTCCAATGACACAAGTACTAAATATGTAGTCAATATTCCAATGACACAAGTACTAAATATGTAGTCAATATTCCAATGACACAAGTACTAAATATGTAGTCAATATTCCAATGACACAAGTACTAAATATGTAGTCAATATTCCAATGACACAAGTACTAAATATGTAGTCAATATTCCAATGACACAAGTACTAAATATGTAGTCAATATTCCAATGACACAAGTACTAAATATGTAGTCAATATTCCAATGACACAAGTACTAAATATGTAGTCAATATTCCAATGACACAAGTACTAAATATGTAGTCAATATTCCAATGACACAAGTACTAAATATGTAGTCAATATTCCAATGACACAAGTACTAAATATGTAGTCAATATTCCAATGACACAAGTACTAAATATGTAGTCAATATTCCAATGACACAAGTACTAAATATGTAGTCAATATTCCAATGACACAAGTACTAAATATGTAGTCAATATTCCAATGACACAAGTACTAAATATGTAGTCAATATTCCAATGACACAAGTACTAAATATGTAGTCAATATTCCAATGACACAAGTACTAAATATGTAGTCAATATTCCAATGACACAAGTACTAAATATGTAGTCAATATTCCAATGACACAAGTACTAAATATGTAGTCAATATTCCAATGACACAAATATGTACTAAATATATGTAGTCAATATTCCAATGACACAAGTACTAAATATGTAGTCAATATTCCAATGACACAAGACTAAATATGTAGTCAATATTCCAATGACACAAGTACTAAATATGTAGTCAATATTCCAATGACACAAGTACTAAATATGTAGTCAATATTCCAATGACACAAGTACTAAATATGTAGTCAATATTCCAATGACACAAGTACTAAATATGTAGTCAATATTCCAATGACACAAGTACTAAATATGTAGTCAATATTCCAATGACACAAGTACTAAATATGTAGTCAATATTCCAATGACACAAGTACTAAATATGTAGTCAATATTCCAATGACACAAGTACTAAATATGTAGTCAATATTCCAATGACACAAGTACTAAATATGTAGTCAATATTCCAATGACACAAGTACTAAATATGTAGTCAATATTCCAATGACACAAATATGTAGTCAACTTCCAATATATAGTCAATATTCCAATGACACAAGTACTAAATATGTAGTCAATATTCCAATGACACAAGTACTAAATATGTAGTCAATAAATGATATGTATGTCAATATTCCAATGACACAAGTACTAAATATGTAGTCAATATTCCAATGACACAAGTACTAAATATGTAGTCAATATTCCAATGACACAAGTACTAAATATGTAGTCAATATTCCAATGACACAAGTACTAAATATGTAGTCAATATTCCAATGAATGACACAAGTACTAAATATGTAGTCAATATTCAATGATGAATATGTAGTCAATATTCAATGACACAAGTACTAAATACTAAATATGTAGTCAATATTCCAATGACACAAGTACTAAATATGTAGTCAATATTCCAATGACACAAGTACTAAATATGTAGTCAATATTCCAATGACACAAGTACTAAATATGTAGTCAATATTCCAATGACACAAGTACTAAATATGTAGTCAATATTCCAATGACACAAGTACTAAATATGTAGTCAATATTCCAATGACACAAGTACTAAATATGTAGTCAATATTCCAATGACACAAGTACTAAATATGTAGTCAATATTCCAATGACACAAGTACTAAATATGTAGTCAATATTCCAATGACACAAGTACTAAATATGTAGTCAATATTCCAATGACACAAGTACTAAATATGTAGTCAATATTCCAATGACACAAGTACTAAATATGTAGTCAATATTCCAATGACACAAGTACTAAATATGTAGTCAATATTCCAATGACACAATGTACTAAATATGTAGTCAATATTCCAATGACACAAGTACTAAATATGTAGTCAATATTCCAATGACACAAGTACTAAATATGTAGTCAATATTCCAATGACACAAGTACTAAATATGTAGTCAATATTCCAATGACACAAGTACTAAATATGTAGTCAATATTCCAATGACACAAGTACTAAATATGTAGTCAATATTCCAATGACACAAGTACTACTAAATATGTAGTCAATATTCCAATGAGTCACAAGTACTAAATATGTAGTCAAATGACACAACTACTAAATATGTAGTCAATATTCCAATGACACAAGTACTAAATATGTAGTCAATATTCCAATGACACAAGTACTAAATATGTAGTCAATATTCCAATGACACAAGTACTAAATATGTAGTCAATATTCCAATGACACAAGTACTAAATATGTAGTCAATATTCCAATGACACAAGTACTAAATATGTAGTCAATATTCCAATGACACAAGTACTAAATATGTAGTCAATATTCCAATGACACAAGTACTAAATATGTAGTCAATATTCCAATGACACAAGTACTAAATATGTAGTCAATATTCCAATGACACAAGTACTAAATATGTAGTCAATATTCCAATGATACTAAATATGTAGTCAATATTCCAATGACACAAGTACAAATATGTAAGTACACAAGTACTAAATATGTAGTCAATATTCCAATGACACAAGTACTAAATATGTAGTCAATATTCCAATGACACAAGTACTAAATATGTAGTCAATATTCCAATGACACAAGTACTAAATATGTAGTCAATATTCCAATGACACAAGTACTAAATATGTAGTCAATATTCCAATGACACAAGTACTAAATATAGTAGTCAATATTCCAATGACACAAGTACTAAATATGTAGTCAATATTCCAATGACACAAGTACTAAATATGTAGTCAATATTCCAATGACACAAGTACTAAATATGTAGTCAATATTCCAATGACACAAGTACTAAATATGTAGTCAATATTCCAATGACACAAGTACTAAATATGTAGTCAATATTCCAATGACACAAGTACTAAATATGTAGTCAATATTCCAATGACACAAGTACTAAAAATATGTAGTCAATATTCCAATGACACAAGTACTAAATATGTAGTCAATATTCCAATAACTATATGTAGTCAATATTCCAATGTAGTCAATATTCCAATGACACAAGTACTAAATATGTAGTCAATATTCCAATGACACAAGTACTAAATATGTAGTCAATATTCCAATGACACAAGTACTAAATATGTAGTCAATATTCCAATGACACAAGTACTAAATATGTAGTCAATATTCCAATGACACAAGTACTAAATATGTAGTCAATATTCCAATGACTAAATATGTAGTCAATATTCCAATGAGACACAAGTACTAAATATATGTAGTCAATATTCCAATGACACAAGTACTAAATATGTAGTCAATATTCCAATGACACAAGTACTAAATATGTAGTCAATATTCCAATGACACAAGTACTAAATATGTAGTCAATATTCCAATGACACAAGTACTAAATATGTAGTCAATATTCCAATGACACAAGTACTAAATATGTAGTCAATATTCCAATGACACAAGTACTAAATATGTAGTCAATATTCCAATGACACAAGTACTAAATATGTAGTCAATATTCCAATGACACAAGTACTAAATATGTAGTCAATATTCCAATGACACAAGTACTAAATATGTAGTCAATATTCCAATGAGTCAAGTACTAAATATGTAGTCAATATTCCAATGACACAAGTACTAAATATGTAGTCAATATTCCAATGACACAAGTACTAAATATGTAGTCAATATTCCAATGACACAAGTACTAAATATGTAGTCAATATTCCAATGACACAAGTACTAAATATGTAGTCAATATTCCAATGACACAAGTACTAAATATGTAGTCAATATTCCAATGACACAAGTACTAAATATGTAGTCAATATTCCAATGAGTCAATAAGTACTAAATATGTAGTCAATATTCCAATGACACAAGTACTAAATATGTAGTCAATATTCCAATGACACAAGTACTAAATATGTAGTCAATATTCCAATGACACAAGTACTAAATATGTAGTCAATATTCCAATGACACAAGTACTAAATATGTAGTCAATATTCCAATGACACAAGTACTAAATATGTAGTCAATATTCCAATGACACAAGTACTAAATATGTAGTCAATATTCCAATGACACAAGTACTAAATATGTAGTCAATATTCCAATGACACAAGTACTAAATATGTAGTCAATATTCCAATGACACAAGTACTAAATATGTAGTCAATATTCCAATGACACAAGTACTAAATATGTAGTCAATATTCCAATGACACAAGTACTAAATATGTAGTCAATATTCCAATGACACAAGTACTAAATATGTAGTCAATATTCCAATGTAGTCAATATTCCAATGACACAAAATATGTAGTCAATATTCCAATGACACAAGTACTAAATATGTAGTCAATATTCCAATGACACAAGTACTAAATATGTAGTCAATATTCCAATGACACAAGTACTAAATATGTAGTCAATATTCCAATGACACAAGTACTAAATATGTAGTCAATATTCCAATGACACAAGTACTAAATATGTAGTCAATATTCCAATGACACAAGTACTAAATATGTAGTCAATATTCCAATGACACAAGTACTAAATATGTAGTCAATATTCCAATGACACAAGTACTAAATATGTAGTCAATATTCCAATGACACAAGTACTAAATATGTAGTCAATATTCCAATGACACAAGTACTAAATATGTAGTCAATATTCCAATGACACAAGTACTAAATATGTAGTCAATATTCCAATGACACAAGTACTAAATATGTAGTCAATATTCCAATGACACAAGTACTAAATATGTAGTCAATATTCCAATGACACACACTAAATATGTAGTCACTAAATATGTAGTCAATATTCCAATGACACAAGTACTAAATATGTAGTCAATATTCCAATGACACAAGTACTAAATATGTAGTCAATATTCCAATGACACAAGTACTAAATATGTAGTCAATATTCCAATGACACAAGTACTAAATATGTAGTCAATATTCCAATGACACAAGTACTAAATATGTAGTCAATATTCCAATGACACAAGTACTAAATATGTAGTCAATATTCCAATGACACAAGTACTAAATATGTAGTCAATATTCCAATGACACAAGTACTAAATATGTAGTCAATATTCCAATGACACAAGTACTAAATATGTAGTCAATATTCCAATGACACAAGTACTAAATATGTAGTCAATATTCCAATGACACAAGTACTAAATATGTAGTCAATATTCCAATGACAAATATGTAAGTACTAAATATGTAGTCAATATTCCAATGACACAAGTACTAAATATGTAGTCAATATTCCAATGACACAAGACAAGTACTAAATATGTAGTCAATATTCCAATGACACAAGTACTAAATATGTAGTCAATATTCCAATGACACAAGTTACAAGTAGTCAATATTCAATATTCCAATGACACAAGTACTAAATATGTAGTCAATATTCCAATGACACAAGTACTAAATATGTAGTCAATATTCCAATGACACAAGTACTAAATATGTAGTCAATATTCCAATGACACAAGTACTAAATATGTAGTCAATATTCCAATGACACAAGTACTAAATATGTAGTCAATACAAATACTGTAGTCAATATTCCAATGACACAAGTACTAAATATGTAGTCAATATTCCAATGACACAAGTACTAAATATGTAGTCAATATTCCAATGACACAAGTACTAAATATGTAGTCAATATTCCAATGACACAAGTACTAAATATAAATATGTAGTCAATATTCCAATGACACAAGTACTAAATATGTAGTCAATATTCCAATGACACAAGTACTAAATATGTAGTCAATATTCCAATGACACAAGTACTAAATATGTAGTCAATATTCCAATGACACAAGTACTAAATATGTAGTCAATATTCCAATGACACAAGTACTAAATATGTAGTCAATATTCCAATGACACAATGACTAAATATGTAGTCAATATTCCAATGATAAGTACTAAATATGTAGTCAATATTCCAATGACACAAGTACTAAATATGTAGTCAATATTCCAATGACACAAGTACTAAATATGTAGTCAATATTCCAATGACACAAGTACTAAATATGTAGTCAATATTCACAATGACACAAGTACTAAATATGTAGTCAATATTCCAATGACACAATTACTAAAATATGTAGTCAATATTCCAATGACACAAGTACTAAATATGTAGTCAATATTCCAATGACACAAGTACTAAATATGTAGTCAATATTCCAATGACACAAGTACTAAATATGTAGTCAATATTCCAATGACACAAATATGTACTAAATTCCAATGACACAAGTACTAAATATGTAGTCAATATTCCAATGACACAAGTACTAAATATGTAGTCAATATTCCAATGACACAAGTACTAAATATGTAGTCAATATTCCAATGACACAAGTACTAAATATGTAGTCAATATTCCAATGACACAAGTACTAAATATGTAGTCAATATTCCAATGACACAAGTACTAAATATGTAGTCAATATTCCAATGACACAAGTACTAAATATGTAGTCAATATTCCAATGACACAAGTACTAAATACTAAATATGTAGTCAATATTCCAATGACACAAGTACTAAATATGTAGTCAATATTCCAATGACACAAGTACTAAATATGTAGTCAATATTCCAATGACACAAGTACTAAATATGTAGTCAATATTCCAATGACACAAGTACTAAATATGTAGTCAATATTCCAATGACACAAGTACTAAATATGTAGTCAATATTCCAATGACTAAAGTACTAAATATGTAGTCAATATTCCAATGACACAAGTACTAAATATGTAGTCAATATTCCAATGACACAAGTACTAAATATGTAGTCAATATTCCAATGACACAAGTACTAAATATGTAGTCAATATTCCAATGACACAAGTACTAAATATGTAGTCAATATTCCAATGACACAAGTACTAAATATGTAGTCAATATTCCAATGACACAAGTACTAAATATGTAGTCAATATTCCAATGACACAAGTACTAAATATGTAGTCAATATTCCAATGACACAAGTTCCACTAAATATGTAGTCAATATTCCAATGACACAAGTACTAAATATGTAGTCAATATTCCAATGACACAAGTACTAAATATGTAGTCAATATTCCAATGACACAAGTACTAAATATGTAGTCAATATTCCAATGACACAAGTACTAAATATGTAGTCAATATTCCAATGACACAAGTACTAAATATGTAGTCAATATTCCAATGACACAAGTACTAAATATGTAGTCAATATTCCAATGACACAAGTACAAATATGTACTAAATATGTAGTCAATATTCCAATGACACAAGTACTAAATATGTAGTCAATATTCCAATGACACAAGTACTAAATATGTAGTCAATATTCCAATGACACAAGTACTAAATATGTAGTCAATATTCCAATGACACAAGTACTAAATATGTAGTCAATATTCCAATGACACAAGTACTAAATATGTAGTCAATATTCCAATGACACATTTACTAAATACTAAATATGTAGTCAATATTCCAATAAATATGTAGTCAATATTCAATGACACAAGTACTAAATATGTAGTCAATATTCCAATGACACAAGTACTAAATATGTAGTCAATATTCCAATGACACAAGTACTAAATATGTAGTCAATATTCCAATGACACAAGTACTAAATATGTAGTCAATATTCCAATGACACAAGTACTAAATATGTAGTCAATATTCCAATGACACAAGTACTAAATATGTAGTCAATATTCCAATGACACAAGTACTAAATATGTAGTCAATATTCCAATGACACAAGTACTAAATATGTAGTCAATATTCCAATGACACAAGTACTAAATATGTAGTCAATATTCCAATGACACAAGTACTAAATATGTAGTCAATATTCCAATGACACAAGTACTAAATATGTAGTCAATATTCCAATGACACAATGTACTAAATATGTAGTCAATATTCCAATGACACAAGTACTAAATATGTAGTCAATATTCCAATGACACAAGTACTAAATATGTAGTCAATATTCCAATGACACAAGTACTAAATATGTAGTCAATATTCCAATGACACAAGTACTAAATATGTAGTCAATATTCCAATGACACAAGTACTAAATATGTAGTCAATATTCCAATGACACAAGTACTAAATATGTAGTCAATATTCCAATGACACAAGTACTAAATATGTAGTCAATATTCCAATGACACAAGTACTAAATATGTAGTCAATATTCCAATGACACAAGTACTAAATATGTAGTCAATATTCCAATGACACAAGTACTAAATATGTAGTCAATATTCCAATGACACAAGTACTAAATATGTAGTCAATATTCCAATGACACAAGTACTAAATATGTAGTCAATATTCCAATGACACAAGTACTAAATATGTAGTCAATATTCCAATGACACAAGTACTAAATATGTAGTCAATATTCCAATGACACAAGTACTAAATATGTAGTCAATATTCCAATGACACAAGTACTAAATATGTAGTCAATATTCCAATGACACAAGTACTAAATATGTAGTCAATATTCCAATGACACAAGTACTAAATATGTAGTCAATATTCCAATGACACAAGTACTAAATATGTAGTCAATATTCCAATGACACAAGTACTAAATATGTAGTCAATATTCCAATGACACAAGTACTAAATATGTAGTCAATATTCCAATGACACAAGTACTAAATATGTAGTCAATATTCCAATGACACAAGTACTAAATATGTAGTCAATATTCCAATGACACAAGTACTAAATATGTAGTCAATATTCCAATGACACAAGTACTAAATATGTAGTCAATATTCCAATGACACAAGTACTAAATATGTAGTCAATATTCCAATGACACAAGTACTAAATATGTAGTCAATATTCCAATGACACAAGTACTAAATATGTAGTCAATATTCCAATGACACAAGTACTAAATATGTAGTCAATATTCCAATGACACAAGTACTAAATATGTAGTCAATATTCCAATGACACAAGTACTAAATATGTAGTCAATATTCCAATGACACAAGTACTAAATATGTAGTCAATATTCCAATGACACAAGTACTAAATATGTAGTCAATATTCCAATGACACAAGTACTAAATATGTAGTCAATATTCCAATGACACAAGTACTAAATATGTAGTCAATATTCCAATGACACAAGTACTAAATATGTAGTCAATATTCCAATGACACAAGTACTAAATATGTAGTCAATATTCCAATGACACAAGTACTAAATATGTAGTCAATATTCCAATGACACAAGTACTAAATATGTAGTCAATATTCCAATGACACAAGTACTAAATATGTAGTCAATATTCCAATGACACAAGTACTAAATATGTAGTCAATATTCCAATGACACAAGTACTAAATATGTAGTCAATATTCCAATGACACAAGTACTAAATATGTAGTCAATATTCCAATGACACAAGTACTAAATATGTAGTCAATATTCCAATGACACAAGTACTAAATATGTAGTCAATATTCCAATGACACAAGTACTAAATATGTAGTCAATATTCCAATGACACAAGTACTAAATATGTAGTCAATATTCCAATGACACAAGTACTAAATATGTAGTCAATATTCCAATGACACAAGTACTAAATATGTAGTCAATATTCCAATGACACAAGTACTAAATATGTAGTCAATATTCCAATGACACAAGTACTAAATATGTAGTCAATATTCCAATGACACAAGTACTAAATATGTAGTCAATATTCCAATGACACAAGTACTAAATATGTAGTCAATATTCCAATGAGTCATATTCCAATGACACAAGTACTAAATATGTAGTCAATATTCCAATGACACAAGTACTAAATATGTAGTCAATATTCCAATGACACAAGTACTAAATATGTAGTCAATATTCCAATGACACAAGTACTAAATATGTAGTCAATATTCCAATGACACAAGTACTAAATATGTAGTCAATATTCCAATGACACAAGTACTAAATATGTAGTCAATATTCCAATGACACAAGTACTAAATATGTAGTCAATATTCCAATGACACAAGTACTAAATATGTAGTCAATATTCCAATGACACAAGTACTAAATATGTAGTCAATATTCCAATGACACAAGTACTAAATATGTAGTCAATATTCCAATGACACAAGTACTAAATATGTAGTCAATATTCCAATGACACAAGTACTAAATATGTAGTCAATATTCCAATGACACAAGTACTAAATATGTAGTCAATATTCCAATGATACTAAATATGACAATATTCCAATGTACTAAATATGTAGTCAATATTCCAATGACACAAGTACTAAATATGTAGTCAATATTCCAATGACACAAGTACTAAATATGTAGTCAATATTCCAATGACACAAGTACTAAATATGTAGTCAATATTCCAATGACACAAGTACTAAATATGTAGTCAATATTCCAATGACACAAGTACTAAATATGTAGTCAATATTCCAATGACACAAGTACTAA